>NC_138775.1:179623660-179873660 GCF_965119305.1 Pelophylax lessonae
TGCACTGGGGCACATACTTTACTATAACACAGGGGATTACAGGAAGAAACAAATGGCTTTACAACCACTTTAAGTATGGGGATGAATAGAATCAAATAAAGCCATATCTCACAGACCTTATTCTCGTCTATTGTCTTTTTTGCACCAAGTGTCTACAGAAAATCAAAACACAAGGCATGTGAAATGTACAATCGTGGCAATAAGAGGGAAAAGGGGAAAGAGGGAGGTCAGCACCCTTACACACAGTCAAACCGTCTGTCCGATTTTCATCTATCCGTTGTGTGTTCTCTGAAAAACAGAGAGCAATGTATTTCTAAGAACCAATGGATGTGAATGGATGATCATCTGTTAACCATCCATTTACATCTGTGTCCGTTCCAGTGTTCTTTTTTTTTATTGCAGATAAAGGAAGGTACATATCCCCTGAACAGAACAGATGTAATCGGATTTAAACGGCTGCCATCCATCCATTTACATCCATTCCATTCATGTCTGTTTTTCGGCAAGAAACATTTTTTTGTTTATACTTTTGTCACCTCTGATTAGTCTCTGCAACAACTAAGTAAAAACGGATGCAAAAACATGTCAACTGAACTGAACTAAACTGAAGAAAACTGACATAAATTGAACTGAGAACCGAATCAGTTTATTCTTTGAAAAAACATGACTGAACGGATAATGCCCCGTGTGAAAGGGACCTAAAAGTAAACAGGGTCCCCAGATCGTACTGCACTCTCTCAAGATATCCGAGCCATGGCTGACAGGTTTTGTCGAATCTTGACTGTGTGTTGTCAAAGGTACATGAAAGTTTGTCGGTAATCATTATCCAAGTTGATTTCTGCTTAACGTAATCAAGCAATATCACCATCTGGTTCCAACATCAAGCTATGGTGATTCTAGCAGCCAAAATAATTGCAGTAGAATGGTATATGGAACAGCTCTTCCTAAAATTTGTCATTAAAGTGTATGCCAGAAACGCGTTGTCCTTGTCACTAATGTAGCTATCGACACCTAAGGACTGGTAAGCGGCAATCTATTACATTTTTGTTTTTGGGTTTAGACACTGCAAACCTGTCATTACAAAAACAAAATGTATGTACCTCCAGGTGGTGGAATTTACTTCCCATTTTCAACATGGCTCTTCATAGCTTTCAAGAGCAAAAGTATGTTCATGCCTGCACCCCACAACACAATACTAGAGACCCAGTGACCTATCAAGAAGGTCCTTACATTGCACAATAAAAGGCTGGGAAGGCATATCCATGCTTTGACTTTGAGTAAGTAGGTAATTACATATGCACATTGGCATACCCCCTGGGCTCTATGGAAGGCTGGGCAGTTCAAACTCATTAATAAATAATAATCAGCACTAAAAGATAAGTATAACAACACCCTTAGAGTTATGTGATATGTGCAACTGTGGCAGGGGTGCTCTTAGAAATCATGTGACTCCATACAGCCTTCCTGACAGGGCCTTCCAAAGCCACGCCTAAACCCCACCCAGCCCCCTGGGGTGCAGCAAAACAGCGGCACTGACTTCATCCCCCTACACCCCGAAAGTTGACCTGATAGGGCCCGGAAGAAATGTAAGTTAAGCTCTGGTAAGCATTTAGGAGCAGGGGGTGTGATCTAGTAAAATACATTTTGGCAGAAATTAACAATAAAATTGCCCTGGTCCCCCCTGTTTAACTGATGATGTCTGGGCCCAGAACAACATGACCAATTGTACTGCCTTATCAATGGCCCTGAATTGTGGTACCAATGAAAAGTAAAAACATAAACAGTGTTAAAATTAAATATAACAAAACACTCAATATTGGTAACATAGTAAAATAGTGTGAACATACATATAAGGTACAATTGTAAAACTACACAGAAAGTGTATTCACCATACCCATGCAAACACGGACCCCGTTAATACACAGTGCAGAGAGAAAACATACTCTTCCATGCAGTCTTGATTTGTTCAAAACATCTTTGTCTTATGTAAAATTTTCTATATTATAAAGAGGGGTAGGACAGCCCAATTAAAGGAATACAAAATGTTTCATTAACCTCCCTGGCGGTATGATTCTTTCAGATTTTAGGTGCTGAAAGTGGTACCATTATTTTGCATGTAATTCTTAAGAATGAGCAGCCCAAACCAACTATTTACATATGATTTTTTTTTACTGTGCGTTCTTCTTTATAACATCTCGGGTATGATAACGTTTAAAACACAAAATCATAAATTATAATATAATAAATAACTATAAATAAGTTAAAGTATGTATATATATATATATATATATATACACGTATACATACATATATATATATATATATATATATATATATATATATACGGGCTCTGAGGAAGAGGCTGAGCCTCGAAACGCGTCAGACGTCATCTTAACAGGAATATGGACTAATACATGAACTACTCCTGACACTCAAGCGACTGAGCTTGATATGACTATTTTCTACCATTGTTTGTGAGTAGCCATTTTTTATATGTTGTATAATAAAGCCTTATTGAGGATAATGCGCTAGGTCGGTGCGCCCTTCTTTTTGTTTCTTTTTGCCTAGTACCGTTGGACTACCCCAGTCCTTTTTGGGCAGCAAGACTCTAGCCTTCCGAGATGCCTTATGTGAGTCCCGTGGCAAGTGTGGCCGGGGAGCTTGGATTCTAAGCACAGGAGAAAGGTGTTATCACCGTATTGTTTTGGACCAGTGATGGCAAACCTTGGCACCCCAGATGTTTTGGAACTACATTTCCCATATGCTGCATCTCTAGCCAATTAAAGACTGCCTACATATACTGCAGCAGGGCGATGCTTAAACAAAAAATCAAGTACATACAGCCGCACTTCCGCTGTGATTAGACACCGGCGATTGTCAAGGAGACTGACAGAACTGCCATCTTCCTATGTAAACAAGGCAGACTGCTGTACTGTCAGACAGGAAGGGAGAGATTGTGTGTTCCTACTAATCAGGAACACGATCTCTCTCTTCCTGCAGTCAGTCCATTCCCCCCACAGTTAGAAACCACTCCCTAGGAGCACACTTAATCCCCTGATCTCCCCTGATGTTAACCCCTTCCCTTTCCAGTGTCATTTATACAGTAACAGTGCATATTATTTAGCACTGATCACTGTATTGGTGCCACTGGTCCCCAAAATGTGTCACTGAGTGTCAGATCTGTCTGCCGCAATGTCTAATAATTTCTAATAAAAACAATTAAAAAAATAAAAAGTCCATAAATCTATTCCCATAGTTTGTAGACGCTATAAGTTTTGCGCAAACCAAATAATATACGCTTTTTGGGATTTTTTTTTACCAAAAATATGTAGCAGAATACAAATTGGCCTAAACTGATAAAGAAATTGGATTTTTAAAATTTCTTTATTGGGAATGTTTTATAGCAGAAAGTAAAAAATATAGTTTTTTTTTTCAAAATTGACGGTCTTTTTTGTTTATAGTGCAAAAATAAAACCCGCAGAGGCGATAAAATCAATTTTATTTGGGTACAGCATCTCAAGACCGCGCAATTGTCAGTAAAAGCAACGCAGTGCAGTATTGCAAAAAATGGCCTGGTCATGAAGGGGGGGGGGTAAAACCTTCCAGGGCTGAAGTACCATCAAGATTTTCTAGACACTGGCGTCCTAACAACCAATGACATCATCAGTTAACCTCCCTAGCGGTATTCCCGAGTGTGGATCGGGGTTAAATTTCAGTGGCAAAAGCGGCAATCCCGAGCCACACTCGGGGTACCGCTAGGAAGATCGCTGGATCCTGTAAGAGAGGGTACTCACCTTGTCACCGGGATCCAGCGATGTATCCCGGCAGTGTGCGGCAGCCGGATCTTCCTCCCGATGCTCTGTGCCCTGGCTTCCGTCTCCTGCGACGTGACAATCGCAGGGGGGTGGAACCGGCGGCAAATCCAAATAGTAAAACACACCAAACACACTGATACATTACAAAATAAAATAAATTCACATTAGTTTGCCCCCCAGTGCCCTTTCCAGCAGTTTTACTGTACTTTTTATGTATATATATATATATATATATATATATATATATATATATTGTGAGGGGATTAGCTCGGTGGCGGGTGTGGATGTCCCCTTTGGGGGGTTCGTTACACAGGGAGATGGCCGAGAAGTGGTTGCAAACAACAGTTTGGTTTATTCATGCAATATTCTTCACACAAGTGCAAGAGTCAAAAACATCCAAACATAAAATAAAACACAAAATAAATCCTTGCCACTGTGGGCGTCTACCTTCTCACACACAGGAACCTATCTAAGGAAGTCTGTCCCCAACCTACTGCATACGGCAGACAGCAGACTATCAATAGTCCATTTATTATCTCTTCACATAGAGAATGTCCCTTTTCTCTTCACACAGCATATGTTCCTTGGACTTTCCTTTCACATAGAAAACATCCATGGGTTTTTCTCTTCACACTCTTCACATAGAAATAGTTCATTTTCTCACCTTGAGAAGTCTTCACCCTTTTTACCCTCCTCAGCGCACATCGCTTCAGGAGGTCTTCCCCATGCTCACACAGCTTCAGGGGGCATTCCTTCTCCCATGCTCACACAGCGTCGGGAGGCACACATATGACTGTCCTCCTCTCCCCAGCTCACACAGCGTCAGGAGGCAGCAATCCTTCTCCCATGCTCACACAGCGTCGGGAGGCACACATCTGACTGTCCTCCTCTCCCCAGCTCACACAGCATCAGGAGGCAGCAATCAATAGACTTCCTTTGGACAAATTATAGAGGCCTTAACTTCCTCATTCCGAACAGCTGAAGTCTGTTCAACGTCCTTAGACAGTTCTGGCTACCTCTGCAGCCGACACCCTATAGTAATTGGTGAATTTTCCAAAGCAGGTGGAAATGTATCTCCTGTCTGTGACTACATTCACAGATTTACCTGACTTCCTGTCACAATATATATATATATATATATATATATATAATATATGTATACGTGTGTATATATATATATATATATATATATATATATATATATATATATATATACACACACACAGTATATATATATATATATATATATATATATATATATATATATATACAGTATGTATATATATATATATATACATACATGCTTTAACTTATTTATTATATTATAATTTATGATTTTGCGTTTCAAACTTTATCATACCCGAGATGTTATAAAGAAGAACGCACAGTAAAAAAAAATCATATGTAAATAGTTAGTTTGGGCTGCTCATTCTTAAGAATTACATGCAAAATAATGGTACCGCTTTCAGCACCTAAAATCGGAAAGAATCATACCGCCAGGGAGGTTAATAAGGAGGATGCCTGTTGCCTCCACAGCATCCTTGTTTGACAGTCCTGTGCCATTCAGCACTGGGGTGACATTAGCTGACTGATGGAGAGAAATTGATGGAGAAGAGAAACATTGGAATACTAGCCAGTACCAGTGTATTTTCTTTGGAAGAATAAATCACCCCAAATGTTGGGTGTCCTACATGTGGATGTTGCTGCATTATGTAAAGTTATTAGAATCGTTTTTACATTTTAGAATGCGGTACCTTGAGACTGTCCATAATTTTATAGTGTGCCTTGAGATTGTCTATAATTTTAAAGGGTGTCTCGACTGGAAAAAGGTTGAGAAACACTGGCCTAGATTATATCATATGGTGTCAGCCATCCCTGCATTTTTCTATTGGAAATTTTGCAAGTTCCTTTAGGCTCGGTTCATATTGGTGCGATGCGGGAAACCCTGCGAATACACTGCGGGTTCCCGCATCGCACCAGACTCGCAGGCAGTTCACACTGTGAACTGCTGGGAGTGTCAATACAAAGTTAAAGCGGACTTCCACTCAAAAGTGGAACTTCCGCTCATTTGCTTGCTCCCCCCCTCCGGTGCAACATTTAGCACCTTTCAGGGGGGAGAGGGGAACGGGTAACTGTTGTTGACAGGTACCCTTCCCCATTTCCGGGAGACAGGTGCCGTCCCTCGGAAGCTTGGCCCCTCCTTCTTCCCCCACCGCCGAACCAATCCAAATGCGCAGCACATTTCGCGCATGCACAGTAGAGACCCGCCCCTGAAGCCGCAAGGATTCACTGCCGGATTCCCTGACCGGCAATGGCGGCGGCAGCACCCGACAGCCGATGGAAACATCGGCTGTGGTGTTGACATCAATGGACTCCAGAACAGGTAAGTGTCCTAATATTAAAAGTCAGCAGCTACAGTATGTGTAGCTGCTGACTTTTAATTTTTTTTTTTTGAGGGGGGGACTCCGCTTTAATGACACCTCCAGATCAGTTCGTATATCGTAGTGCAAACTGTCAATTCGGACAGGAATCAGATCGCATAGGTGTGATTCTGGTGCGAACCAAAAAAAGGGTCCTGCACGAGTTTGGTCCGAATATGATGCAAATTCAGCCATACAATCTGCATGTGAATTGTACAGCAGTGCGGTGCGAATCACATGCGATGCCTTCCATCGAACCAGCCCTAATCCAAAAGTGATTCGATCAAGTCACAATAAAAGTAAATTAGGCATGACATCCATAAAAGAAGAGGAAGGACATACTATACTGCCCAGGGATAAATAACTATATACAGTAGATATATATGTGTGCCATGCTATAAACCTGTTGTTTAGGTATATAAATGCTTCACCATGATTGGCTTATGTAATGCATACAATTTCTGCAAAAATGTAACAAAAATGTCACATGGAATCTCACTGGCAGTTATAGATAACAGAAATATTTATTCCTTGCAGTCTACTAATAAAGCCATCCAATTACACTATGTGATGTATAACCTTTCAGTATGCAATAATTCTGTCTGCTGTAGCTTTTACAGATCCTAAAATCATGGACCTGTGGGGATAGAAATATGAGAGCTGCCTGTGCTCAAAAGTGCTTACTCCATAGATAAACTTCTAGGCACCTGCCTGGCCCAAAGGACATCAGTCATCTCAGGGTCTGTGTTCTCAAACGCAATTATTAATAGCAGTTACAATTCAGCTTTCAATTCAGTAAACTAAGTTCTTGGTCAAAACATGGGACCTATTAAAACTGGAAAGCCGTATCTGCTCTCCGCACACCACAGGACATTGCTCTAATTATTTCAAACTGCACCTCCACTTTATGTATTATTTACAAAATAAAGAGCGCACAGCCTTTGATGTCCTGCAGTGTTGTCTGAATAATACTACAAAGAACACTCCTAGATAGAAGAAGAGCCCCATTATGTGATCTGTCAAAGTCATGTGAGATATTTTCTCCTCCGCCCAGCATTTTTTTTTTCTAGGTAGCTTTGCTTGCTTTAAAGTCCAGAAGCCAATGACACACAAAGCACATATATAGAGCACACAGCTCTTTCTATAATATTAATATGCTCTTGGTTGGGTCAAAATCAGGGTGGATTTAATTTAAATCAAGTCGATTTAAATCATGATTTAAATCACTAGTAAAAAGGCTTGATTTAAAAGAACTTGATTTAAATCATAATTTTTAAAGAACAACTGTCTTCTCTGTCCCGCAGCGGCTTCTCTCCTGACCCGCTGTTGACTCCCTGACAGTCCCATTCACTTTAATGGAAAAGCTGGTGATGCAGCATTGACACAACAGGTGAGGGACCTGGCGGCAGCAGGTGAGTGGATGCCGGCTAACAGGTGCTGCCATGATTTATCTGAAATGATAGATGCTCTTTAAATGTAAGGACTCATTCTTGCTTGTAGTTAGCATGAAATTGTGTGAATGGATTATTGCAGTGCACGTTATCTCAGCTTGCAGAGCTTGGATTCATTTAATGAGTTTACCAAAAATGTAAATATTGCAGAATATACATACAGTATATGCAGAATATATACATAACTAAGCTCAATTTCCTGCTGAATAAACTAAATAATTAATGTATCTTAAATGGAAAACTATCTTTAGATATAATTTTTTTCCGCCCCCTCTCTCTCTGTTAGAAGGATGACATCACTTCCGCCCTTCTTATTGTTTTGTGGGTATGGCGGGGTGCACGTCTGGTAGCCACACCCCTGATGACGTCAACCGTATGATTAAACGCGTTGGGTGGGACCAGACATGACGTCACCACGCCCCTCGGCCGATTCTTACAGGAACGCTGCAGCCGTTTCCCCTTGGATTCTTATACATGTTTGCTTATAGATTGTATCATGTGAGTGTATCCTCTTATATTAAATGGAATTTCTTTTAACTGTATTACGCTATGGATCCTTCTAATTATTTTCACGACCATTGGATTTTGTACTTCATCTGCAAACCCTTTGAATGAATTACCCTGGTGATTTCTATCTGGTGAGGTTAATCCTCAAAAGCGCTTAAGGCTTGCCCATTCATTTGGAGGCCAAATCTATTTGGTAAGCGGACAATTTTTGATCACACTTGTTGGTGCCCCCTTTCTATCAAGAGTTGGGAGATTGGCTCTACATGCATGCTGGGACTTGTGGTTCCTCTCTAAGGATAGTGATTTCCACACTATTGGAGTGCGTTTTCACTTTTATAATCATGGACACCTTTTTATGATAAGGACACTTCCTGGATTTTTATGCACGATCTCTATATATTTATTTTTGTATATGGGAGTGTGTTTCACTTTTATAATTATGGACACTTTTTTTTTGATTAGGACACTTTTTGGATTTTCATGCACGATCTTTATATATTTATTTTTGTTTTTTATACATTTATCGCTGTGGTTCATATATGAATTTGTTTTTACATCACGTTACGTCCCCTTGTTTCTAGAGCTGCACGTATTACTATAAATGCCTTTTATTAAAATTAATTTGATAATTTATCCACCCTGGTTAAAATGTTGTATTATAAATATGCCACTAATTTTAAATATTTCTTACCACTAGTTATGAATTACTATAGTGCACATTTAAAGGGGAACTTCACTCCCCCTACCTCATTCCTGCTGTAACTAGAAGCTTTAAAAACCTAGGAGCCACAACCTGCAAATGGCTATACAAGTAGCTTCATAGTACATTAGATACATAAATATCAAAATTTTCATGCGTGTGGCGTGTCTGACTCCTTTCTGCCCGCCCTGCGGACCCTCAGCTCCCGTGGGAGACTATCCGGGCCATGTCCTTTTCCCGCAGCCAGCAAACACCTGCAAAGTAACGTAAGTTTGGGAATTTGAGGTCCACATTGCCTCTTTTTCCCCCCCCCCCCTTTTTTCTTCCAGTTTTTATTCGTTCTCATTTGCTATTTTTTACATATACTTTTTTACACACACAGATCATACATCTACTCCTGATGAAGTGGCATACTAAGACCACGAAACGCGTCGAGTTACTATGATGTTTTGATTGTTATCCATTACTTCAATACTGTTGACCATTGCAGTCCATTGATGTTTATGAATATACTTTTGTATGTACAATTGCTATGCTGAGCTTATGGAAACTGGAATTGGGATGCACCATCTCCCCTTTTTATCGCTACTTGTTCAAGTCCAATACATATACCAATATATGTGATGTTTATTATCTGTATGCATGTATGTATTAATAAATGAGACCTCTTTTTTCCTGCTATCCTGGTCATGCCTCTCACTCAAAGTCCCAAAACTTCCTTCATGTTCATTGAACCGGGATGGAGGCGCACAATTTGTCCCATTGTGCTCCTCACTCAAAGTCCCAAACTTCCCCCTTCTCTACATAGTACATTAGATACATAAATATCAAAATGAATAAAATGACTGCATGGATTGTCCTACACAGCCATAATACCTACAATACACCTCTGTAACTCTTGAGCTGCTCTGCCTTCACCTACTTCCCACTGACAACAGAAGCGCCTGGAGTCTGAGGAGACTTTGCAATCTGGACCGGGACACTGCTAATGGGAGGACCAGGGACCGGTGGGAGAGACTGTGTGTCCTAAACAGTCGTTATGTGATATATTTTTTACCTTTGTAAGTGTAATTTTAAGGGGGACTATAGGGAATAAAATGTCCTAACAGGATTACGCTATGTGGCCTATTTCTGTTTAATATGAGAGCCACTTTTATTGGAGAAGGATCTGATTTCTAGGGAGACCTCCTGCGATTAGGATGTTATTTAATGGCGATCATTCTTTAGGGTCTAGTGAGTGCAACACCTGAAGGGAGAGGTTCTCACAAGGTGTGGGGAAGGGGCTGTTATGTTCGATTACCCCTAACACTTTTGGGATTTTAGAGTGGTGCTACTTTACAACTATCGGTCGCATTGATCACATGGTTCAAAAACTTTGAACTTTTTGGATGCATATGGTGTATCATACACCGGTTGAGCGCTGCTAATGGTTCAATGATTTTATTTGATTCCAAGCATATACAGTTATGATGGACACCTCTGTACATACCTACATACAGCACCACCCAAGGTGCCCGCAATAACCCCTGTACATACAGCATCACCCAAGGTTCCCTGCAGGGCCACCAGAGGTGCCCACAATACCACTTGTAAATGCAGCAACACCCAAAAACCCATAATACTCCATGCATATGTAGCAACACCCATGGGGCAAACAACAAAAATTCACCATGTTCTTAAACACACTTGAAGGTCAAACAATACCCCCTGTACCAGTGTTACCCGATGTTCCTAAAATACCCCTATAAATCCCCATTAGGGTCCCACAATTCCCCAATTACATATTATCCCCATTAATCTACCCAGTACCAGTACATATATACCTAACTAAATAGAAAATGCCCTTTACCTAATACAACCCCTGGCAAAAAGTATGGAATCACCACTCTTGGGAAATGAATGTTCATTCAATTGTTTAATTGTGAAGAAAAAAATTATAACAGACATGCTTCAAAGCTATTTTCTTTTAACCTTCCAGCCTTCTGGCTTTGAGGGTGTTTTCACACTTGGTGCGATTGCCTGGTCCGAACCCGAGTTTGATGGCTCCCCCCTCCCCCTGCCCCCGATGGACTGTGTTCACATTTGATGTTTGTATCCGAACTGCGGTACACTTGTGTCATCAAGCTGCAGCCGGCGTGTACTCACGTTGCTTGGCAACCGCTGTAAGCGAGAAGGTGCCAAAATGGATAGAATTGCTTGCTTTGGTACGATTGCGTTCTCATCAGAAGCGAACCGTACTGGAGTTCACATGAACCGTACCCCAGACCACCCTTTTTAAGTGGACTCGGGTACGGTTTGCGGGTGCGCACCCGAGTTCAAAGACAGTGTTCACATCATCAAAAAGAACCAAATTCTGACGTCAATCGAACCCGGGTGCGCACCATAAGTGCTAGTGTGAAAACACTCTGAGAAATACTTAAAAAAGAATAAAAAAAAAAGAAAGGAAACTGTAGTCAATTGCAACTGTTTTTGCAGATCAAGCAGAGGAAAAATATATGGCATCACTCAATTCTGAGGTAAATATTATGGAATAATTTAAAAAAAAAAAACACTACGGTACACCACTAGTACTTTGTTGCACTATCTCTGGCTTTTATAACAGCTTGAATTCTCTGAAGCATGGATTTAACCAACAACAAACAGTATTATTCATCAATCTGGTTCATCAATCAAACTGCAAAAACAGTTGCAGCTGACTACAGTTTTTTCTTCCTTTTTTTTTTTTTTCAAGTGTTTCTTAAAGCCAGAGGGTTGGAATGTTAAATGGAAATAGTTTTGAGGCATGTCTGTAATTAGTTTTTTTTTTCCACACAATTATACAATTGAATGAATATTTTCTAAGAGTGGTGATTCCATACTTTTTACCTGGGGTTTTACAATACCCCTATGAGCTGCATACAATACCCCTATACCAGAGATGGGGGACTTAAGGCACATGACTTGACTTAAGTCACCAGTTTGAGGACTTGAGACTTGCTTGACTAAAATTAATAAAAGACTCGACTTGACTTTGACTTGGCATTCATGACTTAAGACTTGACTTTGACTTAAAACATATGACTCAAAATGACTTTTTTAAGTTATTAAATATTTGCATTTTCTCAAGAAGTGTTAAAGCAAAATTAATGTGCCTGTTATGTTTCTGACACCACAGTCACTTAAAACACCTCAGTGTGTTCAAATTTTAAGGACACTGGCTGTTTAACAATGGAAACATGTTTTTACTGTGGTGTTGAAACATGACCGGACGAAGGATTTTGAGCTGTTTGGGCATTCAAAGTGTTTCTTTAATATGCCAAGAAAAAAACACTAATCAGTTTTGTTAATGTTGAAAATAAAACAAAACCTTTCCTGACCACTGACTTTTAACTGATTTAAAAAATTGCACTATGTGGACTCTGTGAAACGCCGTTGTGATATCACTACTTCCACTCCAATGGAACGTCTCTGCAACACGATAGATAAACAGACAGGATATATCTCCTCGATATACACTATCCTACACGATGGTGAACTCAAATTGCCTTACATGATATGTTGGGAGAGGGACCTGGGGGAGGAACTTGATAGAGCTGAATGGAATACGTTGGCACAATTTAACTCAAAATCTTTGGTTAACACGTCACTAATAGAGGCCAACTACAAAGTGTTCTTGGGGTGGTACATGGTCCCGGTCAGATTGGCTGCAGCGGTCTGAGAGGCCTCCCCGCAATGCTTTAGGGGGTGTGGACAGCGGGGCACGGTCCTGCACATATGGTGGACCTGTCCTAAGGTCAGACGGTTCTGGATAAGTCTATAATTTTATATACTCTCTCACCCTCATTAACCTGGTCAAATCGCCCCTCCATGCGCTTCGCACCAATCGAGAATACCTCAAAACATATGAAACGCCTGGTGACATTCATTTTTACCGCAGCTAAAATAGTTATAGCCCGCTCCTGGAGATGTCCAGTGGTGCCATTCGAGTTGCTTAAGGCTAAGCTGACCTGGATTATGATCAACAAGAGGATGGTGGCCATCCTCCAGGATAAACTACGCCTCTTCGAAAAGACTTGGGACCCCTGGGTGTGATACCTGGCGGGTTCCGGATAAAGAGGATCACCCCCCCTAATGGGGGGACTGGGTGGCCTGTGTGGGCTACCTGAGCCCTCCTTCTGTGGGCCTGGACACCAACTTTCTTTTCTTCTACTACATCTCAACCTCTCCCTTGTTTCTCCTTCTTTTCTGTCTCTTTCGTTCTCTACCACACTGTGACTTAGGTTGATGTGATTACCTAGGGCTGTTATTGCATTTTGCTACCACCTGTTGTGGCTACTATAGAACTTACCTGGTCTGTGATTTAGCACCATCTATTTCGGATGAGCAGCTTTTCTATATATAAACGGTCTAGTGGGTTGGAGACAGGGTATTCGCTTCCTCCCTCGAGGTGCAGTGTGTTCCCCTGGGGGCGCTGGAGGGAGCGGGGCGGGGCCCGGTCCGGCTGGTCCAGCTCCAGCCCACGACAAGAGCCATTGACCAACTATCTTTGGGGTTTTTTTTGTTCAGTTTGCCATATTCCTGCTTTCCTCTGTTGACCTTGTTACACATTGCTAATTGTATGCTACTTCCCATGGTGATTATTGCCTGTTTATACCAAAAGAGTGTTTCTCTTTTTTCATAAAATCAATAAAAATATTGAAATCTAAAGGTGAACATTGGGGTAGATCAATATTTTGACTTGATTTGTGACTTGACCAAAATAAATGACTTGACTTGACTTGCTTGACTTCTAGCAGCGACTCAACTTGACTTGCTTGCTTTTTGCCACAGTAACTTGGGACTTGCTTGAGACTTGAAGGTTAAGACTTGAGACTTGCTTGTGACTTGCACATGTGTGACTTACTCCCATGTCATACCAATAATACCCCCTGAGCTACATACAAAATACTCAATACTAACAATACCTCTTGAGTTACAAACAACCCCCGGAGCTACATACAATGCCCCTGTACTTATACAACCCTCCTGAGCTACATACAATCGTCGCTATACTTAAAAGCTCCCTCCTCCCAGAGCTATATACAATACCCCCTATATTACAATATCCCCTGGGCTATGTACAATATGACCTACACTACCAATACTCTCTGAGCTATATACAATGTTCTCTGTATGCACTCTAGCCCCTCTTTTACATTTATCACCATCTATGCACCAAGCAGGACAATTCAAGAACAGGTTGGGAGGTCCCTTCAGCGCCCAGAGCCCAGGTTAGGATCCAGAGGATGTGGATTCACCCTCAGCGAGCAGCCATTTTCTACCTGACCCTCCACCACAACCAGTGGCCTTTCCTGTACTTACCCACACACAGCACCACTTCACTGCACTGAGGCATCACAATCTGCATTGTCGAAACCATCTCCACCTTAGCAAAGGCCTTCCGCTTTCACCAACACAACCATACCATGGTCTGCCCCGCCGACTCCTCCTCGTTGGATCCCAGGGTACTCCTCTGCTAGCTCCCCATTATTTAAGGAGTCTGTCAATCAGGTCAGGACAAACCTGCAAGTGATTAGCTAAGCAGGAGGCAGAATTTGAAGAAACTCACTAGCAGATTCTGTCTGGGGTTTAGGTGCGCAGTGGTTGATGGTTGGTCGTCAGAGAGTTTTTTCATGGTGACTGAAATTAGTCCAGCCCCATCACTACAGGATATGAGATCCAGCAGGAGGAACCATAGCAAGTGTCAGGGGAACAGGTATTTGACCCACCTGAATGCTTGCAGAGGACTGTAAACAACACAGCAGCAATGGGACGGCTGTAAAGGTAAGTATATACACTGTTTTTTTTTGCAGGTATGTTCTACATACAAGTGCTGGCTGAGTCACTTTAAGTTAGACTAAAAAAGTCTTAGCTCTCTGTCTTTATTCTGTTTTAGTTTATTTAAAATAATCCTTTATGTAAGGCTGTATTCACACTTTCACGTTTCTGCCCACATTCCCGGAAATGTGCGAAAAAGGTGCCAAACGTACATTGCGCTTGTGGTGCCATTACTTCTTAATGGTACCCAAAACGCTAGCAGCAGTCGCAAAAATGCACACTGCAAAAATGAGCAAGGCTCACCACCAAAAAAAGGTGCAGTAGCTACTTTGTGTTTTTCACACAAGGGGCAGCCAATTCAAGTAACTGGGGTGCCCTATGCTGTCGCATGACAAACGTAGAAAACAAAGTAAGAAAAAAAAAAACACATCGCGCAGTTATGAAAGGGTCCTTTATGTTTGTGAAACCCTCACTAAAAACACAATAAATAATTTTGTGGGTACAAGAACTACAGACTGCATACAGTGTATGTCAAACAAAAACAAAAAAATAGGCCCAGCTCAACTTACCAACCAGCCTGCATCAAACCAAATTGTCCTGTCTAACAGTTTACGTTAAAAACAAGGGTTTAGTTTGCACACATTTGCAAATACATAACATACATGCATCAGCTGCAGAAGCCACGACAAGGAACCCCAATTTTTATCTGCAGTCCTAACTATAAATTTTGAGAGCTTTCATAGTAGGAGCACATACAGTATCTCACAAAAGTGAGTACACCCTCACATTTTTGTAAATATTTTATTATATCTTTTCATGTGACAACACTGAAGAACTTACACTTTGCTACAATGTACAGTAGTGAGTATACAGCTTGTATAACAGTGTACATTTTCTGTTCCTTCAAAATAACTCAACGCACAGCCATTAATGTCTAAACCTCTGGAAACAAAAGTGAGTACACCCTTAAGTAAAAATTAAAAAATTAGGCCCAAAGTGTCAATATTTTGTGTGGCCACCATTATTTTCCAGCACTGCCTTAACCCTCTTGGGCATGGAGTTCACCAGAGCTTCACAGATTGCCACTGGAGTCCTCTTCCACTCCTCCATGACAGCATCACAGAACTGGTGGATGTTAGAGACCTTGCACTCCTCCACCTTCTATTTGAGGATGCCCCACAGATGCTCAATAGAGTTTAGGTCTAGAGACAAGCTTGGCCAGTCCATCACCTTTACCCTCAGATTCTTTAGCAAGGCAGTGGTCGTCTTGTAGGTGTGTTTGGGGTGGTTATCATGTTGGAATATTGCCCTGCGGCCCAGTCTGCGAAGGGAGGGGATCATGCTCTGCTTTAGTATGTCACAGTACATGTTGGCATTCATGGTTCCCTCAATGAACTGTAGCTGCCCAGTGTCGGCAGCACTCATGCAGCCCCCGACCATGACACTCCCACCACCATGCTTGACTGTAGGCAAGACACACTTGTCTTTGTACTCCTCACCTGGTTGCCGCCACACTCACTTGACACCATCTGAACCAAATAAGTTCATCTTGGTCTCATCAGACCGCAGGACATGGTTCCAGTAATCCATGTCGTTAGTCTGCTTGTCTTCAGCAAACTGTTTGCTGGTTTTCTTGTGCATCATCTTTAGAAAAGGCTTCCTTGGGATGACAGCCATGCAGACCAATTTAATGCACTGTGCGGCGTATGGTCTGAGCACTGACAGGCTGACCCCCCACCCCTTCAACCTCTGCAGCAATGCTGGCAGCACTCATACGTTTATTTCCCAAAGACAACCTCTGGATATGACACTGAGTACGTGCACTCAACTTCTTTGGTGGGCCATGGCGAGGCCTGTTCTAAGTGGAACCTGTCCTGTTAAACCGCTGTATGGTCTTGGCCACCGTGCTGCAGCTCAGCTTCAGGGTCTTGGCAATCTTGTTATAGCCTAGGTCATCTTCATGTAGAGCAACAATTCTTTTTTTTCCAGATCCTCAGAAAGTTCTTTGCCATGAGGTGCCATGTTGAACTCTCAGTGACCAGTATGAGAGAGTGAGAGCGATAACACCAAATTTAACACACTGGCTCCCCATTCACAACTGAGACCTTATAACACTAATGAGTCACATGGCACGGGGGGGGGGTGGTTATTTGGGCCCAATCTGGACATTTTCACTTAGGGGTGTGCTCACTTTTGTTGCCAGCGGTTTAGAGTTATTTTGAGGGGACAGCAAATTTACACTGTTATACAAGCTGTACACTCACTACTTTACATTGTAGCAAAGTGTCATTTCTTCAGTGTTGTCCTATCAAAATATATAATAAAATATTTGCAAAAATGTGACGAGTGTACTCACTTTTGTGAGATACGGTATATAGTAATGGATAGATTGAGGGCAGGTTTGCCTGGAGGGAGCCTACTCCTCCTAAAAGGCACAGGGGCAGACTGGACACCCAGTGCTCTAGGGCGAGGTGCCTCAATGCAAGAGAATGTTTTTGTTTTCCTCAGTTCGGCTTTAAACTGCCATTCACACTATGTGCAGTTACCTAAATTTTTCCTTGCGGATTAATGCAGACAACTGCAAGTAAATGCAGTGACAGATGGAAGACAATAGTTTTCTATGTGTCATGTTCACACCAGAATGCAGTGTTTCTCTGCATTCCAGATCTGTGTAATATATTAGAATAACACTGCACCTCCCTGGACGGCCCCTTTATGTCTCCGCACAGCAAAGAGGGCTGCTGTGTGGTGAAGTGGATGAAGTGTCACTTTGTGTACTTCACATAAAGTTCAGACAAAAATCAAATACGGAGCTGTGTGATGCGATGAAATGCACATCACACCGCCCTCTTTCCGCAAGTAACTGCAGCACAAAACATCCTCTGCCCATACACTAATCTGCTCCGGTTTAGTGTGTGGGCAAATGTGAATGGGCCCTAAAGGAACCCTGTAGTAAAAACACACAGGCTACCTAACCTGACCTGCTTATTAAATGCTAGTTGAGTGAAATCAGAACTCTGAATCTAAAAACTTGTTCAGGGTCAGCAATTCAAAAAGTACTGAAGTCACTGGATCAGCATGGCAACCTCTGTTCTTCTCTTACTATAGGTTTTCTTTAAGTAGAGGAAGTTTAAAAAGGTGTCAGTGTGCTAAAAAATTCCATTTTAATATTTCTCTGAGGCAAAGGGATATTACTAATAGGTTGCAAGTCAATTTCTTAAAGCACAATCAGAAATGTTAACAGTGAGACCCGCCTGATTCATTACTTGATGGACAAAAACAGCAGGACTGTACACAAACTGCATGCCAAGTAACTTTCACATAGCATGCTATGGGCAGATGATCGGTTGCACACCAGGCATGCTTCATTTGAAAACTTACTCCCATGTCTCAACGAGGCTTTGGTTGCAGACATTATTGGCAAACTGTATTAGTGAGGGAGAATAGTTTATAACTTCACATTTCCAGTTTCCTAGGCAGAGCATGCAAAGAGCTCTTATCAGTGGCTAAGCCTTCTCCCACCCCTAAGGGTTGTGACCACGCTCAGCACATTTCCTTGGAGATCTCCGAGCAACACACACAAGCCAAGCAACTTTCAGAAGAGAAACTTTACCTTCAACTTCGTGATCAAAGAACAGCATCGCCAAACATTCTGTGCAATGAGAGATAAGATCACACTCTGCTGCTTTTTTATATACAAGCCTCCCTGCTCCAATGTTCATGAAACTGATTTTATTTTTTGCAGTTTCTTGTGTTTAAGCATCCACTTTTTTTTATCCTCAGCCCCCAGTTTCCTAATTATGCTACCAAAGGTGAAAATCTATTGATGGGCCATGAGACTCAACAGATCATGTGTTTCCCAGGGATAATGGACAAAGTCTTATGGCTACTTAGCTAAGATATACAAGTCTTATAATCATCTATGAAGAGTGAATAAATCGGCCTTTCTCAACTTTTTTAACACAACCATTAAAATAACTTTTCTGTACCAAGGAAACCCTGCTACCAATTATTATAGCTATTGCTCACAGTTCATTAACGTGATGGACAATGGAAAGAATGCTTCTTACATTCATGGCCTGTACACACGACCTGAAAATCAGATGACAGATAGTCAGTTTTTTTTTTTTTTGCATGCTAGTCACGTATCGAAAATGGAGAGGTTACTAAAGCTATGAAAATTCTGGTACGACAAAATAAAAAATGGAAAGTGATGTAATGTGCTGTAATGTATTTGTATTGTATTTTTGAGCAACAACTGTACTAATTAAAGGAAAATCGTACAATCTGGTATCGTATGAGAAAAAATGTTGTGGTTGTCCAATCAGATAATATCGGATGAACTGTCGTGATTGGCTCTCGAAAGCTCTGTACTAACAATCCGATTATCATAGATCGCTTTGAA
This sequence comes from Pelophylax lessonae, assembly GCF_965119305.1. Classification (NCBI taxonomy): domain Eukaryota; kingdom Metazoa; phylum Chordata; class Amphibia; order Anura; family Ranidae; genus Pelophylax; species Pelophylax lessonae. Next base: position 179,642,755 of record NC_138775.1, read on the forward strand.
AGCGTTGCCTTTTTGTCTGATCTTTGGATCCTGTGTAGAGGCCATAGAGGGTCAGTTGGAAGAATCCCCCCCCCCCAGGATAACAAGTGTCCCCATTAGAAGACTTCTCCTCTATTTCTAGTGATAGCTTCTTAAAATGTTGGATTTACCCTCACTTTCAAAATGGCACTGGTTACTTCCTTTAAATGACAATGGTTACTATGATAGTAATTGTTAACCCTTCTCTACTCAATACAAAATTTAAAAAAAATGCTTTAGATATACTTTAAGCATGAAATAAATATAATGCTATTATTTAAAATGAGCAGCACCTGAAAAATTGCACCAAATATTACACTGATTCCCAGCATCCCCAGTAGCTCTCTGGAGATGAGATATAAATAATTACATCAAATCAAGTTTGTAAAAAAAGGTAATTCCTCCTTTAAAAAATAAATTCAGCCACAACTTTTTGTTTTGCACTTCCTATCACCTGAGACACAATAGAAAGTGACTGAAAATGTCTCCAAAATGAAAGGACCCCCCACAATTGACAGCTATCACTGGAAAATGTGTCCCCACTGGAAGATATCTATTCAATTTTTTTCCAGGAACAGGTATCAAATTTTGCATTCCCTTTTAACTTTTTCTATCTGTAGAAATGATCACCAAGACAAATAGTGAGGCTAAATCTACACAATGGGGACACTGGCTTAATAAAAACCTGATACACAGAATTACTCCCCATAATTTAGACAAATTTGGAAAAAATATTCTGTCTGGAGTTTTACTTTAATAATAAAAAAAACAATGTGCAAACTGCAACAGTCTACAGGAGCCAAAAAGAACTCTGCATTCAAAAGTGCACTTGTACTTTAAAGCCCAATTGAATCCTTTCCTTTTATTACTGCATAAACAGTAATAAATATGGGGCTTTTTAACTTTTTTAACTGTTAAGTGCTGCAAAAAGGGTTAAACAGCACATAGGAGACTCAGACTGCAGTTCTCTTGCACAAAGCAGCATCACTTTATGCCCCTGGTCACTGCTCTAATCAACAACTCTCTCTCTCTCAGCCCTGTCAACTGCAATAATATTGCTGAAATTCCTAAATGCTTTTGTCTATGTATTGTCTTTAAAGCCCAATTATTAAACCCTCACTATATATTACTGTAGTGCAATGAGGCTTCATATACAGTGATATATTTGGGGCTCTTATACTTTTTTAACTAAGTGTTGCAGCAAGAGTTTAAAATACCCTGTGCTGGCAGCCAGGAGAGTTGGACAGCAGCTGTCTCATACAAAGCAGATTCCTGCCTCTCCAGTGGTCCAACATGTTCCCCCCGATCACTACTGCAATCAACAGTGCTGTCCTGAGAGTATAGCAGTGGTTGATAAGCGGGGGGGTTTGGAAGATCCTGGCTGCTGCTTTGTGTGAGACAGCCCCGGTCCAATTCTCTTATGGCGGTCAACATGAGTATTTTATCAAAAATAAGTATAAGAACCCCAAATATATTACTATATATGCAGCCTAACTGCATTACAGTAATAAATAGCAAGACAACGTCAACCCTATGACGAAACGCGTTGGGCGGTACCAGATGTGACATCACCACGCCCCCTTAGCTGGCTTTTCATCTATGAGTGCGGAGACGCCACAGCTCTTACATTTATCGGCGTTCTCATGATATGGATATGCCTAATTGTCTTCATACCTATGTGAGTGCACCTTCTAAATAAACTAGATTGAAGTTTTAAAACCTTATTACGCTATGTGCCTTTGTTATCCCTTCCTTATCTATGTGGCTCCTATGCACCTTCTCATGAATGTATCCCTGCAATGACATCCTGAGGATTGACACCTGGTGGTCTTTTAACCCCTTGTTAAGCGCTATTGGCTTCTCCATTAGTTTGGGTGGCCATTGTGATCTGGTAAGCTGCTATTTGGTGTGCTTTATTCCACGGGTGATCTCTTCCTGTTTGCTGTGAGAGGAGTACGGATAACATCTGCATGCTGGGACTTGTGGTTCCTTTTCACTCAACACAAGTTTTTTATTGAATTCCTTTTCATCCAAGGACCATTATATGGACTTTTTGTTTTGTTTTGATTCACATTTATGCACATTGTTCATGACAACTGATTTATGTCTTAATTATTGATAGCGCCACACGTTTACTTTATAAATAAATAGCAAGAGCTTAACTGGGCAAAGACAGTACGTAACCAAAAGCATTAAGGAATTTCTACAATAATATTGTCAGTAGAATTTTAACAAACCGGGGTTTATTTACTAAAACTAGAGAGTGTAAAATATGATCAGCTTCCATGTTTTTTTTGTCAAAGCTTAATTGAACAAACTGAAAATAAAAGCTGATTGGCTACTATGCACAGCTGCATCAAATTTTGCACTCCAGTCTTAGTAAATCAACTCCAATACATCTTGTTACCATATTTCTTTTCTTTCTATATAGAACTACTCACAACGGTTTACTATATCATGTATCATTTTGTAATATTTTTGGGGAGCAGGTACCTGGTTTTGATGGGTACCAGCTTCCACCTAGGCGATCCAGCCCCCTCCTCTTTGCCCACAGCGTTCTGGAACACGTCACAGGTCTCAGAAGGCTGCATGACCATTCGCAAAGCACATTGCAAGTCACACATGTGCAGTGGGAAACCAACTTACCATTTGGCGCTTTTCCACTGCATGGAACCGTACCGGTTCGGCACCCTTTTGTGCTTTTCCACTGCTGGTACCGCATGGTATAGGGTCGGAACGGTTCGGTACGGTACGGTATAGGTTTGCTTTTCCACTGCATGGAACCGAACGGTACGGTACGGTACGGCTCTGAAAAAACAGTACCTACTCGATTGTGGTTCCAACAGGTACCAAACTGGTACCATATCCCACAATCCTTTGCATGCAGTCACTACTAGCCACTGATTGGTCAGAGAATCCCACCCACCCCGTTGTTATCCCACCCACTTAACTTTAGTACTGCTTTAGTGGAAAAGCAAACCTATACCGTACCGTACCGAACCGTTCCGACCCTATACCATGCGGTACCAGCAGTGGAAAAGCAAACCAGGCCAAGCAGGGCCGAGTAGAGCCGAGCCGGTACTAGCCGGTACTTGCAGTGGAAAAGTGCCATTAGTAAACATGCCGGTGCCCAGGACCCAAAGACCAGTGAAGGACGACGCTGGATCGTTGAGACAGGTAAGTGTCCTTTTATTAAAAGTCAGCAACTACAGTATTTGTAGCTACTGACTTTTACATTTTTCATAGCACCTGAAGATCCCCTTGAAGGTAATAAAGATAAGGGTATTTCTAAAACAGTAGCTGCTAAATGTTACAATGATATTGTTATATGTCACTGCAGACCTTCTATAATGCCTAAAGCTTAAGAACCGTACACAACTCATTTCCATAGAAACAAATTGTTCTCAGAGTCACAGCCTTTGATAAAGCTGTTTGTACATAGCTCTTAAAACAGGCAAATTACCAATCCATACTAATTGCTGGTGGCATGCTCTGTTGCATGACATTTTTACAGGACCCTCTAATTAACAGATAAGACCACAATTACACAAACAACTGGAGACATAAAGAGACAAAAAGGTCACAGCGCAAACATGAAGCTATACAACAAATGTTATAAGTAATGATAAAGTAATTAAATACAAAACAGTATAGAAAATCATTATAATAAAGAAATTGCTGTCATCAGACAGTTATCTACAGTATTTTTAGATGTAAGACTTCCATAACCAAGTGGTTCCAAGCTGGTCATAAAGGACACCACAGCAAAATAAATTTAGTTATTGAAAAGGACCTTTAAAGAGAACTTTAACTGAGAGAAAAGCAAATTAGCATTTTCAAAAGGAGAATTTAGCAATGGCAGTCTACGTATTCCTTACTTAAGAGTTACTGTAATTTAATCTATTTGACTGACCTTATGGGCCATCCATATGCAACTGCACCATATAGGGCAACTTGATGAAAATGTGTATAGTTTCTTCCCTCAGCACTCCAAAGCTGTGCCAGGACATTTATCAGTTGCTACCATAGAAATGAATGACTCTTACCTCCAACGTCCATTTTCCTTAAAGTATAACTAAAGGCAAAACTTTTTCTTTAGTTTTGGATAGAGTTGAGAGAGATTAGAACCCCTGCTGGTTTTTATTGTGGTCTGTGCCCTCGTTAGGGAAATTTACCCTCTCTATTGGTCCTGTTTACCATTATCATTAAAATTGAAAGTAAAAGAAATTACCCAAATTTTGGGTTGTCCCCAGAAAAGCAATAGAGGGGAAATCTTTCATCATTGTAGTGACCTGGGGGTCCCCAAGGAATTCCCTTGATTTACAGGGATTTCCTATCACTTTCTGTTTGGCTATGGGACAGGAAGTGAAGGGAAATCTCCGCAATGGGACACAGATGGTGAAAAAAATATATAATAGGGGTTATAACCCTTCCAAAAAAAGTTTTGCCTATAGTTCTAATTTAAGGCCTGTGCACACCATGAGAATATCGGACAGAAAAAAAAAACGCATTTGAAGCGATCGTCCAATAATCTATTCCAGGAGTTCCCAAACTCCAAACTCTAGTCCGCCGAACACTGCTGGAATACATTGCGGTATCCCGGGGACAAGGTAAGTAACCTCTTCCAGGATCCAGCGATTTCTTCCTGGCGGTATACCCTGAGTGTGGCTCGGGGTTACCGCTAATGGCACTGAAATTCCACCCCGAGCCACACTCGGGAATACCGCCAGGGATGTTAAGGTACAAAAAAAAAAAGACCTTTTACAAAAATATTAACGAGAGATGAATGTCTTGATTTAAATCAAATCCACCCTGCTAACGGGGGGCACAGACAGCAATAAAAACCTGTAAGGTGTTCTAATCCATCTCCAAAGCAAAAAAAAAAAAAAGTTTTGCCTTTACTGTAATGCAGAGAATTCATTAAGGTAAAAAAAATAAAAAATTACCTTTTACAAAAACATTAACGAGAGTTTAAACACTTGCAGACCGCCGCATTTACTGCGGCGGTCAGCCCCTCCTGGACAAAGTGACGTAGTACTACGTCGCTCGCCCAGGAGTTTGTAGGGGGCGAGTGCGTGCCGCCGGGGACGAGCACGCGCCGCCGGAGGCGCGCTCCCGCCACCGCTTGTTCACTGTCATCCCCGTGCGAGTGACCGGCAGCTCCGATGTCCGCCGGTCACTCGCGGTCTCCCGCTGGAGAGGGAGAAAGGCAGGCGGCTGATGTAAACAAAGCAGCCTGTCATTCTCCCTGGTGTAACTGCAGAGATCATACGATCCTGCTATGTAGGATCGTATGTCTCTGTGGTTACATCAAAAGCCATGCTCCTTGACAGTTAGAAGCACGCCCCTAGGGACACACTTAACCCCTGGATCTCTAATAAAGTTAACCCCTTCCCTGCCAGTGTAATTTTTACAGTAACAGTGCATATGTATAGCACTGATTACTGTAGTAATGTCACTGGTACCCCCAAAAGTGTCAAAAATGTCAGTCAGGGGTCTGATCTGTCCGCCGCAATGTCGCAGTCCCGCAAAAAAAAATGCAGATGGCCGCCATTACTCGTTAAAAAAAAACAATAAAAATGACATAAATCTTTCCCGTAGTTATTAAACGTAATAACTTTTGCGCAAACCAATCAAAATACGCATATTGCGATTGTTTTACCAAAAATATGTAGCAGAAAACAAATTGGCCTAAAATGTTAAAAAAAATTGTGTTTTTAAAACTTTTTTTTGAGAATTTCATATAAAAAATTTGAAAAATATTGTTATTTTTTCTAAATTGTCGCTATTTTTTTGTTTATAGCGCAAAAAATAAAAATCGCACAGGTGATCAAATACCACCAAAAGAAAGCTCTGTTTGTGGGGAAAAAAGGACGTCAATTTTGTTTAGGTACAGCGTAGCACGACCGCGCAATTGTCCGTTAAAATCACGCAGGGCCGAATCGCAAAATAGGCTCTGGTCTTTGAGCAGCCAAATACTCCGGGGCTTAAGTGGTTAATGCCACTTTAAAACCAGAATTTTTATCAGATAATAATGGAATTTGAATAGCGTCTCAAACACAGGTTCTGCAGGTGCTGGAAAAGCCTGTATTAAGCAATAACACCAGCAGCTTGTAAATTGGAATATTTTGTACACAAAATGAATCTTTTTATATGTTCCAGTTAAGGGTCGCCTATTCCCTGCAGCCTGTGCTGAAGTGACAGCAGGTGCCGCAGTGGACAAAAGGTTCTGTATTCAGCAGTATTTGCTAGCTGTGAGCTGGTTCTAGCAAGCCTGTTAAAGGGATTCTCCTCAGATTTCATCGCCGGGATGCAGAGACTTGTCCTTTGTACAGAGCACACGGATCTCAGATTCCTTGCACAATCAGGATGAAACAAGGAGTAGGCACATAACACAATGGGGAGGGGGGGGGGGGGAACACTGGATTATTTCTTTCTGAAATAGTGTCCATATGATTGCCAGTTCATCTCCTGGAGACAGCCAAGCAAACTCATTAATGGGAAATAACATAGTTTGTACAGCTAAGCAAGTGTCATCAATTATGGTGAAAGTCAATGTCAGGTCACTGAATTGTGACAGCGGCTTTAAACCCTGCCTAGTGACCCCAGCATTGACCTGTCCTATGTTATAATAAGAAGATTAGTATACTCCCTAATGAGCAACTGAATGTAGAAGAGACGCAATTTATCATCAGATGACAGTCGGCAGAGATGTACAGTAAAGGAGTTGTGACAGCTGACCTCATTGTAACATGAGATTTTATCAATCAGTGTCAATATAGTATAATGCCAAGAGTAAATATGGAGTATACAGGGTCCCCACAGCAATAATGCTTTTTATTTAAAGCAGAACTTCACTCTCTCAATAAGCACTGACTAATTAAAATCCTTATGCTGCTAGCATTAGTAAATAGATAGGAAAGTACGTATTTATCGGCGTATAACACGCACTTTTTCCTCCTAAAAATGGAGGAAAAAGCAACAGTGCGTGTTATACGCCGAAAAAAAAAAAAAGGCCAGGAAGCAGCGCCAAGAGCAGAAGGGGGCGGGTAGGGCCGAGGAGAAGGAAGGACCAGCTGTCGTAGGAAGTCCGATGACAGTGAGCGCTCGTTCTCCCTTCTCCTCGGCCCGACCCGCCCCCTTTTGCTCTCGGTGCTGCTTCCCGGCCTTTTTAAAAACTGATTTGGATAGTGTATATGGCGCTTGCAAGGCTGCATTGCTGGAGACTGCGCTGCTGAGGCTGCCATTGCTGGAGACTGCGCTGCTGAGGCTGCCATTGCTGGAGACTGCGCTGGCGAGGCTGCATTGCTGGAGACTGCGCTGCTGAGGCTGCCATTGCTGGAGACTGCGCTGGCGAGGCTGCATTGCTCGAGACTGCGCTGGCGAGGCTGCATTACTCGAGACTGCGCTGGCAAGGCTGCATTGCTGGACACTGCTTATGAGGCTGCATTGCTGGACACTGCTTATGAGGCTGCATTGCTGGACACTGCTTATGAGACTGCATTGCTGTACACTGCCAATGAGGCTGCATTCATGGGCACTGGTGAGATGTCATTTGATTAAAAAAAAAAAATGTTCTGAGTTCAAAGCTGTTTATTTTAAATTTAAGCTTTTTTCCTGAAATTTCTCTCCTAATATTGAGGTGCGTGTTATACGCCGGCGCGTCTTATACACCGATAAATATCATATTTCCCTGTTTTACATTTCTTTACTTACTCCCTGGTTTTTAGGCCTAGGCAAATTATATCATACATCTCAGGACTCTCTTTAGGAAGGGAGGAGGGGCTTCCTCAGCTAAGAACACCCTCCTGCCGGAACGCCTGAGGTAAGGGCAGATGGATTCCAGGAAGTAAATTCTACATGAATCATCTGCCCTTACTCAACATGGCCACGGCCAGAATTACTAGGGCAGTGGTGGCAAATCTTGGCACCCCCTTGATGTTTTGGAACTACATTTCCCATGATGCTCATGCACTTTGCGGTGTAGCTGAGCATCATGGGAAATGTAGTGCCAAGGTTCCCCATCACTGTACTGGGGGGATGTTTTTCAAAGTGATTCCTCACCAAAATAAAACATGGAGAGATAGGGGAGTTTGCTTTGAATATTAAAAATAAATGAAATAGCATTTTTGGTTTGTGGAGCTCAGATGCAGAGTAGTTCCACTTTAAGTCTTCTAGAAGATAGACTATATGGTCAATACACTGTAGTGCAACACATATAGTATTTTTATTGCCATGCATTATCTGCTTATTTTAAAGCCCAGCTTTTCCTTCCATCCCCCAGCTAGTTGATATCTAAAACATGAACAGAAAATTGAAATGCCTTTTTTTCTTAATTGAAGCCGCGGTCAAATTACATTTGAGACCCAAACCCCCTCTCCTCTTTTATTTACATCCACGAGTCCTTCTTCCAGTTATCCATGTCACTCCCTATGTGAGATGGACCATTCCTATTAGTCATGGCGCTTGCTCCAGCACAGGGGATCCAAACTAAGAGCCTTAGGAGACAACAGAACTAAAGAGAGAGGCGAGGGGATCGATCCCCAAGAAGATAATGAGCACCTGAAAAGATCTGGTCCCAGGCAGGGCAGGAAACAAGATTTCCAGGGCAAAGAGAAGGTGAATATTGAAGACCATCTTGTTATGTACCAGGATGAGGTGTTTTCTGAACCCACCCAGGAGGAAGGTTAGTCATTTACTATATAATGTTAAAATTTGATTATTTCCCAGAATTGGGCTGGTTATGTGTGCTTTTTGCACACATCTAAAAAAATCATTTTAGACCTGAAGATAAGGTAAAACCCCCAAATGTTATTTATTTTCTGAAAGCAGAGGCCCTGGAGGATAAAATGGTGGTAGTTACAAATTTATATGTATATCAAGCGCACATATTCAATAAAAGATACTTTTAACTTTAGGGCACACAAAGGCAACCCAAAAGGGCAAAACCCAAAAGGGCACACAAACCCAATTTTCTGGTAAAATGTAAGGCCTCATGCACACTGGACATTATCAAAATGTCAGTAGAAAGCTGTAGCTGTAGGAGTTTTTCAGCTTTTTTTGCAGTACCGTTTTTTTAGCGTTTTTCGGCTTTTTTTTTTAGCTTTTTTCAGCTGTAGCATTGTTTTAGCTTTTTTTAGCAAAACTATACTCCCACAAAAGCTTATGGATCAAAAACGCTGATAAACAACAAATAGCTGAGTTTTTCTACGTTTTTACGAGTTTTTAAGCTTTCATCAGACTTAGAGTGTTTTTACAGCTGAAAAACGCCTCTTAAAACCCACTAGTTCTGGGGGGGGGGTTCCTGCCAAAAACTGCTGCTAACAGCCTATGTGTGTGCATGGACACATAGGATAACATGCTGGGGAGTTTACTGGCTGCAGAAAAACACATCTGATGCCAAAAACAGTAACGTAAAAACGTCCAGTGTGCATGAGGGCATAAAAGATGAGGATACCAAACATGTAAAGCCCTAAAATTGCAGGTGCCCAAAGGTGGCACTTTCAAAGCCGCTACAGGTCATCGATTTGGATTTAAACCTAAATAATGGTCCCAGATTTGTTGTTTTCATTATGGCATGCGTGGGGCTATATAACATATTTTTTGAACATAGGCGTTCTTGGCGTACATATTTACATTCATATGTGCATTACGCGGGGGGGCGGGCAGGCTCAAATTGTTTTTGATGGGGGGTTTAAGTTCTTTGATGTAACTCATTGTTTAACTTTTTTTTCACTTAACTTTATTTTTATCACATAGGGGGGCCAATAGTCAGGACAGTATAAGAACAGAGCGGTGAGAAAGCAAGTGAAAGGTGAGTACATGTAACTTATTTGCTATTAACCCTGTTATACCGTCAAGTTTAAAGGTCCGTTCCCAAAAATGATTTCATGGGCGGTTGCTCTTAAAGCCGTTATCTTTGAATGGTAACTGAAATTTCAATAAGGAGTTTATTAGGCTCCATTCACATCTGAGCGTATCCTTTTTTCAGGCCTTTTTTTGCAGGTGTTTGGAGGCAGGCATTGACATCTAACAAAAACGCCTGTAATCTGCCAAAATTAAGCTTTTTTTTTAGCTTCAGGCGTTTTGCTTCAGGCAACAAAACGCTCATATGTGAACAGGGGCCATTGAAATTAATGGGATTTTGCTTGTTGGAGCGTTTTGAGACTTCAGAGATGAGCATTTTACGAGCTGAAAAACGCTCAGGTGTGAACGAAGCCTAAAAGAGAGCAGGAAAGAAGCCATTTGGGGTGGTGACACATGAAATAATAGGATGTTTCAAGAGAAAAAACAACTTTCAGTAGTTAAAGCCACCTTATTTTTTTAAATCTTTGTATGTCCATACTTAAATGCGATTTTTTATGCTTTTTGCAGAAACGCAGGACATTATTTTAAACATGGGTTCCTATGGAACACGTTCACATCAATGCATTTTTGTGCCTCTACGTTTTCGGAAGGGTGAAGGACTTTTGTAAACGCAAAACAGTGCTTTTTTTTTGCTTTTTTGGTTCAATCGACTTCAATGAAAAAGGTGCAGAAAAGAATGTAGTGCGCTTTTACAGCAATATTGCAGCAATTTGTGCTTTTTAATTTGCACAACAACAAATTTTGCAAAAAGAAAAAAAGCATAAAAAATGCAAAACGCAAATTGTGGCAAAATCGCAATAAAAACCCACAAAAAGCACTGCAGAAACGCTCAAAAGCAAACTGCGTAGGTGTGAATGGAGCCTCAGCAGTCTCCAGAGAGCACTTTTATGCAATAACTGGATCAACCCGCCCCTTTCACCACTGGAAAGTTATGAATACTGACTTACCTTGAGTTTTTTGTTGAGCTTACAGCAGTATCTGTAGAGCAATGCAAGGTTCAGGGGCCCAAAATCTGCATAGAAACTAAAGAAAAGAAGAAATCAATACATTTCTTGAAACATAAATGACATTTATCTGCAATAAAGTAGGATGGCATAGAAACAAAAAAAACTACACTTCAATCACTTTATGGGCCAATCTACATGGGTGTTCCCTCTGGTTATGTTTTACAAGACATTATAAAGTCTGCAAATCAGTACATATTATATGGTGCTGTACAACCAGTAAACACATCACAACCATATTAAACCAGCATGCGCTCTAAACATATTACATTAGCCTACCTCTAACAATATTCTGCACTCTCATGTGCCTGCACTGTACAAAGCACATTTCCATCAGCTATCTTGAAAATGAGGAACAATGTGATTGAATATATATATATATATATATATAATAATGTGAAAATTTAAAGTTAAATTCTAGCAGTATCCTCGGGCCTGCAGAGTTTTACATGCTTCTCTCCTATACTGAAATAGCTTGCTCTGATTTCACTGCAAACTTCTGCCCATTTCTATGGGGTGCACTGATGGTGTGGTGGAGGATACAGTATAATCTTACCCATATGAGCACTGGGAGTACCGCCGATGGTCAAGCTACATATATTGAGCTGATTTAAAATTTCTTTCAGCAATATATGGACTACAACTTTCATGATGGTTTCTGTTCTTATTGTTCAATGACTATACTCAATATTGGGGACTTTCTAGTCATTTACACTTGATATGTGCAGACATATGGAAGCGCTGCTGAATGCAATTTGTATTACTTGATTGATTTGACATCATAGTGTGGGTTGCATTTTATTTTGGACATTAAAAAAAACAACAAATTAAACCAGCCACTCACATTACCTATATTTATTAGAATTCTCTCACCAGCTGGCAAAGTGGTGTGCCCGAGCCTTCTTGAAGCACTGGTGGTAAGTAAGCAGTGTGTGCTGTGTGCTGTGCTATATGATGCCTGGAAACCTGTTCTGCTCTCTAACCCATGCGCCGCTCTGGCTCCGCCCCACAAGCCATGCCCACAGCCCGCCCACCCACGTTGCTCCAAACCAATGCCGTTGCCGCTCGTCCCGCTCATCTGCTCCCCAGCCAGCAGCATAGTGGGAGATAAACTGTGGAGCTGAGACAGAGACGGTGCTGCAGCCGGACCAGTGTATTTTGTACATTCCCATCCGTGGCCGCAACAACACTGACTAGTTTGTTACCCGGTTACCGGCAATTTAGCTTTTTTTTTTCCTACACTGGCTGCCTTTCTGATGGCTGGGATGTAGAGGTGGCGGCCGGCAGCGGCCGCCCCTGCTCAACTGCCGCCTGGGTCCAATGGCCCCACTGGGACCCATTGTAGGGCCAGCCCTGGCAGCAAGTCAGTTAGAGCCTGCCTCGTTACCTAACTGGAGAATGTCCAGCATCATCTGGCTATCTGTCCCCTGCCTGACTGTCCCTGGCCCGCCCCTTTAATTAATTGGATTTCAGTTCACCTTTCAATTATAGAGGCTCAGCATCACATGTGGGCATCACCAAGGGTAGTCTGTATGCAAACGCATACAGGAGGAACGCCCACTCCTCCAGACTGACACTGACCCATGAAAGCATTTTGATAATTGCATAACTCCACTGAAGAGTCAGCTCATTGCTTGCATTAGGATGGAGAGCTCTTGAGAGAAGTACTGAGGCAGGGTGCTGTGATGTTTTTCAGGAAGCTATGTACAGCATCCTGCTGCTTCATCCCAAAAGGCCATGATCTTCCTGCATCACATAGAGAAACACAAAACCCAGGGAGATGCCACTGGGTCTAAAACAAGGTATATAATAAGACAGGTTTTTTTTTTTTTTTTTTTTTAAAGCATGTGCTATATGTATGTACCATAGTTCTTGGATCCCTGTGGAAGCTGGAAATAACTGTAGTAGCCACCACTGGGTCAATAGTCAAGTAGTCAATCTAGATCAAAGTAAAGGGCCATACACACGGGCCGAATATTGGGTTAATAGAAACTAGCCAACATTCGGCCCGTGTGTACGGAAGCCGGTCTGTCATAAGCTGGCCGGCTTCTGTCAAAGGCGCATGACCGAAAAAGGTCTGCCAATTGGCACCCGAGCAGCACTCTTAGCCAAAGGCTGTGAGCGCTGACTGGCAGGGGGGTCGGCTCCCTGTCAGAACACAATAGTTCATCGGGTGAGATTGCTGTACTAACATCGCATAGTTAGTACAGTGGCTCCTACTGAGATCCTACATTTTTTTCCGTTCAGGCTACTAGTGCGTACAAGGCTTTAGTATGTAAAAGCTGCCACACCTAAACTTCAGCTTCAGCGGATCTTCACCTTCTGAGGGAACTTCCTTCCAATCCACCACTCCCCAATCTACATGGTAGGTGCCATCCTTTTTTTTTTTTTAATTGTTTACTTGCCTTTTTTTTTTTTATGAAAACATACCGCCCACTCCACATTGCACATCACTCATCTAGGCAACTGACATGCTTGTTGGGGCCCCTGGGATATGCATGTAAAGCCCTTCATTCATAAAGGAGGAGAGGGGTGTCCCTTGCGCCACATCATCACCGGGCCTCTTGATAATTTCAGAAGAAACATGGCATGGACTGAGTGGTGGCAGAGGACAAGAGAATCTCACCAGGACAATGCTGGATCCTCTGGTTGGATCAGTATTTAAAATGAGCACAAAAGACCACCCAGTAAGCAAGGGTAAAAAAAAAAAAAGGGGGGGGGGGCAAATGATGACCTACTTTAATCATGAAGGGTCGTTTTAATATATGTACTGCTTATTGGAGAAGAACTTTCTGCCACCAAAATAAAATTCGTCCAAATACTTCCTTACATTAAACCTACAGAAAATGTTATTGTCATCTAATTAACAGCAAAGTGAATTGTTAAAAGTCTCAGGCACTGCAGAATGTGATATGCATTACTTAGCAGACTGTAACAATTTAATACTGTAGGAAGGACCTTACAGGAAACGATGATAAAACAGCTCATTGAAAGGAGTTGTGGAAAAAATGGGAGGGATAGCTAAAAGCAAGCTTATGGAAGCGGACAAGAGGAAGTATACCAGAATCAGAGGTGGAGAGGTTTGCTGACCTATTGTGTAGTTTTAGTAAATCCTCTTTTGTTTGAATGTTTACTGCCTAGCAATGCATTCCCCAAGGCTCCTCAAACAGACCTGTCACTGTGTTATATTCAAGGCACAATCACAGCCTCTAGAAAGGAGAGCCGCAGCCTTGACATATGGTAAACCTTAGCAGCAGACTTCAATGCCGCTGTACTTAGGCGCCCAACTGTTTGACCTGACTAAGCAGGGTATAGTCCCAGGGGAGATCCAAGGACCTCGTATCCTAAATAGGTGTGTGTCAGAGAAGATTCTATTACTTCCATCAAAGCAGTAATAAAGCCAAAAGCAAAAAGTAACATATTGCAGCTTACCAATTCTTAAATGTGGTGGCTGCATTCGTTCGTTTGTGCTTTTAGCCCTTTTTCTTTATTTTCACCCTTTGATCCAGTCAGTAAGTCTGCGTTTTTTTAACTTACTTAGGCCAATCTGTCCAGCAAAAGTAGCAGTTAGAGGGTTAAGACAAATCATTTGATACTAAGAGGGCTTATTTTTTTTGATGTATGTATCACCTTTAATAGAAAAAAAAATAAGAGCGTTTTTTCTCAGAAAATAGGTGCAGGAACTCAATCACGACCCCAAAACCAACCTCCCATCAGACACACACCCTCTCCAAACCTCATCTAATTGTGGATGTGGTCAAATTTCATTAAAGCGGAGTTCCACCTTCCCCTTCAACCCCTCCAAAAATTAAAATAGGTGCAGGAACTCAATCATGACCCCAAAACCAACCTCCCATCAGACACACACCCTCTCCAAACCTCATCTAATTGTGGATGTGGTCAAATGTCATTAAAGCGGGGTTCCACCTTCCCCTCCACCCCCTCCAAAAATTAAAAGCCAGCAGCTACACATACTGTAGCTGCTGACTTTTAATATTAGGACACTTACCTGTCCTGGAGTCCAACTGCAGCCGATGTTTCTATCGGCTGTCGGGTGCTGCCGCCGCCATTACCGGTAAGGGAACCCTTGCGGCTTCACGAGCAGGTCCCTACTGCGCATGTGTGAAGCGCGCTGCGCATTCCTATTGGCTCGGTGGAGGGGGCCAAACTTCAGAGGGACAGCGCCACTGCGCCGTGTCCCGGAAGTGGGGAAGGGTACCTGTGAAAAACAGGTACCCGTTCCCCTCTCTCCCCTGAAAGGTGCCAAATGTGGCACTGGAGGGGGGGTTGGAAGCAAAAGAGCAGAAGTTCCACTTTTGGGTGGAACACCGCTTTAACTGTGCAAGGGGCATTACATACCAGGAGTGCATTAGGTACAGAGTGCAGAGTTCAGAGGTGTGCTGCATACAAGGTGCTGAGTTCAGGGGTGTGCTGCATACAAGGTGCCGAGTTCAGGGGTGCGCTGCATACAAGGTGCTGAGTTCAGGGGTGTGCTGCATACAGAGTGCAGAGTTTAGCCTTCTTCCGCAGCTCCTTACCTCTATATCCCCTATCCACATCTCACTTTCCCTCCTCTTCAGCTCTGACCTCTGCATGCAACCCCCCTTCCACTGCCCCCATCTTCTCCCTCCCTCATTAAAAGCTCCACCATCTTCCACATATCTTACTTGCGTTTCTGTATTAAACTGAAGCATCCAGCCAGTTCTAGTACCTCCCCACACACTGTAGGTGGCTCTGCCTCTCTCAATTGCAGGGGGGGGAGTCACGATCTGCTCTGCACCTGCCTCTCCCTTGTCCGCTCAGGAGATCAGATCTGTAAGAGCCATTGGGAGACAAGCTGTCACTTGTAAACACAGAAGCCAGACTTCTGTGTTTACCATTATAATAGTGAGCAGGGAGGAGAGGCCCTGAGCCAGAGGTGGTGGAACTGAGTTCCACCAAGTTCCAGTTAAAAAAAAGCCCTGGAAAACAACTGTTGCTGCAACTACATAAAAAGTGTTAGTTGGAGTTTGGCTTTAATTTGTTAGACAAGTCCATCTAGATTTGCTAGTCTAAAACTAGCCATAGATGTTTTTTTTTTTGTTCAGCAAAAAACAAACGGATTTCCCCATCCACACAAGGTAGGTGGATAGAGGAATCCTCCCCGCTGAGACATTAGGGTAGATTTTACCTTAAAGTAGAACTTTAGGCAAAGCTTTTTTTTTTTTCATTTTGGATTTTGGATTAAGGTAGGGTTATAAACCCTGTGAGATTTGTTTTTCGCCATCTGTGTCCCATTGCGGAGATTTCCCTTCACTTCCTGTCTTCTAGGCCAAGCAGGAAGTAATAGAAAATCCCTGAAAATCAAAGGGATTCCTTGGGGACCCCCAGGTCACCAGAACTAGTGTCCCCATTGGAAGGCTTTTCTGGGGGACAACCCAAAATTTGGGATTTTCTTTTACTTTCACTTTCAATAATTATGGTAAACAGGACAAATAAAGAGGGTGAATCTCCCTAATGGGGACACAGACAGCAACAAAAACTGACAGGTGTCCTAATCCCTCTCCAAGGCAATGTTTGCCTTTAGTTATACTTTAACTAAAAGTGAAGAGTGTAAAATCTGGTGCATTATGGCCAATTAGCTTCTAACTTCAGCTTGTTCAGTTAAGCTTTGACAATAAGTGTCCATTCACATTGATCCGACTTGTCAGGCGACTTGTCAGCCTGATAAGTCGCGGTCCTCGTGCTCCCACTGTGTAGTACAGGACCTGTTCTAATAGGAGCGACACAAGTCGCTCCAACTTAGAAAAAGGGTCCTGTACTACTTCGGGGCGACCTGGAGGCGACTTGCATAGACATTCATTTTATGAAGTCCGTGCAAGTCGCGCTGCACACGACTTCACAGGTCGCCCCCTAAGTCGGATCGACCTAATGTGAACGGGGGCTAAAGCCTGGAAGCTGATTGCTTTCTATGCAGAGCTGCATCAGATTTTGCACTCTCCAGTTTTAGTGAATCAACCTCTCTGTATTCCCACAGCAGAGAGTCTCCGCTGTCAGAATACACTGATCAGCAGCTGCAGCTGACTGGTTAATTGAGAAACATTTTCCAACAAGCACGTTCAATAAAAGTCAATTACAGTATTAGATCGGTTTCTGCCGAGTAGAAGCAGCCACACATGGATTTATATTCAGCCAGTGCACGCTGAACCGGTGTTCTGCCGAAAACTCCAACTTGCTGAATTCTCCAACTACGTTACTTCCGGTGAGTGTACACCCAGGATTATTGGAGATTTCGACCACTTGGTGTTTTCACAGAACACCGGACACTCTGGTAGATGCTATAATTAGTGCAGATTGTTAGTCTGCCTACTAGTTGTCGCTGCCCTGGAGGCGGCCATGTTTTTGGTTACTAGCGGGCATACTAACAATCTCCACTAATTATAGCATCAACTGGAGTGTAAAGGCTGCCGGTGTTGTGTGAAAACACCAAGTGGTTGAAATCTCCAATTAATCTTGGTGTACACTCACCAGAAGGAACGTTGTTGGAGGTCTCGGCAAGTTTGAGTTTTTGGCAGAACACCGGATGAATTTCGATCCATCTATAGCCAGCTAATGGAGTGTAGGCATTCTAAGATAGGAAGTGTGTTACTGGCTGGATCACAAAGTGGAAAAAAAGAAAGCTAAAGCAGCCATCACATAAATATATCACAATCCAATATATTAGATTTTTGTGTTTAATACTGCTGCAATAAAACAGAGCTTATTGACGAACAAAAAAAAAGGTAATGTCTCAAAATCAGATTTCTGTTAAAGGGCAAGTCTAATGGGTGGCACAGTGGTGTAGTGGTTAGCATTTTCACCTAGCAGCAAGAGGGTCGAATCCCAACCACGACACTACCTGCCTGGAGTTTGCATGTTCTCCCTGTGCTTGCGTGGGTTTCCTCCGGATACTCCGGTTTCCTCCCACATTCCAAAGACATGCTGGTAGGTTAATTGGATCCTGTATAAAAAAAATTGGCCCTACTGTGTATGTATGTGAGTTACGGACCTTCGATTGTAAGCTCCTTGAGGGCATGGACTAATGTGAATGTGCAATGTATATGTAAAGCGCTGCGTAAATTGACAGCGCTATATAAGTACCTGCAATAAAATAATAAAACCAAAATATATATTTTGAACCTAAATGGAGACCAGAGGACTCAATAAGCCCTGTAATGTATATGTATTATTTCAGGAGTGAGATCTTGGTGGTCAACTTATTTAATCAAAGGGTCCTAAATGCAACCCCCGATATCACCAAGGGGGTGCACATAATGAACAGGGGTATGTAATGCTACAGTAAACGGTCAGAAACTGAACATTCTACAGTAGATGATCAGAGACTGGGAGCATGTTACAGGAGATTGTCAAAGACTTTCCGACATGTTACAGGCATAGATGGAGACTGAGGACATGCTGTAGATAACTGTCAGACTGGGGACATATTACAAACATCTGCTAGAGATCTCTGCCATTACTTTCAGCACTTCTTACAGCCCCTTTAAAATTATGCTGGCCATACTCTGAGCAAATTTATTTTGCTTCCTAATATGCGGGTTATAATTCAATCAGCGGATGGCCCTGTTGGAGCCAGTCTGCCCCACATCCCTTGACAGAAAATTTGAAGAAACCGGGTGAAATATTTTTGGTCAGACAGCACCTGCATCCAATCAGATGTAGGTACTGTTCGGGTATTCTGATGGCCGTCGCCGCAGAGTGCCAAAATAAAAAAGCACAGAGGAAGATTCATCCATCCACGCTGTTTAGACTGTAGGCTGAACAAAAGAAATCAATGGATGTAGAAAAAAAATATTCCCAACAAGAAAAAAAAATAGCACACAGCAAAAGGTAGAAAACGAGAGAGAAAAAAAAAAAAAAACAAATCAGCTCATAGAATCCAGTTTAATGAATATATTCCTGGTATGGTACCTTTGATAACGTCAGCTCTGACGAAACGCGTCGGATCACGGCATGCTGACGTCACCTCCCACATCCAGGAAGTACAGGCGGATTAGCCGACCGGCCGGTGGCTCTGCTTGCATTTACTGAAGGCGCAATACTCTGCATCCTTTGTGAGTGTATTCTTTTTTATTTTGTTTGTTGGTTTTATGCTATGGCGGTCTTTTTTATTCCATGTTGATGGTGATACACGGCAATTGTTCACTTAATTTGAGTTGATCTGTGGTCATCACTGTGGGACATCAAGCAGTTTCCTGGGTTTCATTGGAATTGGTGCAATCCCTCTACGACATCCACAGGCTTATCATAACCTGGCTGTCCCTTGGGTCTAGTTGGAATTGAAGTGATTTCTTTAATTTACAGGCGCACACCTCACCGGTATCTGGTAAGCAGATTCAAATACTGGTGGTGGATTAGCACATTGGTGATTTCCCAGTCTATCCGCACTCTATTTATATTTTTGTGGACAAACACTGGAAGTGGATTTTATTATCTTGGTTTGGATCAACAATATTGACTCTATTGGACTCTTTATTTATAACACTTCAGTGTTGGTTCCTCCCCCTTTTTTGCTGATTGATATATGTTTTTGGATATCATAGATCAATTTATTTCATTTCATTTATTGATACACTGACTGTACACAATCACTTAGCGCGACTTATTTATACTACTAATATTCCTGCAGTGTCTATGAGTAAGCACCTGGCCAAAATGACTATCAGTTAGTGGGTCCCTCAGGCTGCACAACAAGTACCAAAGGGCCACAGGCTGGGCACCAGGGCCCTAAGAAATTAGAAACTGACAAGTAGTTTAACCACTTGTAATACCTATGCGCACTGCGCTTTTGATTGAAAAACAATTTGTGCTGCTATTTATACAAAGTAATCTCATAAAATAGGTGAAAAAATATATTTAAAAAAATATATAAGACCTATAAAGACCAACTGAAAAATCTAGTTGACTATGGATATAAAACCAATGTGTTAAACAAAAAGGAAAACAAATATTTGGTCCCAAGTGTATGTATGTATTCCCATAATATACATAATGCCAAAAGTACATAAAAATGTCCCCTGGCCCGTCCAACTGTAAATGGAATTGAGTCAGTATCAGCGAAACTAGGTGAATACCTTGATAAGTTTCTACAGCCTAATGTCTTGGTAACTAGAGCCTATTTAAAAGACACTAAAGATTTATTAGTTGCATTAAAAGATATTAAAATGTATGATTCCAAGTCTACATACTTAGCAACAGCTGACGTATTGTTGTTGTATACCATTATACAGCAGGAAGACGCGCTACTGGCTCTAAATTGGGCACTCCCTAAATAAATAACCTTTAGTTATACCTTAAATTCTCCAGCATCTACTTAACCACTTAAGCCCCGGAAGATTTTACCCCCTTCCTGACTAGGGAGTTTTTTGCGATTTTTTACTGCGTGAATTTAACGACGCTGTACCTAAACGAATTTGACGTCCTTTTTTTCCCACAAACAGAGCTTTTTTTTGGTGGTATTTGATCACCTGTGCGATTTTTTGATCATGTGCTATAAACAAAAAAAGAGCGTAAATTTTGCAAAAATAACAATATTTTTCACATTTTTTTATATGAAATTCCCCAAGAAAAAAAATGTAAAAATCAGAATTTTTTAACATTTTTGGCCAATTTGTTTTCTGCTACATATGTTTGGTAAAAAAAAAATCGCAAAAAGCGTATTTGGATTGGTTTGCGCAAAGGTTTTTGCGTTTACTAACCAAGGGAAAGATTTCTGTCATTTTTGGTGTTTTTTTTTAAACGCGCTCAACTCAGCACTCTCTGGATTTTTCAGGCGACACCCCGAGACATCCACCTTCCTCAGACAGGAGGAGAGACAGCCGCACTCTCCCTCCTGGGACTCTGCTTCCCGCCAAAAACCATGAGTCATGCACCCCCTTCAGACTTATACCCCTCCCCAGAATCCTCTGCGGCAAAATCTGCCTTCTGGGGTAGATAAAAGTCTGAATGTATCTCTGATTGGGTTTCCTCCACTGCCCTATCAGAAGCCTCTAATAGAGCCAGTGGGGAGACTCCCCTCTCAGGAGACACACTTGGAAACTATGACAACCTACCTAGCAAAAGAAACCTGGCCCTGCTGTTAGGCAGACAAGGCCCACTATGCGCTTACCTAGCACCTACCTGTAGGGTGCTACACTAGCTAGAAGGAAGTGTTATTTTTAGCAGCAAACCCCCATGTGATAATCTTTTTGAACTGACTTCTATTTACAGAATGCCACAAAATTGATAATAAAATGTGCAAGTGGTAAATTAATCAGGTATGTGCTATAAAACTCAGTTCTCTGAAAAAAAAGTATAATTTTAAAATAGACAAATAATGGATGGAAATAAAATTAAAACATGATATTTGTGAACTGAACCTCGAATAACTCAATAGGAACCTACTAAGTGAGTAAAAATGCAAACGTGGGCCTTCTTGAAGCATGCGGCCTAACATTTAAAAAGGTTCCCCCCCAATATTTAACTAAAGAGCATACCTTATTCTTAAAATGATATTAACCACTTCTGGACCCGAAGGTTTTAATCCCTTAATGACCAGGCCATTTTTTGCGATGCTGTGCCCAAATAAAATATTTGTCCTTTTTTCCCCTCAAACAGAGCTTTCTTTAGGTGGTATTTAATCACCTCTGCGGTTTTTATTTTTTACGTTATAAACAAAAAATAGGGGCAATTTTGAGAAAAAAAAAAACAACAATATTTTTTACTTTCTGCTATAAAACAAAGCCAATAAAAAATATTAAAAATCAAATTTTTTCATCAATTTAGGCCAATATGTATTCTGCTACATATTTTTGGTAAAAAAAAATCCCAATAAGTATATATTGATTGGTTTGCGCAACAGTTATAGAGTCTACAAACTATGCAATATGTTTATAGCATTTTTATTTATTTACTTTTTTTTACTAGTAATGGCGGCGATCAGGGACTTTTAGGCTCCATTCATTCACACTACCGCGGCACGACTTGTGCACGACTTCGGGGGCGACCTGTGAAGTCGCGTGCACATAATGGAAGTCAATGCAAGTCGCCTCCAGGTCGCCCCGAAGTAGTACAGGACCCTTTTTCTAAGTCGGAGCGACTTGTGTCGCTCCTATTAGAACAGCTCCTGTACTACACTATGGGAGCGTGAGGACCGCGACTTGTCAGGCTGACAAGTCGCGGTCCAAGTCGCAGTAGTGTGAATGGGGTCTTACATTGCAGCCGAAAAATCAAGACATCTAACTGACACTTTTTGGGGACCAGTGACATTATTTCAGTCATCAGTGCTAAAAACAAAATGCACTCTCACTGCACTAATGACACTGGCAGGGAAGGGGTTAACATACGGGGCGATCAAAGGGTTTAAGTGTGTCCCTAGGGGGGTGCTTGCTAACTGTGTTGGGGATGGACTCACTGGATGAACACAGAGAGCTTAGCAGGAACACCAGATTACTGTGTTCATCCCTGACAGAACGGCGATCTGCCTTGTTTACATAGGCAGACCGCTGTTCTGCCTCTCCCATGGATGATCGTGGGTGGCTGGCGGACCTGTTGATTGACATCCCCGCTAGCCAATCACGGCTCAATTGCGTCATCTAGTGGCTATTAAACGAAACGACATACAGGTATGTTGATTTCCGCAAAAGAGCCACACTGCTGCAGTAATAACACGGTGGGCGGTCGGCAAGTAGTTAAAGTCTTGTTTTGTTTAACCACTTCCTTACCGCTGGACGTCATATGACATCCAGGGCTTTAAGTGGGGATATCTGAATGATGCTTGCTTGCTGTCGGCGATACCCTTCACCGTAAGAACAACAGTCGCTTGATCATTCTTACAGGTGTTACCTCCCGCCGCCCTCCGGTGCTTCTACCGCCTCGCCCGTGCGACTGGCGAGCCGGAGAAGGAATCGGCCGCCAGCGGAAGTGTACCATAGAGACTGCAAGGACCAGATGGTCCCCAGCAGTCTCAATGACTCTCGGAGGCCATAGATCAAAAAAAAAATGTAAAAAAAATAAAGAGAAAGTGTAAAAATAAAAAAATAAAAAAAACCATAAAAAAAAATTAAAGTGCCCCCGTCCCCGCACGCAGAAGCAAAAGCATGCATACGTCGCGGCCACATATGTAAACGACGTTCAATCCATACATGTGAGGTATCGCTGTGAACGTTACAGCGAGGGCAACAATTCTAGCCCAAGACCTCCACTGTAACTTTAAACTGGTAACTTGTAAACATTTTTAAAGCGTCGCCTATAGAGATTTTTAAGTCTTAAAGTTTGGCATCATTCCACGAGTGTGCGCAATTTTAAAGCGTGACATGTTGGGTATCTATTTACTCGGCGTAACATCATCTTTCACATTATAAATAAATTAGGCTAACTTTAGTGTTTTTTTTTTTTAATTCAAAAAATTTTTTTTTCCAAATAAAAAAGCATTTGAAAAATGTCTGCGCAAATACCGTGTGACATAAAAAGTTGCAATGACCGCCATTTTATTCCCTAGGGTCTCTGCTAGAAAAAAATATATAATGCTTGGGGGTTCCGAGTAATTTTCTAGCAAAAAAAATCATGATTTTTACATGTAGGAGCCGAGTGCCAGAAATCGCCTGGTATGGAAGTGGTTAATAATAACAAACATGTTATACTTACCTACTCTGTGTAATGGTTTTGCACAGAACAGCCCTAATCCTCCTGGCCCCTCCTTCCTGCCCCCACAGCAAGCAGCTTGTTATGGGGGAACCCAAGCTGAGCCGCAGCTCCCTGTGTCCATTCAGACATGGAGCTGCTGCTCGCCCCGCTCTTTCTCTCTCCTTAATGGCTCACTGACTTTAAATGACAGCCACGGGAGCTAATGGCACTGTCTCAGGCAATGTAGAGGGAGATTCTCGGACAGTCGAGACTCTCGTGCAACATTGCTGGATCGAGATAGGGCTCAGGTAAGTATAAGGAGGGCTGAGGGGGGCTGCTGCACACAGAAGGTTTTTTTTATCTTAATGCATAAAGATAAAAAAACCTTTAGAACCACTTTTTTTATTAAACATACCCAAGGATTAAAAAATCATGATTTGCCTCACATTCTCAGAAATAAAAAGAGGATCTGGTACAGACATGTTTAGCTTTTTTGGACAAGTGTTCTATGTTCTAAGTGTTTCTATAAAGGATTTTTTGATGCGCTTTCTTAACCACTTTACGACCAGCCGCTCGTACAGGCAAAGCGCCGTACATGTACGGTGCTCCCCTGGGAGGACCTAGGGGGTGATCGCGTGCTGCCGGAGCCAGTGCGGGTGTCAGGCGGCTCCGATGGCCTCCGGCCACCCGTGATCTCCCGCCGCTGACAGAGAAGGACGGACAGCTGATGTAAACACAGCCGTCCGTACTTCTCCCTGAAGTGATCACAGATGTCATGCGATCCTGCTATATAGGATCCCATGTCTCTGTGATGACTTCACAAGCCATGCCCCCCCACAGTTAGAATCACGCCCCTAGGGTCACATTTAACCCCTTGATCACCAGTACTGTTAACCCCTTCCCCGCCAGTGTCATTTTTACAGTAACAGTGCATATTTTTAGCACTGATTACTGTAGTAATGTCACTGGTACTCCCAAAAGTGTCAAAAATGTCAGTTAGGGGTCCGATCTGTCCGCCGCAATGTTGCAGTCCCGCAAAAGATCGTAGATCGCCGCCATTACTAGTAAAAAAAAAAATAAATAAATAAATATGGCATAAATCTTTCCAGTAGTTAGTTAACACAATAACTTTTGCGCAAACCAATCAAAATAAGCTTATTGCGATTTTTTTTTTTTACCAAAAATATGTAGCAGAAAACAAATTGGCCTACAATGTTATTTAATTTGATTTTTACATTTTTTTTTTTTTTGAGAATTTCTTATAAAAGAATGTGAAAAATATATATTTTTTTTTTTTTTGCAAAATTGTCGCTCTTATTTTTGTTTATAGCGCAAAAAATAAAAATCACACAGGTGATCAAATACCACCAAAAGAAAGCTCTATTTGTGGGAAAAAAAAGGACGTCAATTTTGTTTGGGTACAGCGTCGCACGACCGCGCAATTGTCCGTTAAATTCACGCAGTGTCGAATCACAAAATAGGGCCTGGCAGCCAAATCCTCCGGTCTGAAAGTAGTTAAAAGTCCTAAAAGTGTAAAAAAAAAAAAAAGTGATGATCGTTTCAACATCCTACTTTTTGGTACAATTTAAATAAGTTACAGAGCAATATTCTTACTAGTACGAACTTCTTGCATTGCCCCATAAGATAAATAAACATATTTCTACACTGATAAATTACAGTCAGCAACTCAAAATCTGAATGTGATTGCTTGCTGTTGGGCAATAGACAGTTTTTATTAAAGACACTTTGAAAAATGAGACCCAGCTGTCCTTTAACAAGTGTACAACAAAAGTACTATACAAATAAATAAAAATGACAGATCTAAAGGTTTTCTCACAGAAAATCCATTATATTAGGACCTTGGATTTATATGGAACACAACTGACTGCAAGAATCTTTACTGCAAATCTCTGAATGTCATTGTAACAGTGTCAGGGCTGCTAATCCCTAAACCAGACCATTTCTCACAAGTATTTATGGCTGGGCTACAATGAACAGGAGGTACAAAAGTAGGATCTCATCACCAGACATCTGTCCCATTTTTGGTACTTTTGTATTTATTTTTATTTTATTTTTGTGTGTTTTAGTCACTACCCTATTTCATAATGTGAGCAATTATATTCCTAATCAGATAAAACGTGATCTTAGACGCATAATGCATGCGAAACAAACAGATCCTCAGTGACAGCTACCGTGCCTCCCTCCAATGATTTCATTGTTCTTGGTGCCAATTCAACTTTATTGAACAAAATGCCAGAAGACTGCATGTCCCCCTTTTGAAATGTGCTGCCACCCCAACAGGAAAAGATCTAATTTATGTAATATGAAAGGCACAGAAAAAAAGAAGGATCCCATTTCTACCTATGGAAGCCTTAAGATTTACAAATTCTGTTTTTTACTATCTATTCTATAAGCAACATATATACTGCAATGCGGACTCATTTCCAGCACTGCTTCTATGACTGTGAGGTTTTACAGACATTTTATATTTTTTTAAACTGAAAAATAAACTTGCTATAAGAGCGCCTCCTCTTTTCCATGCTACCTAGGAAATCAAGCAGTGATATCTTTCTGTAATAAACAACATATTTAAAAACTGGGACAGAGTATGTTATAATTATATAATATTATTACTCAATGGAGCTGCAAAATAGAAATTAGTTCCTAAAATCTAATATTTACAGCACATAAATGTCCCAAATAAAAAAAGAAAGAAAAAAAAAAAAAATATATATATATATATATATATATATATATAGATAGATAGATAGATATAGATATATTTATATATCTATATATATATACATATATATATATATAGATAGATATATAGATATATTTATAAATATATCTATATCTATATAGAGATAGATAGATAGATAGATAGATAGATAGATAGATAGATAGATAGATAGATAGATAGATAGATAGATAGATAGA
This sequence comes from Pelophylax lessonae, assembly GCF_965119305.1. Lineage (NCBI taxonomy): Eukaryota > Metazoa > Chordata > Amphibia > Anura > Ranidae > Pelophylax > Pelophylax lessonae. Next base: position 179,669,223 of record NC_138775.1, read on the forward strand.
TAGATAGATAGATAGATAGATAGATAGATAGATAGAGATATAACTATATACAAACATTTATTCATATAATGTATATCATAGAACAAACAAAATATAACAAACTAACAAACATCTAAAAGCATTTAAAAAGATTCTCTGCAGGGCATGCATATCCGACTCCTATTGTATTTAAATTTAACACATTTTGATTATTATGGTCATATGCATTGCGCATTCGTTTTGGTATTCCAAAAATGACCTCACTATCCGGTGTACTTATTGTCCATTCCTTATTAATCCAGACTAGGTTGAAACGTAAGCAATCTCAAGCAACTTGAGCAATCTTACTAACGTAAGCAGCCAGGTGTGAAAATATGTGCTCGAAGATATATTTTGTCTGTGTTATACTGTATGTGACTAAAGGCTACATTTCTGTATAATATGCATAATAAGGAGTTTATATTGAAAAAAAAGCCCCAGAGAGACTTTTTTTGTGTTGGAATTATAATGTAGAAACACTGGCAGCGATTTACTAAAACTGGAGCACTCAGAATCTGGTGCAGCTGTCCATGGTAGCCAATCAGCTTCTAACTTCCCCTTGTCAATTAAGCTTTGGCAATAAAACCTGGAAGCTTATTGGTTTCTATGCAGAGCTGCGCACTCCAGTTAAAGTAAATAATCCCCACAGAGATCGATCTATCTATCTATCTATCTATCTATCTATCTATCTATCTATCTATCTATCTATCTATCTATCTATCTATCTATCTATCTATCTATCTATCTATCTATCAATTTTGTCACCCAAGGTTAATAAAACATTTACTTAAAGTGTTAGTAAACCCACAACAGTAAAACTAGTCTGTATATGCAGTAAAGCATGTTTGTTATACTCACTGTGGAACTTAAGGGGTTAATCTTCTGCATTGTGTAAAAAGGCTGTTTGATCCTGTCTCCTCTAAACCTCCCCTTCTCCCAGTCACTATTCCATCTGTTGATAGAACAGAGTCTTGGGGGAACTCTGAACATGCTCAGTCTGGCGTGAATTGTTAGGGCTCTTTCACACGGTCCGCCTCCATAAACACAGATCCCCGCTGAGCAGGAAGGTGACACCTCCCTCTCCGCTCTGTGTGCGGAGAGGGAGGTGTCAGAGCCCCATGCATCTCTATGGGGGAATCGGATGAGAGCAGGCCGCCTGTCTGCTGTCATCCAATCCAATCCGATGCCCTGGACGGATGGAAAATAGGGTTTCCATCCGTCCGGAATTCATGGACAGGATCGGATGCGGATGGCAGCGGAGATGTCTCCACTGACATCCGCTGCCCCATAGGGATGCATGGAGCATCCGATCAGATCCGCCTAAAAAACTCACAGGCGGATCTGATCAGAGCCCTCGTGTTAAAGGGGCCTTAGAGATTATTTTTTTTCTTGCTGCATGTGATCAGCACAGGGCCAACTAGCAATGTCCAGACAGAGGGTCAGGGGTCCTGCAGCCTCATAGGACAATCGGGGAAGAATGAAAACTCCTCCTACAAGCTTTAACCAGTGCTCGGTCAGACAGTGATAGAAGCCACAAGACTGCTATATACTGCTGATGAGAAAGGGTATTAAGCAGTTTATATTTACTAAAATAATTGCATTTCCATGCTCTGTGTACTGAGAGACCAGATATAGTGAATGCAGGCTCCTTTAGTAACACTTTAAGATTGATTTTGAAAGATATCATAATCTTTAATGAAAGTGTGTGAAACATGCCTGAAAATATTATTAAATATACTCTATAATTTAAATGTTATTTTTAAAATATGACAAAAAAGTAAATGCATATAATCCTATCATTGTGTGTTTAGATATATGTGAAATTATTATTTTAATGCAAATGATCTTATCAGTGCGTGTTAGTGCTGTAAAATTATGAATGCATGAGGCAGAGATTTTTGCTTGCTCCTTGATCTGCAGTTGTATTTTACACTGCAGGCCTATGTAAATCTCAACAGCTGTTAAGTGAGACATCTTTATTGTAGTGGCTAACCCACTCTTCCTTTAGGAGATCATCTATAAAACTCTTTATTGAATAAAATATCAAAATATGTAAAAACAAGCATCAAAATTAAAGCATATGTATGGTCAAAATGCAAAATTGTATATTTATTTCTAGGTTGCGTTTCAATCATTTCTAACGTACTCCTATTAGTCTGAACAATCTTGAAGTTTGTTAACATACTTTCTGAAGAACCCTGACCAACACATTAAGCTCTTTGAATTCTATGACACATATTCACTATGCCCTGTGGGTAGGCACTGCTGTGTCACATATTTCACAGAACATGTCTTCTGAAATACAGAGGTCCTAAAGGGGAAGTTTCAGGAGACGGAGTCAGTACAGGAATCACTGCTTGCAGGCAGCATGGTACTATGGGATATGTAGTCCTTAGAAATTAATATTAATAGTAAACAGCAGAGGGGAAGCTGCAAGGCATGCAGGGAATCCTGGAAGTTGTGGGAAGAGATGGCCAGCAGACAGGTAGCACTCACAACATGAAGGGAGATTCTTTAAGCCGGCTTATATTGGACTGTCATTTACCGTATAACTATTGCTTGTATTACTGTTACAATGCTGATGTTATAAAATGAAAGTATATGCTGTGACCATAGAACTAATTTAGGGTAAAATTATAATAATAGAATAATAATAAAATGAAATCCCTGAAAATCACTTTATTTACTCTTCACTGAGCACCTACATCCTACTATCTTATTCCCGATATTTACATTAGCTAAAGAAACGGGGTTGATTTACTAAAGCGGGAGAGCACAAAATCGGGTGTAGCTGTGCCAATCAGCTTCTATCTTCAGCTTGTTCAATTAAGCTTTGACAAAAAAAAACTGGAAGCTGATTGTTCTCTGTGCAGAGCCGCGCCAGATTTTGCACTCTCCAGTTTTAGTAAATCAAACCCAGACTACTACAAAAAGCATTCATGTGATCATGTATTTAGTCACATGATCTCTGCTGAAGGAGAGGATCTGCTAATATCAACCCCGATCCTTCCCTTTAGCAAAGATCATGTAACAAACTGCCATAGAAAAAGCCCCAAGCAGCGGGTTCAGTAGGTATGTCAGATGGCTAGACACCTAATGACATCAAATGGTAGCACTTCCTTCAGAGCTTGTTTTGGAGTCCCTGAAAGCAGGGGGTCGTCTGCAGCATAAAATTTCCTGGTATTTGGGAAAAAAACCTGTAACACCTCATATAGAGAGATGATCTGGGGCTGCTTCTCAGCAACAATATTGCAAAGATCTAAAAATTGTACACTGCAGGTGACTCTAGATTGTTGCATGCGACCAACTAGCACATTGTAATACCTAAAATTAATTTGTTAGCTTATTCCTGTCAAGTTTGCTGGTGGAGTTGCTTGTGACACGGCTGATGTCTTAGGGTTCAAACACAGCATTTTTTTTAGTGCTGTGGGATGTTTCAAAGATCTAAACGCAATTTTTTTTTTTTTTTTTTTTTATGGGCCCATGCACAAAGATCAGTAAACCTGCACTGCATTCAGGTACATAAATCCAAAATAGAAAAATCTGCATCCAGAATCAGTAATTTACTTGTACATGCGCTAACATTAACGGAATGAATGTAGAATATTAAGCACTATACAGACGTTTTCTCATCTATACTACTGTACTATACTGTACTATACTGCACTTTACAGACCATTTCATGTATATATTACAGAGGATCTTTCTGACAGACCCTGACAGCGATTTAAAATTTACTATCCATAGCTGATGCTTTAAAATCCTTTACAGATTACCACTTTAGATTTACATAGGGGGTCTGGTGCTAGAATTACTGCCCATGATCTGATGTTCGCTGTGAAATCTCACATGTGTGGGACGATTGCTGTTTGCATGTGTGTAGGACAGACACGCACGTTCGCCTTGTGTGCGAGCACCAGAGAATGGGGGTACTTTAACATTTCTTTTTTTTTTTTTTTTCTTTCTATTTTTACACTGTTGCTTTCATTTTTTTTTTTTTTTTAGCACTTTTATTGATGTCACAAGGAATGTAAACTTCCTTATGACAGCAATAGGTGTGTGACAGGTACTCTTTATGGAGAGATCTGGGGTCTATAAGACCACAAATCCCTCCTCTGCCCTTAATAAGCCCCGGAGGATTTGGCTGCTAAAAGACCAGGGGGTTTTTTGCGATTTTTTACTGCGTGACTTTGACGGACAATTGCGCAGTCGTGCGACGCTGTACCTAAACGAATTTCACGTCCTTTTTTTCCCACAAACAGAGCTTTCTTTTGGTGGTATTTGATCACCTGTGCAATTTTTTGATCATGCGCTATAAACAAAAAAAGAGCGTAATTTTTGCAAAAATAACAATATTTTTCACTTTTTTTTATATGAAATTCCCCCCCAAAAAAATGTAAAAATCTAATTTTTTTAACATTTTCGGCCAAATTGTTTTACGCTACATATGTTTGGTAAAGAAAATCGCAAAAAACATATTTTGATTGGTTTGCGCAAAAGTTATCGCGTTTACTAACAAAGGGAAAGATTTTTGTCATTTTTGGTGTTTTTTTTTTTTTAACGAGTAATGGCGGCGATCTGCAATTTTTTTTGCGGTACTGCGACATTGCGGCGGACAGATCGGACACTTGACTGACATTTTTGACACTTTTGGGGGTACCAGTGACATTACTGCAGTAATCAGTGCTATATATATGCACTGTTACTGCAAAAATTACACTGGCAGGGAAGGGGTTAACTTTATTGGACAGGGAGGGGTTAAGTGTGTCCTAGGGGCGTGTTTCTAACTGTGCAGGGACATTGCTATTGGTGTAAAAACAAAGATCAACGGTCCTACATAGTAGGACCGTCTGATCTTCATTTTTACACCAGGGAGAATGACGGGCGGCTTGTTTACATAAGCCACTCCGCCTTTCTCCCTTCACAGGAGCGATCGTAGTGTGACCGGCGCACATCGAGTCCGCCGGTCACACGCACTGACTTGTCTGTGAACGAGCCGCGGAGGGCGCGCGCCTCGGCGGGCACGCGCCCGCAATTGGCTAGCAAGTCAGTGACAGGCGAGTGACGTATCCATACGTCACTCTGCCTGGCCGGGGCTGACCGCCGCAGTATATAGTCGTGCGGCGGTCGGCAACCGGTTAAAAGCATTCAAAACACCAAGAACTGTGTTTTTGAATGCTTTAGATTTAAACCAGAAACGATGAGATGACATCACCCCTGGTTTACTTGGAAACCATCTGCACCATTTTTAAAAATCTAAAGCATTCAAAAACACAGTTCTTGGTGTTTTGAATGCTTTCGATTTTTAGAAATGGTGCAGATGGTTTCCGAGTAAACCAGGAGTGATGTCATCTCATTGTTTATGGTTTACTGCTACAAACAGCTGATCAAAGCCGATCACGGTTTTGCTTGGCTGTCCAGCTGGTTGCGCGAGTCTCCTGGTGGTATGGAAGAGCCTGAAAGAGCTGCGGAAGGAGACGGGGGAAGGGGGAACAAGATCAGAAAACACTGATCAGCGGCTGGAGCTGATTAAATGCAGGCGCTGATCGACAAAGGTTTTCCAACATTTCTGTTCGACGGAAGTTGATCTAACGGTTGACTTGTGTCAAACAGGGATGGTCACATGGTTCAAAATTCAGGCACTTCGTGCTGAACTGACCAAATTTCGTTCCGTCTATGGCCAGCTCTAGATAATGAAAAAAGCATGCATATTTGAACAAAACCAACTAAAAGTAGTGCTTCTTAACCCACCACCAAAAAGCAACATAATGTAACTATCTCATCATCTCATCTGGTATGACTTAAAATTCTATTGTTCCCCTGCAGAATATACAATCTTAAACCACTTGCTCCATAAACAAGGAAGAATGCTAAATGCAGAAAGTAAAGTAGGTTGATATTTCCAACGCTCTATTCTGGACCAAGTTTAACAATAGGGAGATATCAGCATTCTCCTGAATTAACTATGATGAGGCCCTCTTTGGAAAAAGTAGGTCAGTGCTGTGTGCCAACAACTATGCTGACCAGATTCAGTTTTCCTACCAAGTAAACCAGAACGCCTACACTTCTACCTAGTACAATGCTCCCTTGTCAGCAATCATTCCTAATATGTTTATGACCCTGAAAAGGAAACTTTTCATATTATTTCAGTACACAGAAAGGCTGAAAGATCATAATTTTGATGAACAGGCGTTAATAGACACTGTACCCAACCTTGAGCATACTGGTGTGATTTATAACCTCTGCATGTTTTGCCCATTGCAACCTAATTCCATTTTTTTTCTTTATTTCATCCAGAGCAGACTAGCAAATTACATTTTTAAATCTTCTTTTTCTTTTCATCCCCTTTTAATAAAACCCCAGTATAAGTATATCCTTGGCTTGCTACATTATTCAGTGACAACTTAAGTGTGATGATACATTGTAAATACTGTAACTGTCATGTTGTCTTCATGCTCAAGCACATAAAGCTGACCAAGTATAAAAAAAAAATACTAAGTGTATTGCTGATCTTGCACAGCTTGAGTTTAGGCCGGGTAATGTAAATTGGCCAAAATTCAAACCGTTGGTAGCCCCCCCCCCCCCCCCCATCCCATCTCAATAACCCTGACAGCCGAGAGCAGCGAATGTCTGAATACAAAAGCTGGCAGGGAAGATTCCTCCGTCCACGCTATAAGAGAGAATTATTAACATGTAAAGCTACCCTAACAACTTACACCTCTTAAACTGGCCATACACTATACAATTTTCTTATTCAATTTCCTTTAGATTTACCCTAAACTATGTAGTGCAAGGGCCTGCCAGATTCCATATCACATGGTTTTGGTAAATCTAAAGCAAAGTTGAACAAGAAAATTGTATAGTGTATGGCCAGCCTTAGTCTCATACTTTATATTGTCATCTGGATGTAATATATATATATATATATATACACTCACAGGGCACTTTATTAGGTAAACCTGTTTAATTGTTTTGTAACACAAATTGCTAATCAGCCAATCACATGGCAGCAACTCAATGCATTTAGGCATCTAGATATGGTGAAGATGACTTGCTGAAGTTCAAGCTGAGCATCAGAATGGGGAAGAAAGGGGATTTAGGTAACTTTGAAGGTGGCATGGTTGTTGGTGCCTGACAGGCTGGTCTGAGTATTTCAAAAACTGCTGATCTACTGGGATTTTCATGCACAACCATTTCTAGGGTTTACAGAAAATGGTCTGAAAAAGAGAAAATATCCAGTGAGCGGCAGTTGTGTGGAGGAAAATGCCTTGTTGATGTCAGAGGTGAATGGGCAGACTGGTTCGAGATGATAGAAAGGCAACAGTAACTCAAAGAACCACTCGCTACAACCAAGGTATGCAGAATACCATCTGTGAATGCATAACACATCGACCCTTGAAGCAGATGGGCTACAGAAGCAGAAGATCACACCGGGTGGCACTCCTGTCAGCTAAGGAAACTGAGGCTACAATTTGCACATGCTCACCAAAGATGGACAATAGAAGATTGGAAAAATGTTGCCTGGTCTGAGTCTCGATTTCAGCTGCAACATTCAGATGGTAGGGTCAGAATTTGGCATAAACAACACGAAAGCCTGGATCCATCCCGCCTTGTATCAACAGATCAGGCTGGTGGTGGTGTAATGGTGTGGGGGATATTTTCTTGCCACACTTTGGGCTCCTTAGTACCAATTGAGCATTGTATAAACACCACATCCTACCTGAGTATTGTTGCTGACCATGTCCACCCCTTTATGACTGCTCCAAAACCATAAGGTGATACCACCCTTCTCCTGCGCTTGGAATGCAAGCCCCCCGACCACACTTCCCACGGGACTCACAACTGGCGTCTCAGATGGCTAAGGTCTTGCTGCCCAAAACGGACTGGGGTAGTCCACCGATACTAGAGGCAAAGAAAAACAAAGAAAGGGCGCACCGACCTAGTGCATTATCCTCATTAACAGGCTTTATTCATGCAACATATAAAAATGGCCACTCTGGCTCTGAGGAAGAGGTTAAGCGTCGAAACGCGTCAGCCGTCATCTTATCGGATATGGACTAATTTATGGACTATTCCTGACATTTGAGCAACTGAGCTCAATATGATCTATTTTCACCTATGTTTGTGAGTAGCCATTTTTATATGTTGCATGAATAAAGCCTGTTAATGAGGATAATGCGCTAGGTTGGTGCGCCCTTTCTTTGTTTTTCTTTGCCACCCCTTTATGACTACAGTGTACTCATCTGCTGATGGCTCCTTCCAGCAGGATAATGCACCATGTCACAAAGCTCAGATCATCTCAAACCTTTTTTTTTTTTTTCATGACAATGAGGTCACTGTACTCCAATGGCCTCCACAGTCACCAGATCTCAATCCAATAGAGCACCTTTGGGATGTGGTGGAATGGGGAGATTTGCATCATGGATGTGTAGCCGACAAATCTGCAGCAACTGCATGATGTTATCATGTTAACACAATATGGACCAAAATCTCTGAAGAATGTTTCCAACACCTTGCTGAATCTATGCCACGAAGAATTAAAACGGAGTTCCGGCCACAAAATCGACATAATTGATTTTGGGCCATCTGCTTGCTTTTGGTCACCTGAAAAAGAAATGGATAGTTACGATTTTTTTTTTTGTTTACCTTGTTATTGAAGAAAAATATACTCACCTTTCTTCCACTTCCTCCCTCTGCGGCCACGGACCGTGCCGTCACTTCCTCTTTGCATTGATTCCTGGGAGCTGAACGTCATCGCTCCCAGGAATCAATGCGCCTGCACCGGCCCCACTCGTCACTTCCGGTGAGGGCGCTCGTTCCCTGCAAAACATGCCTATGCCCAGAAGCTGTGGAGGGATGACTTGCCCGCACCGGAAGTGACGAGCGGGGCCAGTGCAGGCGCATTCTGGGAGAAGAGGACACGGAAGAGGACGCCTGAGATGGCAGCGCTGGAGAAGAAATTTTCAAGGTAAGTATTTCTTCTAAAAGGTAAGTGCAACCCAGGACAGTACAGAGGCTAGCCATTGTGGAATGTACTAGCCCTGAATGTCCCGGGGGTATTTTTATTGAAAAAACATTTTCGTGACCGGAACTCCGCTTTAAGGCAGTTCTGAAGGCAAAAGGGGGTCCAACCCGGTACTAGCAAGGTGTACCTAATAAAGTGGCCGGTGAGTGTATATAATACAGTGATTTCTAAAATTTGAGTTTCCTATACTACCAAATCACACTCGCTTCACAGACACCACCATACCTTAATCCACATATAGCATTTAACATAACCATAATGTAGTGACCCTTGTAGACCTAGACCTACAGATAACCTGTAACCTGTAGACTCTAAAAATGCTCAATGCTCAAGCATTACCAATATCTCATAACAACAGAACAGGGGTAAGATTACAAGGGAATGATTAACTGAAAAGTCATTGTAACAGTTAAGTTAACTAATATGTAAAGTTTTTGTTCCAATGTATAGACACAGCCATTGAGCACACTCAACTAGTTTGCCTCAGGTGATCACTAAAGTTTTGAATGAAGACATTTCAGATAGATAACCTCTTATCACGACATTCTTTTACTTATTTATGGGCTTCTCTGGGTTATACCTGAATGTCTGCTGGTTTGCTAGGGGGAGGGGACCAGAAGAACTTGCATTACTTTGCACTGTTTTTGCTCTTGTTAGCAATGTATGGCAGGGGTTAGTAACTTGAAAAGCTTGTCAAGTGCCTTAATCCAAGTCAATGACAGTGCATCCCAAAAGCACCCCTTTTGCATTCAGGAAGCTTTTGTTTAACAATCTTCCTTTAAAAAAAAAAAAAGTACTTTGGAATGCTTTAGACAAGGCCTTGCCTTTACCTGGCTCTTGGGGCACTATTCTTCCCACTGACACAGATGGGGCACTATTCCTCCCACTGACACCAACTATAGGGCACTATTCCCCCCACTGACACAAATGATGGGGCACTTCACTTCCCACTGACACCAACGATAGGACACTATTCCCCCCACTGACACAAATGATGGGGCACTTCACTTCCCACTGACACCAATGATGGGGCACTATTCCTTTCACTGATACAAATGATAGGGCAATATTCCTCCCACTGATACCAATAATGGAACACTATTCCTCCCACTGACACCAATGATTGGGCACTATTTCTCTCACTGATACGATTATTGGGGCACTATTCTTCCCACTGACACCAACGATGGGGCACTATTCTTCCCACTGACACCAACGATGGGGCACTATTCTTCCCACTGACAAGAACGATGGGGCACTATTCCTCCCACTGACACCAACCATGGGGCACTATTCCTCCCACTGACACCACCGATGGGGCACTATTCCTCCCACTGACACCAGAGATGGGGCACTATTCCTCCCACTGACACAAATGATGGGGCACTTCTCTTCCCACTGACACCAATCATGGGGCACTATTCCTCTCACTGATACAAATGATAGGCCAATATTCCTCCCATTGATACCAATAATGGGACACCATTCCTCCCACTGACACCAATGATTGGGCACTATTCCTCCCACTGATACAATTATTGGGTTACTATTCCTCCCACTGACACCGATGGGGCACTATTCCTCCCACTGACACCAACAATGGGGCACTAATACTCCCACTGACTTAAATGATGGGGCACTTCTCTTCCTACTGACACCAATGATGGGGCACTATTCCTCTCACTGATACAAATGATAGGGCAATATTCCTCCCACTGATACCAATAATAGGACACCATTCCTCCCACTGAAACCAATGATTGGGCACTATTCTTCCCACTGATACAATTATTGGGGCACTATTCCTCCCACTGACACCGCTGAGGCACTATTCCTCCCACTGACACCAACGATGGGGCACTATTCCTCTTGACATCAATGATTAGGCGCTATTTCTCCCACTGATGCCAATAATAGAACACCATTCCTCCCACTGACACCAATGACTGGGCACTATTCTTCCCACTGATACAATTATTGGGGCACTATTCCTCCCACTGACACCAACGATGGGGCACTATTCTTCCCACTGACACCAACGATGGGGCACTATTCCTCTTGACACCAATGATTAGGCGCTATTCCTCCCACTGATACAATTATTGGGGCACTATTCCTCCCACTGACACCAACGATGGGGCACTATTCTTCCCACTGACGGCCAGGAAATGTTATACTCCCACTGGCCACACTTCGGCCCCCCTAAAATCTGAAGAACAATAAACCCTCTAAACACGTCAAAAACACCAAAAACACATTCATTTTGAACCCCCTTGTGACCATACCCTAACTAAATAGGCATTCTGAACTTGATTCTGATCCGTGTCACAAGTGTTAATTACACTTACCTCTCCAAAAAGTAGGACCAAAGAACAGCAGTACCACTGGGATCAGTCACTGCAATACAAGTCTATGGGATTTCCAGTACAGTTTCATTCGTAAAAAAAAAAACAAGGATAGCCACATGGACCAACAACATTGAGCTAAGGGTGTAGCTTCAAACATGACCCAGTTTTATAAGAATGTATATTGGTGTTTGTAATTTATACTTTCCCCCCCGAAATGAAGAAATATCATAAGACCATTAGAAAGTAATAAAGCTTTACTTACTTTTCATAAACAAGCTCGTCATCAGTACAGAAGTAATGAGTATTGATGGTACTTTTTGGTTTGTTCCTCAAGGTTGCAAAATATAAGCGGTCTACAAGGAAACACAGCAGTTCACAAAATTACCAAACATATCTTCCAAATTATGAACCACAAATATGTGTCAGTATGTGGATCCCAAAAACTGAAGCACATACAAACTGTCTCAAGTTCCAATAGTGTCCAACCTAAGAACAGCCAATCAGAACTTAACATTTTACTTAAACTTACTTTAAAGGATCTCTTATCCAGCATGTAGTACCTCTCAAGGTTTTCAAAACTGATATTTTAATTATAGGTAGAATAGAGCTGCACGATTCTGGATAAAATGAGAATCATCATTTTTTTGCTTAGAATAAAGATCACGATTCTCTCACAATTCTCTATGTAAATGTAACATCTTTCACATTATACAAAAAAATTGGGCCAACTTTACTGTTTCGTTTTTTTTTTTCTAAATTCATTGAAGTTTTTTTTTCCCCAAAAAGCTGCGTTTGAAAGGCCACTGTGCAAATACAGTGTGACATAAAATATTGCATTGCAAATATTTTATTCTCTAGTATCTCTGTAAAAAATATATATAATGTTTGGGGGGGTCTAAGGAATTTTTCTAGCAAAAAATACTGAATTTAACTTGTAAGCAACAAGTGTCAAAAAAAGGCCTGGTCCTTAAGTGGTTAACTCAGGTGGTTTAGCTTTCAAAACAACTATGAAAGGCTTAAATATCAGTAATGGGCTGACTAAGCCTTTAAATGAGTCAAATGAAGGTAATATACTTAGACAGTAAACTTACTGTAATGATATGCTGTATGTTATTACAACTTATGACCAAACTTTTCTTTTGTTATAGACAGCATTAAGGGTTATATTTTTAGATCTCCATTTTAGCAGGAGAGTGATTTCATATCCTTTTAGATCAGACTTGCCGCCCAGAACGCGTAGCTATTGTGTTGTACTATGAGTACAGGACTTCAATTTTAATAGAAAAATAACAGGATAGTCTTTTAAGGTTTTTCCAAAGCAAACAAAAATAACCTGTATTGGATACATATCCTGGCTTTTAGAATGTCTGGTTTTCCAACGACTGGCCAAGTTCCACAACCCATGCTAAAGATTCCTATTTATTTAAAGGATTTTCTAACTTTTGGGCAACTAAAATAAACGCACTTCTGATCACAAATCTGAAATACTGCATATTGTTGTTTTCTTTTTTTTTTGCCTGCAAGGGGATCTTTCAGCATATTTATAATTTATATTTTTACTGCTTGTTGTATCAACCCTGCTTACAGACCTCAATAGCTCATGAGTCAAATTCCAAACTAATTTTCTTTAGTGCGTTGTGTGCCAGTGATACCTTCGTTGATTTTGAAATTCGACCAACTAAGCCTTCAATTTCATCGCGTTTTGCTACAGAAAATAATTTTCATGTCCGGGAATTTTCTTTTCTTGTGCTCATGCGCATTTCTTTTTCGATTATATTTCTCACATGATTCTCCCATTATTGATTAGAAAAACGTTTTTCAAAAAAATTCCAACATTCCTGATCACTCAAATCTAATGGCCTCATGAAAATTGGCTGTTGCTGCGCCCCACTAATGGTGCAAAATTCAAACAAAAATTCTTAGATAAGATTTTTAAAAGAAAATGATTTTGAAATTCAACCCCTGTATGGTCGGCCTAAGACCTGTTAAATTGTTCTTGTTCAATTTCCTTTAGGTTTAACTTTACACACTTGCCGACCACCCGCCGCATATAGGCTGGCTCGGCTGCGTGAATCGCTGTACCTGTACGCCGCTTCGCGGGAGCGTTCCTGGGGGCAAGCACGCACTGCCTGCCCGCCCCCCACTAGGCAGCCGATCCACGGGGCCGGCGGCTGAGATTGCCACCGGGCACCAGCGATCGCTCCCCACTGAGAGAGAACGACAGTCTGCTGCTGTAAACTCTCTCTGAAACGATCACAGAGCGCCTGTGACCCTCCAGTATAGGATCACAGGTCTCTGTGTTGATTTTACAAGTCCCTCCCCCATTCAGTTAGAAAACACTCCTCTAGGCTCACACTTAACCCTTTGATCACCCCTGGGTTAACCCCTTCCCCGCCAGTGTAATTATTACAGTAACAGTGGGAAGGGGGGGGGCGTTGGCATAGAGCTAAGCAGTTAACATGCTTGTCTTGCAGCTCTGAGGTCTTGGCTCTGTGCAATCTATGAAGCACTTAGTAATATAGTGGCACTTTATAAATACAGGAAATAAATCAATAAAATATAAGTGTGCATGTAAATGCTGTGAGAAATCAGCTGTCAAATCATTTCAATATATCTTGTGTTTATGACCAGTTTTTAACATAAGTGATAATGGCAGCAGTATAACTGAATGTTACATTTGCTTATGCAGTGTTCAAGTGGAACCAAACCCATCAATATAACTGTTTCCCAATGCAGTTACATTCAAGGCATGCCATCATTTGATAACTGTCACCATTGCTTATTTCCTCAACTGAACTGCTTACCTATCAAACGGTTGGTGTCATAAATCACTACATGTGCCGTACCATGACAGCTGCAGATCAAACAGGGGCTAAGATGGCAGCTTACTTAGCTGTAAGGGCCGGTTCACATTAGTGCGATCACAGAGATTGCATTTAATTAGGAGCGCACTGCTCCTAAATTACAAGCGATCTCTGTACGGTGCAAATTTCAGCCATTCAGTTTGAATGCAGTCAGCACCCTTAAAGTGTAACTAAAGGCAAACCTTTTTTTTGCCATCTGTGTCCCATGTGGGAGATTTCCCTTTACTTCCTGGCCAACAGCCAAAACAGGAAATTAAAGTTTTGCCTTTAGTTAGACTTTAGGCTCCATTACATCTTGGTGTCCCGGATCGCGGGCAGAACCGCAGAAGTTCTTGGACTTCTTTTGGACGGCAGGCGTCCCGCAATTCTATTTGCACGATTCGTCAATATTGGCAAAATCGCTCCGCATTTGGGTATGCCATTGGAAGTGAGGGGGATTGCATGGGCGTCCCGCGATTTGCCATGATTCGGGATTTCAGGCAGAATGGCGGCAATTCTGCCCACGATCTGGGACGCCAAGGTGTGAACGGAGCCGCGGCTTAGATACACTTTGGGGATACCTAGACATTTCATATTTGGTATTCCTGCACTAAGACCCTATGGCACATATTGCTTAGGACCCTATGAGGCATATTGCTTTTAAAAGTTGGAGAAAAATATAGGTGGGGGGGGGTGTAGAGTTCTTGGCCATTGAGAGCAATTAGAATTAATGTTTATGCTGTGGAAAATAGATTGATGATAATGATGATTGGTCACTATATGCAGTTACTCCACGTTTCTTCCATTTCCTCTCAGTTTTTTTTAACTGAATATACATAAAAAAATTATAGTGCTGCTGATATAAAAAAATAAATCCTGCACAATCCTCTTAATGTGCCGATATAAAATGCAATATCCCAGTCAACAGATTAAGTAGTAGAGCAAATCAAATTGTGCACATACACATAAGCAATGTGAAATAAAGTTCATAAATCAATAGATCAAACAATTGACATCATCATTCAAAGTTTTTTCCTTGAACTCTTCCATATGGAAAAAGAAAGTGAGCCCACAAAGAAAGTGAGCCCCGGTGCTGTAAATCTCAGCCTCAGGGGGAGAGGGGAGCAGGTGCCTGTTTTTGACAGGTATCCGCCCCCACTTCCGGAAGACCTCGGCGCAGTGAGATCAGTTGGAAGTCCTGCCCCTCCCCTCCTTCCCCTGCCGCCGGGCCATTAGTAAAGCGCAGCTCGCTTTGGGCATGCGCAGTGGGGAATCGGCTGTGAAGCCGCAAGGGTGCTGACATCGCAGGATCCCTGAACAGGTAAGTTTCCTAATAACAAAAGTAAGCAGCTTCAATATTTGTAGCTGCTGACTTTTATTTTTTTTTTTGAAAGAGGCTGGACCTCCTCTTTAAGGTTTGTTACCTTAATGCATTCAATGCATTAAGGTGAAAAACCTGTGCTGCAGCTCCCCCCCCCCCCCTCCAGACCCCCCACCCCTTTTTCTTACCAGAGCCCAATCCAGCAATGTGCACGAATGCAGCAGCTTCAGCAGCTGTCTTTCTCCTCATTGGACAGATTAATAGCAGCAGGAACCATTGACTTCCACTGCTGTCAATTTAAAAGCTGTGACACAGGAGTGGGGGCGGGGCCAAGTCCTGCTGTCTGTTGCAAAAGGCGCAGCAGCTGGACTCGGGAATGAGCCTGCATGGTGCCCCAACAAAAATCCGCTTTCCGTGGGGGCACCCGATGAAGATGAGGGGCTTAGTGTGCCGTCGGTACACGAGAAGAAGAAGATAAGGGATGCTCTGCGCAAAACCATTGCACGAGCAGGTAAGTGTAAGCGTGTTTGTTTTTTAATATCGAGCGTTTACAACCACTTTAAAATATATCCTGGTTTTATTTAAAAAGTATCAACTTACATTAAAATTATAACAGGAGCTAGAGCTGCACGAACAATCGTTAAAAAATCGCAATCTCGATTCACCTTCCCTCACAATCTCAATTCGGCATTTCCTTGATTCATACAGTGCAGAGCTGTTCTCTGCTCACTCACAGCTGAAAAAAGTCTCTAGCAAATGTTTATCAACATTGCTTAGTGCTGGGAGATAACTATAAACACGTTATACAATGTATCATTTTGTTCTTTTAGATCAAACAATGAATTTCTGTCTGTAAATAAAGGCAGTTAACCACTTAAAATACTTTTTTTTCTGACATATGTTGCTTACAAGTTAAAATCAGTATTTTTTGCTAGAAAATAATTAGAACCCCCAAACATTATATATTTTTTCAGCCGAGACCCTAGAGAATAAAATGGCGGCTGTTGCAATCTTTTATGTCACAAATAAACAGTAAAGTTAGCCCAATTTTTTTGTATAATGTGAAAGATGATGTTATGCCGAGAATTGTGAGAGGATCGTAATCCTTATTCTAAGCAAAAATATTGTTATTCTCATTTTATCCAGAATTGTGCAGCTCTAACAGGAGCGCATGTGATAATAAACATCTAGATGCAAACAGAGTTTACTTGCACCTATTTTCCGATAATGCCGCTGATGTGACCTGGCTCTGCCCTAACGCATTGCGTCACTCACCATTGGACTTCATCAGAGGATCTTATGTGTATGTGCACAATTTGATTTGCATTATAACTTATTCTATTGACTGGGGTGTGGCATATTACAGTGCCTTTGCGAAAGTATTCGGCCCCCTTGAACTTTGCGACCTTTTGCCACATTTCAGGCTTCAAACATAAAGATATAAAACTGTAATTTTTTTGTGAAGAATCAACAACAAGTGGGACACAATCATGAAGTGGAACGAAATTTATTGGATATTTCAAACTTTGTTAACAAATAAAAAAACTGAAAAATTGGGCGTGCCAAATTATTCAGCCCCTTTACTTTCAGTGCAGCAAACTCTCTCCAGAAGTTCAGTGAGGATCTCTGAATGATCCAATGTTGACCTAAATGACTAATGATGATAAATAGAATCTACCTATGTGTAATCAAGTCTCCGTATAAATGCACCTGCACTGTGATAGTCTCAGAGGTCCGTTCAAAGCGCAGAGAGCATCATGAAGAACAAGGAACACACCAGGCAGGTCCGAGATACTGTTGTGGAGAAGTTTAAAGCCGGATTTGGATACAAAAATATTTCCCAAGCTTTAAACATCCCAAGGAGCACTGTGCAAGCGATAATATTGAAATGGAAGGAGTATCAGACCACTGCAAATCTACGAAGACCTGGCCGTCCCTCTAAACTTTCAGCTCATACAAGGAGAAGACTGATCAGAGATGCAGCCAAGAGGCCCATGATCACTCTGGATGAACTGCAGAGATCTACAGCTGAGGTGGGAGACTCTGTCCATAGGACAACAATCAGTCGTATACTGCACAAATCTGGCCTTTATGGAAGAGTGGCAAGAAGAAAGACATTTCTTAAAGATATCCATAAAAAGTGTTGTTTAAAGTTTGCCACAAGCCACCTGGGAGACACACCAAACATGTGGAAGGTGCTCTGGTCAGATGAAACCAAAATCAAACTTTTTGGCAACAATGCAAAACGTTATTTTTGGCGTAAAAGCTACACAGCTCATCACCCTGAACACACCATCTCCCCTGTCAAACATGGTGGTGGCAGCATCATGGTTTGGGCCTGTTTTTCTTCAGCAGCGACAGGGAAGATGGTTAAAATTGATGGGAAGATGGATGGAGCCAAATACAGGACCATGCTGGAAGAAAACCTGATGGAGTCTGCAAAAGACCTGGGACTGGGATGGAGATTTGTCTTCCAACAAGACAATGATCCAAAACATAAAGCAAAATCTACAATAGAATGGTTCACAAATAAACATATCCAGGTGTTAGAATGGCCAAGTCAAAAGTCCAGACCTGAATCCAATCGAGAATCTGTGGAAAGAACTGAAAACTGCTGTTCACAAACGCTCTCCATCCAACCTCACTGAGCCCGAGCTGTTTTGCAAGGAGGACTGGGCAACAATTTCAGTCTCTCGATGTGCAAAACTGATAGAGACATACCCCAAGCGACTTACAGCTGTAATCGCAGCAAAAGGTGGCGCTACAAAGTATTAACTTAAGGGGGCTGAATAATTTTGCACGCCCAATTTTTCAGTTTTTTACTTGTTAAAAAAGTTTGAAATATCCAATAAATTTCGTTCCACTTCATGATTGTGTCCCACTTGTTGTTGATTCTTCACAAAAAATTACAGTTTTATATCTTCCTGTTTGAAGCCTGAAATGTGGCAAAAGGTCGCAAATTTTCAAGGGGGCCGAATACTTTCGCAAGGCACATTAAGTCACATTGTCACATTAAGAGGATTGTGCACGATTCATTTTTTTTATATCAGAAGAGATACTTTTGGTGTTGTCAGCAGCTGAGTGTAGGCTAATACCTTATTTGTGATTACCTGTATTACCTTAAAGAGATAAAAAGCCTTCTGTGTGTAGCAGCCTCCCCAGCACCCACCTTATACTTAAAGCGGAGTTCCACCCAAAAGTGGAACTTTCGCTCATTTGCTTCCCCCCCCCCCCCTCCGGGGGCCACATTTGGCACCTTTCAGGGGGGAGGGGGGAACGCGTACCTGTTTTTGACAGGTACCCTTTCCCACTTCCGGGAGACAGCACCATCCCTCAGAAGTTTGGCCCCCTCCTCCTTCCTCACCTCCTCCTTCCCCTGCCGCCGAGACAATCCCTCACCGGCAATGGCAGCGGCAGCACCTGACAGCCGATGGTAACATCAGCTGCGGTGCCGACATCGTGGACTCCAGGACAGGTAAGTGTCCTAATATTAAAAGTCAGCAGCTACAGTATGTGTAGTAGCTGCTGGCTTTTAATTTTCGGAGGGGGAGGGGGTGAGGCTGGAAAACCGCTTTAACTGAGCCCCATCTCTGTCCAGCGATGTCCATGAGTCCCTCGGCCGTCCGGCACACTCTCACCTGATTGGCCGAGACACAGCAACGGCACCATTGGCTCCCACGGCTGTCAATCAAAGTCAGTTAGCCAATCAGGAGAGAGGGGGGCCGAACTGCAGCTCCGTGTGTCAATTCAGCTGCTTGCTGTGGGGGCACTCGACAGGAGGGAGGGGCGAGGAGCAACAAGGAGGGACCCCGAAAGAGGAGAATGCAGGCTGATCTGTGCAAATCCAACTGCACAGAGGAGGTAATTATAACATGTTTGTTTGTTTATTTGTTTTTTGTTTTTTAAACATGAGACTTAAGTGATATAGGTGGCAGCGCATTAGGATATTTAATTATCTTCTTTTTTTTCCTTTTTTTATTTTTTTTTAACAGGCCCATACTGAGTTGAGCAGAACTCTTGCTGGGGAGACAGGTTCTAGAATGCAGCCAATTCAAAGCTGAAATAAACAGCATTGACACTCTAGAACTGTGCAACCTCGGCCATTGTGTAATACCACACTGGAAACCTGTAATCTTAGCCACATTCCAGGGAAATGTGGTGTCACTGTGTAACACTTTAGTGAATGACAGCATGCTGCATTATAGGCCAATAAATGTCATTCACAGCCTTAGTAGAGGTCACATAGGAGTGGGTCCTGTTTCCTACATTGATTGATTCCTACAGAACAGTAACCCTGGGAGTAGATTACATGCAGAAATCGCACAGCCAGCGCTTCTAGTTTTTATGAAGGGCACGGCGTTCTGTCAATTACTGCAGATCGTTGGATAATGCCTCCAACCATCTGTGCATGTGCAGTAGTTACCAATCAGCTGAAATTATGTCAACACTGCGCATGCGCAGATCGCCGGAGGCATTACCTGACGATCAGCAAAGCGCAGTGTTCTGTCGATTACTGCAGATCATCTGATAATGCCTCCAATGGTAGCTGTCGTGATGTCAACAATGTGCATGCGCAGATCTTCAGAGGCATTATCAGACAGATGAGCAAAGCGCAGAGGTAGAATCTGATCATTAGATTCTGCCTCGCTCTCTCTGTGCATGTTTGTTCTGCTAATTACTGCAGATCATCGGAATAATGCCTCCAACGATCTGCGCATGTGCAGGGCTGACGTCACGCCAGCTGATCGGCAGATCAGCTGTAGTGACGTCACTACTGCGCATGCGCAGAACGTCGAAGGCATTATCTGACAATCTGCAGTAATCGACAAAACAACCACACTACAGGAGGTTTTTGGAAAATCCTATGTTACAACTCAACAGACAGATAGTGAATTATATAATGTATTGTTCCGTCAATTTCTGAACTGTTTTTCAAGCTTTTTACATTCATTTTTATTTTACAAATCATTTTGTGAGCAATATACTGACTGTATATATATTTACACGATATTGTCAAAAGTATTGTGACGCCTGCCTTTACACACACGTGAACTTTAATGGCATCCCAGTCTTAATTTGTAGGGTTTAATACTGAATTGGCACACCATTTGCAGCTATACCAGCTTTACCAATTCTGGGAAGGCTGTCCACAAGGTTTAGGAGTGTGTCTATGGGAATGTTTGACCATTCTTCCAAAAGCGCATTTGTGAGGTCAGGCACTGATGTTGGACGAGAAGGCCTGGCTTGCAGTCTGTGCTCTAGTTAATCCCAAAGGTGTTCTATCGGGTTGAGGTCAGGACTTTGGTGCGCAGTCATGTTGGAACAGGAAGGGGTGATCCCCAAACTGTTCCCACAAAGGTGGGAGCATGAAAGTATCCAAAATGTCTTGGTATGCTGACCCCTTAAGAGTTCCCTTCACTGGAACTAAGGTGCCAAACCCAACCTCTGAAAAACAACCCCACACCATAATCCCCCCTCCATCAAATGATGTGGACCAGTGCACAAAGCAAGGTCCATAAAGACATGGATGAGCGAGTTTGCCATGGAAGAACTTGACTGGCCTGCACAGAGTCCTGACCTCAACCGGATAGAACACCTTTGGAATGAATTAAAGCGGACACTCTCAGCCAGGCCTTCTCATCCAACATCAGTGCCTGTTCTCACAAATGCACTTCTGGAAGAATGGTCAAACATTCCCATAGACACACTCCTAAACCTCGTGGACAGCCTTCCCAGAAGAGTTGAAGCTGTTATAGCTGCAAAGGGTGGGCCAATTCAATATTGAACCCTATGGACTAACACTGGGATGCCATTAAAGTTCAGATGCGTGTAAAGGCAGGCGTCCCAATACTTTTGGCAATATAGTGTATATTAGGGTTGCACCGATTTCGTTTTTTTACCAGTGAGTACCAATACTTTCGGTCAAGTACTCGCTGATACCGAGTACCAATACCTTTGCAGTGCGATTTGAGTCCATACAAAATGAATGAGCTGAAATTGCACTGCAAAGAATCGCATGCAGTTTGAACAGGAATGCAGTGCGATTCCTGGCAGAATCACATGCGATTTTTCCCACTGTGAGAACCCAGGCTGAAGTCACTATGACAAGTTTGGGTTCACACAGGAGCGGTGCAGGAAACCGTAAATGATTCGCACAGGAATCGCACCGCATTCCTGTTACAATCGTTATTCTTTGCAGTGCGATTGAGCCCATTCATTCTGTATGGCCTCAAATCGCACCACAAAGGTATTGGTTTGGGTATCGGAGCATTTGCACGAGTACCGGTATTGGTGCAACCCTAAAAAAAAAAAAAAAAGAAAATAGAATTAAACAGAATGGGTATTTTTTTTACAAGGTAAGGGTTCACATATACCTTTAGCAACACATGCTCATTAACCGCTTGCCAACTGCCCGCTGCAGATTTACTGCGGCAGGCTGGCTCTGCTGCGCGAACCGACATAGGGGTACGTTGGCTTGCGGGAGCATTCCTGGGGGGCGAGTGTGCGCCGGCAGTGGCGAGCGCCCGCCCCCACTAGCCAGCGGGGATGCCGATGCAGGGGCACCCGCGATCGCTCCCCGCTGAGAGAGAGAACACCGGTCAGCTGTTGTAAACACAGCTGACCGTTGTTCTCTCTGAAATGATCACAGAGCACCTGTGATCCTCCTATATAGGAACACAGGTCTCTATGGTCATTTTACAAGTCCCTCCCCCCACAGTTAGAAAACACTCCCCTAGGCTTACACTTAACCCTTTGATCACCCCTGGTTAACCCCTTCCCTGCCAGCGCCATTATTACAGTAACAGTGCATATTTTTAGCACTAACTACTGTAGTAATGTCACTGGTCCCCTGAAAAGTGTAAAAAAATGTCAGTTAGGGGTCCAATCTGTCCGCCGCAATGTCGCAGTCCCGCTAAAAATCGCAGATCGTCCCCATTACTAGTAAACAAATAAATAAATAAAAATGACATAAATCATCCCCTAGTTTGTAGACGCGATAACTTTTGTACAAACCAATCAAAATACGCTTATTGCGATTTTTTTTACAAAAAATATGTAGCAGATTACAAATTGGCCTAAGAGGATGAAGAAATTAGATTTTTACCTTTTTTTTTTGGGGGGGGGGGGGTAATGTTATATAGCAGAATGTGAAAAATATTGTTTTTTTTTTTTTTTTTAGAATTGTTGCTTTTTTTTTTTTGTTGTTTATAGCGCAAAAAATAAAAATCGCACAGGTGAACAGATACCACCAATAGAAAGCTTTATTTGTGGAAAAAAAAAGGACATCAATTTTATTTCGGTACAGCATCGCTCAACCGTGCAATTGTCCGTTTAAGTAACGCAGTGCCGAATAGCAAAAAATGGCCTGGTCATTAAGGGGGCAAATCCTTCCGGTCCAGAACTGGTTAACAGAAAACATGTTTTGGAGCTGGGAAAAAATGACATCCAAAAAAGTGTTGTATTTATTATCCATAGAAGATTTTTTCCCTGTCCAGCAGGATGGCTAAAGACAGCAGAAACAATTCAGAAACTGTTGTAGAGGAATGATCCGGAGGAACAACACCCTCCTACATGACGAGTTTTACATGCATCTGCACAAAAGCATTGCGTCCGTGGCAACTGAAGTTTGTCAACCTTGTAAATTGTCCGGTCTGAATTGCTACGATGGTATGTGACTATTGAGAAATCACTTCCCTTATCGCCTTTGTAAAATGATCCCTTGTATAATGAGAACCTATTACAGCTCTGATTAAGAGATTCTCATTGAAACATAAAATGTTACTGTTTATAATAAAACTGTGTTTAACAAATGTAGGATACTTTGTGGCAATAAATGATTTCTTTGCATATTTGTGGCACAGCAGATAACTTAGTAAATGAGAGGTCAACAAAACCAACAGCACTATCTCTCATCTCATGAAAAGGCTCTCAATGTGTTTGATTACAGGCAGCAACCATGTTAGGCTTGTGAAAGCCTCTGTGTTTGCTCACCATAGTGACAATGAATGCCACTCTGCAGGCTTCTACCTACAGATAAGCCTATAATAAGCCTTACCTGTAGGTACTATGAATATCTTCTAAACCTGCACCATATTGGAAGTATTCATACTTATTGCAGCCAGTGATGTCACCAGCGCATGCGCTCTGAAGGGACGGTATACCCGTGCCGTCCCTTCAGAGCACTGTGCTGCGGTCCATGACTCCTGTGCGCATGCGCGGGAGTGACGTCATGGCGGCGCGGCCAATCAGACCGCCGGAGGACGCGAACCTGGAAGGAAGACCAGTTGAAGATGGACGCATCTGTCAAAGCTGACAGCCCGCCGGTACAGGGCTTCATTCTAAGGAAAGTATTTCATAATGTGCTAGTATGATATGCATACTAGCACATTATGCCTTTACTTTGAAGGGTTTAAAAAAAAATGGGCACAGTTTACTTCCTCTTTAATACATGAAACTAGCCAACTGAACATCTGACTGAATTGGGGGGAGAAAAAAGTAAACTTTCAGGCCCTTGGTGTTTTGTAGCTTGAAGCTCCAAAAAGCTCACCATACAAAATCCCATAATTTTTATTTGTGCCTGTTCATACCTTAAATTGGTAGTAAATTCCTTTTTTTTTTTTTTTAATTTTTACCTACAGGTAAGCCTATAATAAGGCTTACCTGTAGGAAAAAATGAATATATTCAAAACGTAAGATGTTTAGGAGATATGCGAGTGAGCAGCAGCCGGTGACGTCACCGTCACATGCGCTCTGAAGGAACAACATACCCATGCCCTTCTATCAGAGCTCTGTGATATAAACCGTGACTCTGGCCTGTAAGCACAGGAGTGACATCATTGCGTCCTGGCCATTCAAGCGGCAGCATCCCGAGAACCCGAACCCAGAAGAAATACCTAGTGAAGATGGAAGTCTCTGCAGCGGTGACAGCGCGCCGCTAAAGGGCTTTGTTTTAAGGTAAGTCTCTCATAATGTGCTAGTATGCGATGCATACTAGCACCTTATAATATTACCTTGCAGGGAGATTTTTTTTTTCTTTTATTCTGAAACTTTTCTACCGCGTTAAAAAAGTACGGGAGCTTCTTCTGAGCTACAAACTTGAAACGTTTTTATGGCCCCAACAAAAAAACGTGCGAACATGCAAAAACGCCCATATCACATGGTTTTATTCCCTAGTAACCAGCTTTCCACTGGCTAAAAATTATTTTAAAAAAATGCCCAAGCCTCAGACAACTGCAAAAATAAGCAAAAACATCCGTACAAATGCTAAAAAGGAAAAAAAAAAGCCTGGAGAACCAATGAAGATGCTCATGTAAAAAGTAAATGCAGCCTATACAAAAATTCACAACAAACATCAAGTTTGCCTGGGATCAAAGAATATAGAATCTACAGAGCTCCAATGTTGGCCAATAATGGGGCAATTCTGTAGCAGTTTGGTGGAATTTATTAACTGCAAAGGTTTCCTAATTTCCAATGATCATAAATGGGATGAAAATTGATACAAATCACATCAATGGCGCTCAAAGTGGCATTTTTGATTGCTTTATGCCAGCTATGTCCAAACTATGGCCTTCCAGCTGTTCAGGATCTACAATTCCCATCATGCCTAGTTATGTCAGAGATTTACAATGCCTCATGGGAATTGTAGTTTCTGAACAGCTGGAGGGCCATAGTTTGGACACCCCTGTTTTTATGTCTTATTTTTATTTGTTGAAACCAGAGATTGTTGGTGGATTGACTGTGAAGGTTAAACACAGAAAAGTGACAGCAAAAAAAAAGACTGAGTAAGGCTGCATTCACATGTCAGCGTATGGATCGCGGGCAGAATCGCAGCGATTCCGCCCGCGATCCGGAGATCATTGCAAATCGCGGGACGCCTATGCGTTGCCCGTGATTTGCAATAGCACCCCAAACGCTGAGCGATGTTGCCGCGATTTCCGCCTGCCGAATCGCGGTAACATCGCGCAAAAAAATCGTGGGACGCAATATGCTCCAAAGAAGCTCTTGTATTTTTTTGGGCGTAATGCGTCCCGCGATTTTTTTTTGCGCGATGTTACCGCGATTCGGCAGGCGGAAATCGCAGCAACATCGCTCAGCGTTTGGGGTGCTATTGCAAATCACGGGCAACGAACAGGCGTCCTGCGATTTGCAATGATCTCCGGATCGCGGGCGGGATCGCGGGCGGGATCGCGGGCGGAATCGCGGCGATTCTGCCCGCGATCCATACGCTGACATGTAAATGCAGCCTCAGTGCCGGTTCACACTAGGGCGACCTGTGAGGCGACCTGGTCACCTCACAGGTCGCCGCAGGTCGCCTTCCATAGGGAAGCTGCGGACCCGTTCTAATAGGAGCGACACAAGTCGCTCCGACCTAGAAAAAGGGTCCGGAGCTTCTTTGGGGCGACCCGGAGGCGACCGCCATAGACTTCAATGTTATGAAGTCCGCGGCGGCCGCTCCGAGGTCGCGGCGCGCTGCTCGCACCGCGACCACAGAGGTCGCGGTGCGAAGTAGCGTCGCTGCAATGTGAACCGGCGCTAAGTCTGCCTGTTTTTTGTTTTGTTTTTATAAATGTTTTGTATTTTCTTTTGTTTCTGTTATTTATTTATTTATTTATTTTTGTTAACTTTTTTGTCTGAGTACTGTATAGATCTATGTTCGTCCCATGCATGCCTAAAGCCCTTAACTGTTGACTGGCTCACTACCTTTTTCTGGAAGTTTATTCCAAGCATCAACTACCCTTTCAGTAAAATTATACTTTCTAAGATTACTTCTCATTTATCCACGTCACAGTATACTGCAGCTAGTAGTAGTTGTAGCATTTAAATGATCTTGTTCTATAATGTTCCAGTTGTTTTACCTCTCATCCAAATCGTTTTCTTAGTTCTAATGAGTGTAGAGAACTTGTCATAGAATTTAAGGCAGCCATCCTCAACCAAGGTTCCTGGAACCTTAGGATTCCATCAGAGGTTGCTAGGGGTTCCCTAACAAGGAACTGTAAGCCCCCATTCCCTAATATTAACCTTCTATTACCATGTTTGCTGCATTGAGCTGGATTAGCATTCTCACCCACCCAGCGAATCCAGCGATGGTCCAATGTGACACACTGACTGTCTCTGTCAGGTTACTGCGCATGCGTAAGTGTGGTGTAAATGGCCCCAGAGCCTCCTCAATCTGTATCTCAGGAGGAGACTCTGTCATTCTCACCAAGGCAAAAATAGTGGAAGACCAGTCCAGCTGCCTCAAAAAAGGTAGGTAACGAGCTCTCAAAAAAAAAAAAACTGTAAGGGGGATTCTTCCCCCTAACCACCCATATAAGGAACATTCTTCCCACTGACCACCAATGTAAGGAACATTCTTCCCACTGACCACCAATGTAAGGAACATTCTTCCCACTGACCACCGATTTCAGGAACACTCTTCCCCCTGACCACTCAAATAAGGAACATTTTTCCCCCTGACCACCCAAATAAGGAACATTCTTCCCCCTGACCACCCAAATAAGGAACATTCTTCCCCCTAACCACCCAAATAATGAACATTTTTCCCCCTGACCACCCAAATAAGGAACATTCTTCCCCTGACCACCCAAATAAGGAACATTCTTCCCCTGACGACCCAAATAAGGAACATTCTTCCCCTGACCACCCAAATAAGGAACATTCTTCCCACTGACCACCAATGTAAGGAAAATACTTCCCACTGACCACCAATGTAAGGAAAATACTTCCCACTGACCATCAATGTAAGGAACATTCTTCCCACTGACCACAAATTTAACCACTTAAGCCCCGGAGGATTTGGCTGCTAAAAGACCAGGGGGTATTTTGCGATTCGGCACTGTGTGACTTTAACGGACAATTGCGCGGTCGTGCGACGCTGTACCTAAACGAATTTGACGTCCTTTTTTCCCCACAAACAGAGCTTTCTTTTGGTGGTATTTGATCACCTGTACGATTTTTTGATCACGCGCTATAAACAAAAAAAGAGCGACAATTTTGCAAAAATAACAATATTTTTCACATTTTTTTATATGAAATTCCCAAAAAAAAAAAAAAATCAAAATTTTTTAACATTTTCGGCCAATTTGTTTTATGCTACATATGTTTGGTAAAAAAAAATCGCAAAAAGCGTATTTTGATTGGTTTGCGCAAAAGTTATTGCGTTTACTAACAAAGGGAAAGATTTTTGTCATTTTTGTTGTTTTTTTTTTAAAGCGTAATGGCGGCGATCTGTGATTTCTTTTGCTGTACTGCGACATTGGGGCGGACAGATTGGACCCTTGACTGACATTTTTGACACTTTTGGGGTTACCAGTGACATTTCTACAGTAATCAGTGCTATACATATGCACTGTTACTGTAAAAATACACTGGCAGTGAAGGGGTTAACTTTATTTGAGAGGGAGGGGCTGTGTGTGTCCCTAGGGGCGTGATTCTAACTGTGATTGGCTGTCTGTTGAGCTGTAGTTACACTGATCAACGGTCCTACATAGTAGAACCGTATGATCAGTGTCTCTACACAGGGAGAACTGACAGGCAGCTTGTTTACACAAGCTGCCTGCCTTTCTCCCTCTCCCCCGCCGATCGCCGAGTGACCGGCGGACATCGGGTCCGCCGGTCACACGCACGGGGGGGACCGTGACCGCGCGGGGCCGCGCCGCCGGTGGCGCGCGCTCGCTCCCGAGAGCCTCACAGGCTAGTGACGTATATTTACGTCACTTTGCCTGTGAGGGGCTGACTGCCGCAGTAAATCTACTGACGGCAGTCGGCAAGTGGTTAAGGAAAATACTTCCCACTGGCCACCAATTTAAGGAACATTCATCCCACTGACCACCAATGTAAGGAAAATACTTCCCACTGGCCACCAATTTAAGGAACATTCTTCCCACTGATCACCAATGTAAGGAACATTCCTCCCACTAACCACCAATGTAAGGAACATTCTTCCCACTGATCACCAATGTAAGAAATATTCTTTTCCACTGACCATCATGGTAATGTAACCATGAGCTGTAGATACAGAAATTATTAGCAGAGTTTTTCCTGTGACCAGAAAGTCATTTTAGGGGCCCTCCATGATATAAAGATTCAGAAGAGCTGATTTAGAGGCACACGGGTAACTCAGTCACATTGATCCTATTGAAGTCAATGTTCAGTTATGTTCTGACGCTCATTAGAACCGAGGAAGCTACTTGGATGAATAGCAAAATATCTTCAACATTCCAAGACGAGTCGGATTTGAACTTGTGTGTGGTCAACAATAATCAGCCAACTTCCCCGATTTCTAAGAGCTCTCAATCTGAAAAGTTTCTATTCAAACCATGAAGCTACTGGTTACCCTGATCTGAAGGTCAAAAATATACAAAACTTTTGAAGACATTAGCTGGTTAAAGGTCATATTTAGGTCCAGAAAACCTAAACAATGTCCGTTTACATCCACTTGTCAATAGAGTTACATGGAATTTCCACTAAGTCCACCAGAAGGATCTGACCGGAAAGGGCCATAACCTCTAGTTTTACACCACTGCAGCTTTGAAATTGCGCTACTTCAGCGTGATCAATGCAATTTGGACCTCTGATTTAATTGCGGCTTGCGATCTTATTTAACAGAAGTCAATGCAATGAAATCGCAAAGAAAGGAGAGCAGGAACCTTTTCAAAGTTGCTGCGGCTTGAGTTGTAATGATTTGAATGGTTCCATTGCCAGCAATGGGGTGTAATTTGTCATGCAAATTTGAATTGTCTAATCGCGAGACAAATCGCAGGGCTAAAGCTAAAAAATGATACAGTGATTGTACAGTGTGTGGCCAGCTTTAGATTTACCCAAAAAATATGTAGTATGAGAACAGACCATTCAATTTGTATGAAATCAGGCAGGCCCTGTATACGGCAGAGTTTATCATAGATCTAAAGGAGATTGTACCAACCAATTGCACAGCTTAAAGGTGACCATACACTATACAGTCATGGCTTAAAGCGGAACTAAACCCTCCTAATGTTTTCAGACAAGGAAGCTGCCATCTTGGCCTCAGTATGATCCTCCACTGGCATTAGGCAGCACATGTGATCAGTTATGGCACTTGATGGTTTAACAGTTTGGTTGAGAGCACAAGCAATGTGACAGTTACCATCCTGGCACGTGTCGGGAATGTAACTGTTTTTTTAAACTGTGAAATCGATGGGTTTAGTTGCGCTCTTTTTTACCACAAATATGTAGCAGAATACAAATTGGCCTAAATTTTTAAAGAAATTAGATTTTTTTATAGGTTTTGTTTTTTTATTATTACTATTTTCCAAGAAATTACAAAGTAATATAAGCAAACAGAAGATAAAATAAAATATAATAAAATGACAAAGAAGAAGCTATAACAAGCAATCTGATGGTACAAGTAGCAATCTATGTTCCTTTTAGGCTGGGTTCACACAGAGCGGCTCACAGCAGGGGTCCGATGTGTCCCTGTATGACGTTTCAGGTCCAATTTCAGTCTGGGCCAAAGAGACAGAACTGCAATCAAGGCAAACAAGGCAGATTGCTATTCTGACAGAGGGGAAAGCATGGATCCTGCGTCTCTGCAAAGCAGGGACATGGATCCACGTCTTCCCCTAGTAAAAGCACCTCCCCCACAGTTTAGTAAAACACTGGCTAGGCACACAGTTAACCCTTTAATCACCCCTGATGGAAACCAGCATCCAATTCGCAACAGTGTGAACCCAGCCTTAACGTTTTAAAAGGTTTGGGTACCAAAATATTATCTGATTTTGGAGATATTACTATGTTCAGTCCCAAAGCATGGAAGAATAATGTACTATGGTAATGTACAATAGTATTAAGATTGCTTTAGTAAGGCATTTATAGCAGGATGCTCATAAGAGTCAAACGGAAATTTACATCAAATAAGCAAGAAAAAAAAAATATTTTTAAAGGTTATGTTTTATAGCAGAAAGTAAAAAATATTGTTTTTTTTTTTAATTGTTGGTCTTTTTTTGTTTATATCTCTTAAAAAAAAAAAAAAAAAAAAACACAGAGGTGATCAAATACCACTAAAAGAAAGCTCTATTTGGGGGGGATAAAAAGGACATTTTTTTTGTTTGGGTACAACGTCGCACGACTGCGCGATTGTCAGTTAAAGTAACGCAGTGCCTTCCCGCTAAAAATCAAGGGGGGGTGTAAACCTTCTGGAGGTCAAGTGGGCAATACAAACTGAAGGGACAGTGTAGGTCAGTGTTTCTCAACCTTTTTTCAGTCAAGGCACCCTTTAAGAATTATGGACAGTCTAGAGACACCCTTTAAAAATGATGGACAGTCTCGAGGCACCCTTTAAAAATGATGGACAGTCTAGAGACACCCTTTAGGCTACATTCACACCTGAGCGTAGCGTTTTTCGCGCGTTTTTTACCGCGATTTTACCGCGATTTTTGCGGCGTTTTTTACCGCGATTTTTACCGCGATTTTTGTGCAGGCGTTTTTAGATTGAATAGAGATCAATGGAAAACGCCTGTAATCTGCCCAAAAAGAAGCTCATGTACTTTTTTGAGCGTTGGGCGTTTTGTATACAGCTTCAAAACGCTCAGATGTGAACAGGGGCCATTGAAATGAATAGGATTTGTCTTGTTGGGCGTTTTGAGAGCTGATCCTAGAGCAGAAAAACGCCCCAAAAACGCCCCAAAACGCCTAGATGTGAACGGAGCCTTAAAAATGATGGACAGTCTTGGGGCACCCTTTAAAAATGATGGACAGTCTTGGGGCACCCTTTAGAAATGATGGACAGTCTCGAGGCACCCTTTAGAAATGATGGACAGTCTCGAGGCACCCTTTAGAAATGATGGACAGTCTCGAGGCACCCTTTAAAAATTATGGACAGTCTCGGGGCACCCTTTAGAAATGATGGACAGTCTTAAGGCACCCTTTAAAAATGATGGACAGTCTCGAGGCACCCTTTAGAAATGATGGACAGTCTCGAGGCACCCTTTAAAAATGATGGACAGTCTCGAGAGACAGCCTTTAAAAATGATGGACAGTCTCGAAGCACCCTTTAAAAATGATGGACAGTCTTGGGGCACCCTTTAAAAATGATGGACAGTCTTGGGGCACCCTTTAAAAATGATGGACAGTCTTGGGGCACCCTTTAGAAATGATGGACAGTCTCGAGGCACCCTTTAGAAATGATGGACAGTCTCGAGGCACCCTTTAAAAATGATGGACAGTCTCGAGAGACAGCCTTTAAAAATGATGGACAGTCTCGAGGCACCCTTTAAAAATGATGGACAGTCTCGAGGCACCCTTTAGAAATGATGGACAGTCTCGAGGCACCCTTTAAAAATGATGGACAGTCTCGAGAGACAGCCTTTAAAAATGATGGACAGTCTCGAAGCACCCTTTAAAAATGATGGACAGTCTTGGGGCACCCTTTAAAAATGATGGACAGTCTTGGGGCACCCTTTAAAAATGATGGACAGTCTTGGGGCACCCTTTAGAAATGATGGACAGTCTCGAGGCACCCTTTAGAAATGATGGACAGTCTCGAGGCACCCTTTAAAAATGATGGACAGTCTCGAGAGACAGCCTTTAAAAATGATGGACAGTCTCGAGGCACCCTTTAAAAATGATGGACAGTCTTGGGGCACCCTTTAAAAATGATGGCCAGTCTTGGGGCACCCTTTAAAAATGATGGACAGTCTTGGGGCACCCTTTAAAAATGATGGACAGTTTCGAGGCACCCTATAAAAATGATGGACAGTCTCGAGGCACCCTTTAGAAATGATGGACAGTCTCGAGGCACCCTTTAAAAATGATGGACAGTCTTAAGACACCCTTTAGAAATGATGGACAGTCTCGAGGCACCCTTTAGAAATGATGGACAGTCTCGGGGCACCCTTTAGAAATGATGGACAGTCTTAAGGCACCCTTTAAATATTATGGACAGTCTTGAGGCACCCTTTAAAAATGATGGACAGTCTTGAGGGACCCTTTAAAAATTATGGACAGTCTCAAGAGACAGCCTTTAAAAATTATGGACAGTCTCAGGGCACCCTTTAAAAATGATGGACAGTCTTAAGGTACCCTTTAAAAACTATGGACAGTCTCGAGGCACCCTTTAAAAATTATGGACAGTCTCGGGGGACCCTATAAAAATTATGGACAGTTTCGGGGCACCCTATAAAAATTATGGACAGTCTCTGGGCACCCTATAAAAATTATGGACAGTCTCGGGGGACCCTATAAAAATTATGGACAGTCTCGGGGCACCCTATAAAAATGATGGACAGTCTCGGGGAGCCCCATTCTAAAATATAAAAGCTATTCTAAGAGTTTTACATAATGCAGCAACATCCACAAGTCCAAGTAGGTCACCCAACATTAGAGGTGATTTATTCTTCCAAAGCAAATATACTTTTTGCAAACTTGTACTGACTAGTAATCCTATGTTTCTCTTCTCCCTCACTCAGCTAATGTGACCCAAACGCTGATAGAGAGGGGCAGGAGAGGGTCATACAATGATACTACGCAGGTGACTGACATCCTCCCCATCAACTGATGATGCCATTGGTCATTAGGACCCGGGCAGCTAGAAGGTTGTAATGGTGAAAACCCGTGGCTTTGCGTAACTAAAAAGGCAGCCTTCATCCGCACGCCGGCTTGTATTCCGTTTTTTTTTTTTTTATAACTCTGTTTATTCGATTTTGGACAATTTTTAGGCATTTTGCCAAGGCACCCTGGTTGAAAAAGGTTGGTGTAGGTCATCTCTACATTACATCATTGTGGTAAAGGAGATTGGGCAGAAATTGTACAATCAGATTGGAGAGTTTGTGGTCAGTTTAAGACAGGGCCCCTCTTACTTTGTAGAGATTTCCATCTCACTGTGTCTCTGGGACAGGAAGTGAAGAGAAATCTCTCTAGGGGGGACACAGCCAGCAAACTTGAAGCAGATAGGTTTAATAAAAAGTTGAGCCTGTCCCCATCCCCCCATGGTTGTAGATGTGTGATGATTGGTGGGTGCTGTGTATGGAGGAGATGTGAAGTGATGGACTATCTATGTACGCAGTAGTAGTGATCGGAGCAGACAATGAAGAACACACAGAGGAGCTCTCATCTCCTCTCATCCCCTCTCATCCCCTCTCATCCTCTCTCACTCACCCTTGATAATCTCCGCTGCGCTGATCAGCTCCTGATTCTCCATCCCCAGATCACACGGAGATCTCCGCTGTCCCCGGCATTGCCCGCACTCGCTCCAGCTGTCCCGTTACTCTCTCATGTCCCCTCTTCTTCTTCTCCTGTCCCCTCTCCAGACCCCCGGCTCTCTGCCTCTCCCTCAGCCTCCACCACTCGCTCTTCGCACTCTTAAAGTCGTCCGTCTTGGTTACCAGCAGCCAATCCGGGACGGGGTTCCGTTACTAGGGCTTTGTTTCCAGTGACCAATCAGGGAGGGGCAAGGAGATCAGGCTTAGCCGCCTCAGTGCAGTGCTGGCGACGGGGCACGGCTCGTGTCCTCTCTGAGGAAGGCGCGCTTTACTGACTGAAAGAGAACCTGTCCTCATACCATGTGTAATGGGCGGGCGGGCGTACATAATAAACCTTTATTTCAATTAAAGTGTATCTAAACCCAAGAACAGCAACTGAGTATTGCAGCTTCCCGCTCTGTAGATGTAGTAGCTGCGTTTGTGACAACCATGCTAAGCAGTGTTGCATTTTTTACAAAACAAACCATTTACTGCTGGAGCACATTTTTTACTGACAAAACATGGAGCATTTACTGCTGGAGTACATTTATTACTGACAAAACAGAACATTTACTGCTGGAGCACATCTTTTACTGAAAAACATGGAACATTTACTGCTGGAGCACATTTTTTACTGACAAAACATACCATTTACTGCTGGAGCACATTTTTTACTGACAAACATGGAACATTTACTGATGGAGTACAATTTTTACTGACAAAACAGAACATTTACTGCTGGAGCACATTTTTTACTGACAAAACATAGAACATTTACTGCTGGAGCACATTTTTTACTGACAAAACATAGAACATTTACTGCTGGAGCATATTTTTTACTGACAACATGAAAATGACAGAACTCCAATTAAAAACTAATGCTGGCCATACACTACACAAAAAAATCGCCTGAAATTCAGTCATATGGACAGTTCATTCATTTTTCGGACAGTTAATGGTTACAAATTAATAATCAGTTGTGACGGGTTTGAGCCAAAAAAACGAAGGACAAGTTTGGACATTTTCTGCCGAAGGAACGATAAATTGGAAGGTTCATGTATTTCTCATCCAAACTGTTTGCACTAGGTATATGTGAAAAAAACGAACATAAAATAAATTCATTTATGTCCAATGAATGATTTATGGGTCATTACATGATAGCACTATCGTTTGCTCTCACAGTCCAGTGTTTGTTTTTCGAAAATGAGTTTGAGCGATTTTTCGTATAGTGTATGGAAAGCATAAGGCTCAGTTAACACTAATGTGGGCCCTGCGTTCTGGTTTGCAGGAATCGCATCCATTCCTGCAGCAAAATCGCACTGTTCTTGCGAAACGTGCAGGGCTGCCATTTATTCTGAATGGCACCCCACGCATCTCAGCCGGCAGCGCAATTGCTTTTACCGCAAGGGAAACGCATGGTCAAAAAGACGATGCAGTTTCCCTGCCGCCGCATTTTTAAAAAGCTGCATGCATCTATTTTGTGCATTTCTTCTGGCACAGCAGTCTATTCAAATGAATGAGCTGCTGTGCCCGAGCAAATGTGGGCAGCGCGGCCCGTACCAGTGTGAACCAAGCCTAAGACAATCGATATTTAAACACAACATGGAAACACTGACAATACTCATAACAAGTCATTTGCCGGGTCTTGCTCAGATAAGAGTCTGGTATGGATTTTGGGGGGGACCCCCACACCATTTTTTTTAGATTTTGGCGTGAGGGTTCCCCTAAAAATTCATACCAGTCTTAAGGTTCTGGGGGTAGGGGCACACCGTTTTTTCTTGCTTGGGGTTTCCCCTAAAGTCTGTACCAGACCCAGAAGGGCCGGGTATGGATTGGGGGGGGGGGACCCCCATGCTGTTTATTTCTTCATTTCTTTTTGCTGTCACTTGTGTTTACATTCAGCTGACAGCTGATGAGCCATCCATTGGTAAAGAGGATGTAAACCCAGTTAAAAAGAAAAAACAAAAACCCTGTAAGAAAAATAATGAGCTAGTAAACATCGCCTACAGTGGCTGTGTGCTGTACTCTGTATAAATCAATGGCTGGCGCTGCCGCTGTTCACATATAATCGCTCATCTGAGCAGTTACATGCAAATAGAGTGCCCAACCAACCCTGGGCGCAGCTAGTGTGTGTCCAGGGACGACAATTCTTTGGAGTTTTTGGCTGCACACAAACTGTCCACAGTTTACCAGGTGTAATCCTGGACTCTGACCAGTCCTATCAGCCCCAAATCCAATCGCTGTTTAAATCTCGCAGACTTCACCTCTGTAACATCTCCAAAATACGCCCCTTTTTAACCGTTGAAACCACTAAGCAACTTATTTACTCCCTTGTTATCTCTCGCTTTGACTATTGTAACTCCCTTTTCATTGGCCTACCTCTCCATGGGCTATCCCCTCTTCAGTCTATCATGAATTCTGCTGCTAGACTTATACACTTTACCAACTGTTCAGTGTCCGCCACCCCTCTCTGCCAATTTCTTCACTGGCTTCCCATTGCCCAACAAATACAATTCAAAACGATAACAATAACATACAAAGCCATATAAAACTCTGCCCCGAGCTACATAACCAAACTTGTCTCCAAACATCACCCAAACCGTCCTCTCTGCTCCTTCCAAGAACTCCTGCTCTCTAGCCCCCTTGTCTCCTCCCTCCATGCTCATCTCCAGGACTTCTCCAGAGCCTCTCCCATCCTCTGGTACTCACTACCCCCATCTGTCCAGTTATCTCCTACTCTATCCACTTTTAGGCGATCCCTGAAAACTCATCTCTTCAGGAAGGCCTATACTGCCTTCAGCTAACTACCGAATCTTCTACTTCCCTCATCAGTTTATCCCTTAGTCCCGGTTCACACTACCGCGACTGGTCAGCCTGACAAGTCGCGGTCCATTCAGTGCTATGGGAACCGTTCTAATAGGAGCGACTGAAGTTGCTCCGACTTAGAAAATAGTTCCTGTATTACTTTGGGGCGACATCGGAGCGACTTGCATTGACTTCAATTATGTGAGGTCCGTGCAAGTCGCGCCAAAGTCGCGGTGCATTTGACTTCACAGGTCGCCCCCGAAG
Organism: Pelophylax lessonae; assembly: GCF_965119305.1. Classification (NCBI taxonomy): domain Eukaryota; kingdom Metazoa; phylum Chordata; class Amphibia; order Anura; family Ranidae; genus Pelophylax; species Pelophylax lessonae. The sequence continues at coordinate 179,706,062 of NC_138775.1, forward strand.
TCGGATCGCCATAGTGTGAACCGACACTTACAGTTACTACCTTTGGTTTTACCAGATATCCCTATAAAACTGTAAGCTCACAGGAGCAGGACCCTTCTAGCCCTCTTTTATTGAATTGTATTGTATTGTTGCTGTATTGTCTCCCTTTAGATTGTAAAGCACTGCGCAAGCTGTGCTATAAAAATCCTGTATAATAATATTATTAATAATAATAATTTGTATGTGTCCATAGCACAGACTGTAGCTGAGTCCAGAGACGCAGCAAACTATCTTCACTCCATCGCCCATGTGAATATAGCCTTACATGTGTGTTCCAGATTCAGGTGTTTTTGATTTAGCCCATGCAAAGCACTAGGGAGAAACAAGTCTAAGGTGTCAAACATGCCCAATTCTGCTTGAAAAGTAGCACATGTAGCTTTTGGAGTGTCAAGTGTCCAGCTACAGTGAACGGTCACCATTGAAAACCCCAGGGCGTTTCCCTACAGATTATGTATTTCTTTCATTTTCACAATTTCAAGCTATAGATGGCCATACAAGAGGCCCCTGGTTTCTATATCTTCAACTACAGTGCTTTTACTGCTTTTTGGCACCAAAAACTGCCATTCATGGGCCTCCTACACCCTTTGAGCAGCTAGGCATATCTCCTTCACTTCTGACCCATACTATTTCCAAGGTGTATGTACAGTATTAGTATCTAACTTCGATCCTGTGGTCTACCTTTCTACATGGCTATTTGAAGGCAAGAACCTGGCCGTTCAAATCATGTTGAAGAATGGGGACAGATCTTTGTGAATGTCCATAAACTCTCAATGGCTTGTGTCACTTGGGAACCTTGTTTGAAACTACTTTCTAGATGGTATCGCACTCATGCTAAAATTCAGCCTATCCTACCATCTCAGTTGGATTTGTGTTGGTGATGTCATGCCTCTTCTGGTACTCTTCTCCATTTTTGGTAGGCATGCCCTTCCATCTATAAACTTTTGGACTGAATAATCTGTCTCTTTATTTATCTACTCAAGAACTGATCCCCAACTCTCCAGAATTGACACTTCAGACTCTGTTACCTCAATCTCTATCTTGACCTAAAAAGTCTTTCCTCTGTTTTTTTTATTTTTACAGTTAGCCAATTGATACCCAGATATTGGAAATCTTCTATCACTACTTCATTTCCTGAATGGTTTGAGGCTCTTAATAATAATATTCATGTGGAGGAATTGGTAGTCGAAAATAATGATACCTTCAAGAAGTTCAAAAGGATATGGTCAATCTGGATAATCTTTTTAGGATTCATCTAAATTACATGATTCCTTGGCTGGACTTCACTGACTTTCACTAAGAGTCGGTTCACACTAGCGCGACTTGTCAGGCGACTTGTCAGCCTGACAAGTCGCGCTCCCTCGCGGTCCATTGACCGCTACAGGACCCGTTAAAATAGGAGAGACACAAGTCGCTCCGACTTAGAAAAAGGGTCCTTTAAAAAAAAAAAAAAGAAAAAGGGTCCTGTACTACTTCGGGGCGACCTCGGAGCGATTTGCATAGACTTCCATTATGTGAAGTCCCTGCAAGTCGTTCCGAAGTCGTGGTGCACGGGAATGCACAAGTCGCCCCCGAAGTAGTAAGGAGACGTGTCGCCTCAGTGTGAACCGGCTCTTATACATAAAGGGTGTTGCTAATAATGTTTGAATATTGTAGGGAATTTTTCAATACCCATACCACGTGAGACCCATTGCCCCCCCCCCCCTTTTTTTCCCAATAGAAAATACGTTATTGATAGTTAAAGTTTTTTTCCTTTTTTTGTTGTTATGTCCATACTCTTTCATTTCCTTAGACTGTTGGAATGTAAATAAATATCTGTTATATTTTCTATGTATTATGTTGTTTTGATCATTTTATCTTAGATCACTTTGTCGATGGACTGTAGCAACCCTAGCTTTCCTTTGGCGATAGACTGTATTTGTTTTTCTTTTTTTTTTTCCTTATCTGTGTTGAACTTTGATAATGAATAAATATATATTTGTCTAGAAAACCACGGGATATTGGACACTGAGCGTTTTGGAGATTCAAGCGACACAAAACACTCAGCTGTTAATGTGGCCTAGAAGAGACACTAAAAGCTTAACCATACAGAGCAAAGTGACAGTGTTGGTGCAAAAGGGCCCCCAAATCTCCAGTAGTTACTGTGCCAGCCCTATACCACCATTTATTTCACCATCACAGCCAGCCAGTTAGTGTTGGAGTCTAATGGGAATGGTGATGCCACTCGCTGAGGCCACATTTATACTTGAGTTGAGCATCTTTGGGCATTTATAGGGTATTTTTTGCATGTTTTTAGGCACACCCACTGAAGTCTAAAAATTCTGCAGCCAAAAACTCCAAAGTCTGCCCCAAAAGAAGCTGATGTATTTTTTTGAGCGACGAGCCTCACTTCATGTGACACTATGCTCAGGTGTTGTGAGGCACTGTTGAATATTATGGAAACCCTAGGGTCTGGTGAAGCTTCAAATCGCACAGGTATGAACGGGCATCTTAACCACTTGCCGACCGCCGCAAGTACATATACTGCGGCGGTCAGCCCCTCACAGGCAAAGTGACGTATGGGTACGTCACTAGCCTGTGAGGCTCTGGGGAGCAAGCGCGCCGCCGGAGGCAAACAAGCCGCCTGTCATTCTCCCCTGTGTATGAACAGTGATCATACGGTTCTACTATGTAGGACCGTTGATCACTGTTCCTACACCTCAAGCCACAGCCAATCACAGTTAGAATCACGCCCCTAGGGACACACACAGCCCCTCCCTCTCAAATAAAGTTAACCCCTTCACTGCCAGTGTCATTTCACAGTAACAGAGCATATGTATAGCACTGACTACTGTAGTAATGTCACTGGTAACCCCAAAAGTGTCAAAAATGTCAGTCAAGGGTCCGATCTGTCCACCGCAATGTCGCAGTCCCGCAAAAAAAAATCGCAGATCGCCGCCATTACGTGTTAAAAAAAAACAACAAAAATTACAAAAATCTTTCCCTTAGTTAGTAAACGCAATAACTTTTGCGCAAACCAATCAAAATACGCTTTTTGCGATTTCGTTTACTAAAAATATGTAGCATAAAACAAATTGGCCTAAAATGTTAAAAAATTTTGATTTTTACATTTCTTTTGGGGAATTTCATATAAAAAAAATGTGAAAAATATTGTTATTTTTGCAAAATTGACGCTATTTTTTTGTTTATAGCGCATGATCAAAAAATCGCACAGGTGATCAAATACCACCAAAAGAAAGCTCTGTTTGTGGGAAAAAAAGGACGTCAAATTCGTTTAGGTACAGCATCGCATGACCGCGCAATTGTCCGTTAAAGTCACGCAGTGCCGAATCGCAAAATACCCCCTGGTCAGGAAGGGGGTAAAATCTTCCGGGGCTTAAGTGCTGATTTTTCACATTTTTCATTATTCTATGCATAATGCTTTGATTGTATCACAGAGCTTCTTCAAAATTTGGGTTGCAGTGGTTTGCACTCTTATTTAAATTTAGTTGAATTGCATCGATTTTTTAGGTAGTTGCCGTGATTGTACACTATATTTCTTTTAGATTTTGCTTATTTGTTATCTCCTAAGCGCAGGGCGACAGTGGTTTTATTTACACCTGAATTTACAGCACCACTTTTGGTGCAAATTTGATCTGACTTTACATTCAAAGTTGCATTAAAAGTCCCACCAAAGTAGTGCAGGCACCTTTTCAATGCTGCCGGGACTTAGGTCACACTGATTTGAAGGGGTGTCATTGAAAAGAATGGTGTGTGATTGGTCATGCGACTTTGATGTCCAAAATCGCATGACAAATACCACAAGTGTGAAAGGTGCCTTACATAGAAACTATTAAAAAAGGACATCAGCAAGAAAAAAAAACAAAACAAAGGGAACATGGAAATGAAGGAGTTAATAAAAAATAATAATTAAGGGTTCACTGTAAATAAGAAGCTAAAATGTTTTTTTTTTTTTTAATTACTTACAAAAGTGATAGCTTTCATTAATAAATGAATGCAAAGCAGGACCCGAGCTGTCAAACTGAAATCTCAGCCCTACAGAATCCACAGGGAGAAGGTGGATCATCAGTGCTCAATGACAGCAGTTCTCTGCACTCTGTTTATTAGGAGTGCACAGTACTTCCGGTTACACAGGGAGAGCTGAGATCTCCCACTGTAATCTGCAGCAGGGAGCTGTCACTTTGACAGCTCAGTCCTGCACAGTGCAAGGCATTGCAGAATCATGAGAGGCTCCCACCTTAGCAGGGATCCCTGCAGTATGGCGACCAAGGTGGGTGCCTCTTCTGCCCCGCTTCTTCAAGGGTTATTATCAAAATTGATGTGGAGAAAATATGTCCCTTATAGGTAAGTTTAGAATTATAATTATCTAAGAACAACAAGTGTAGATTCTTACATAAGTCCAATCATGGCATTTTATTTTAAGTTGTAATTCTAGTATGAACAATCAGCTTTGTGTGTTTTTCATTACTAACACTGGAAGAATTTTGTTTGTCATCCTTTGTATTATAACTCGTATTTGTGTATTATGTCAAATTTGTATCAGGAAAATAATAACAATGTCAAATATGTGTCAGAAAAATAGCAACAACAACAAAAGAAACACTGCTAATATTTTTACCACCCATAATAATGTGTAGAGCAGCCTTTCTCAACCAGGGTGCCTTAAGTCGCTGTGCACCGCGACTTCACAGGTCGCCCCTCGAAGTCGGATTGCGCCAGTCTGAATGGGCTGTTCTACTACTATCACTACTACTTATAATATAGTATTAATATAGTAGCATACAGTACAAATATGTATCACAAAAATAACAATTACAATAATAGGAATACTACTACTAACAATAATATATGCAGTAGAAATTTTTGGCATAATAACAGCAATAACAACAATAGGAATACTAATATCGCTACTAATAATAATGTATAGAGTAAAAATTTGTGTCACAAAAGTAACAACAAAAGTAACAACAATAGGAATACTGCTACTACTATTACTGCTACTAATAATGTATACAGAACATATTTGTATCAAATAATAACAACAACAGTAGCAATATTACTATGATTTCTACTACTAATAATGTCTACAGTACAGATTTTTATCAAAAAATAACAATAACACTAATAGGAATATTGCTACTATGTCTTCTACTGCTATCATTATTAATATATACTGTATATACAGTATGTATTTACAATATCCATACATACAGTATATAAATTAGGCATTGTATTTATTACGACTTTGTGAACTATTGCCACCTATCCATGCACTAACTTGGTTTTCAGTGGGAAAAGAAAACATATCTATGAGCAAAAACAAAACAGTCTGTGCTGTACAGGAAAGCGGCTCTCCTCCTCTCATAGGCTGGTTTAAAAAAATTAATAAATAAATAAGCTATATAGAAAAGCAAGCACTAAAAATCTATCTAATTAATGTGAATAATGTACTAAATAATATAAAGTAAAATAATAAGTAATATTGAGGTTTTGAAACTAGGGAGTAAATACAAGGGGTGTAGAGGTCAGTGTTGCCAAATGTCAATATGTTACTGGCAGCCAGTAAATAATTGGTACTTTTCTCCTGCCAGTAAATGCCAGCGACCGGAAAAGGTTGCCAGTAAAAAATATGGCTGTGATGCCTGCTACAGTGTGTTCTGGCGGCACCGGCAGGGGGTGGGTCTGGTGGAGGCGGTGCCTGAGTGTTTAATGTGATGTTATGGTGCAAGAGAGCCAAGCAGAGTGGCTGGAGCCTCATGAGTCTGTGGGACTGGAGCAAGGCAAGCCAGGAGTGGGACTGTCAGTGCTGTTTGGGCTGGAATGGACTGAAGGGACCATCTGGCATGGAGAGAGACTGTCACTGTGACTCAGAAGGGGACGTGTCACTGATGTGTCATCATCAGTGCTGCTGTACACTGCTGTCAGTGTCACTGTGAGAGTCAATTGTGCGTGTCTGCCCATTCTAAGTCCTGAGTCCTGTCCCTGACCTACTTACTGCATATCAAAAATAAAATAAAAAATATGTTTTTTGCATTAATATCTATTATCTACCTTAAATCACATTGTTAATTGCATATTGTACTTGTTTGTAGCCTAAATACTGAAATTTGCACTTAACCACTTAAGCCCCGGAAGATTTTACCCCCTTCCTGACCAGGGCCTATTTTGCGATTCGGCACTGCGGGATTTTAACGGACAATTGCGCGGTTGTGCGACGCTGTACCTAAACGAATTTGACGTCCTTTTTTCCCACAAACAGAGCTTTCTTTTTTCTTTTGGTGGTATTTGATCACCTGTGCGCTTTTTTGATCATGCGCTATAAACAAAAAAAGAGCATCAATTTTGCAAAAATAACAATATTTTTCAAATTTTTTAATATGAAATTCCCCAAAAAGAAAATGTAAAAATCAAAATTATTTTAACATTTTAGGCCAATTTGTTTTATGCTACATATGTTTGGTAAAAAAAAAAATTGCAAAAAGCGTATTTTGATTGGTTTGCGCAAAAGTTATTGCGTTTACTAACTAAGGGAAAGATTTTTGTCCTTTTTGTTGTTTTTTTTTTTTAACGAGTAATGGCGGCGATATGCGATTTTTTTTGCAGGACTGCGACATTGCGGCGGACAGATCGGACCCTTGACTGACATTTTTGACACTTTTGGGGTTACCAGTGACATTACTGCAGTAATCAGTGCTATGCATATGCACTGTCACTGTAAAAATGACACTGGCAGTGAAGGAGTTAACTTTATTGGAGAGGGAGGGGTTAAGTGTGTCCCTAGGGGCGTGTTTCTAAGTGTGATTGGCTGTGGCTACTAGTGTAAGAACAGAGATCAACGGTCCTACATAGTAGAACCGTGTGATCTCCATTTTTACACAGGGAAGAATGACAGGCGGCTTTGTTTACATGAGCCGCCTGCCTTTCTTCCGGTGTAACGGACGATCGCGAGTGCCCGGCGGACATCGGGTCCGCCAGGCACACGCGCGGAGTGGTCCGTGACCGCGCGGGAGCACACCTTCAGCGGCATGTGCTCGCTCCCTAGAGCCTCACAGGCTAGCAACGTAGTCCTACGTCGCTTTGCCTGTGAGGGGCTGACCGCCGCAGTAAATAGTCATGCGGCGGTCGGCAAGCGGTTTAAACTGTAATCTTTTTAACTTTTGGAAATGCCATTAAAAACTTGGCTGTGCCAGTAAATGTTGTGTGCTGTGCACGTAAATTTCAATCTTGTAGGTTGGCAACACTGGTCCAGTTTCTGTAGGTCCAAAAATAGATACCCACTTATTTTTTTACAAGCTGGGTGTTTGCATGACAGTCAGCCTTTTCCACTGACTTATCTTATTTTTTTAATTTTAAAGTATATCTTTAGCCAAAATTTAATATTTTCATTTTTAGATTAGAGTAGGACATACCAGTACATCCTGTGGTTGAAGTAGTTATACCGGGCCATGGTGCTGCTGCAGTTATGACCCCAGTATCCTTTTTTTCAGTTGGCGATGCTCTACCATGTATAAGCAAGCGGTGTGGCTAAATAGCCGGGTTACCCCCCTCCCGCCCGCTTCCAATGTCTTTCCAGGCTCTCCCATTCCGCTGGGGAGCTTGAAACTGAAACCGGTGCCTCTGCGGGCTTAACACAAAGATAACCAAGGTCTGGAAGTTCCCCAATTATCTCTATGGTCTAAGAAACAAGGACTTTGTCCCTTTCGGTTTCGCTCAGATGTACACAAGCTGTTACTGGCCTGTGAAAGCACCTGATCAAACTGATCTTGGTTTAATCAGATGCTTTTAACCACTTCTGGACCGGAAGGATTTGCCCCCTTAATGATCATGCCATTTTTAGCGATTCGGCACTGCATTACTTTAACGGACAATTGCACAGTCATGCGACGCTGTACCCAAATAAAATGGATGTCCTTTCTTTCCCACAAATAGAGCTTTCTTTTGGTGGCATATGATCGCCTGTGCAACTTTTATTTTTTGCGCTTTAAACAAAAAAATAGCGACGATTCTGAAAAATACAATAATTATCAATTTCTGGTTTATAACATTCCCCCCAAAAAATGTAATAATCACATTTTTTTTAACATTTTAGGCCAATTTGTTTTCTGCTACATATGTTTGTTAAAAAATATCGTAATAAGCGTATTTTGATTGGTTTGCGCAAAAGTTATCGCATCTACTAACTACAGGAAAGATTTATGTAATTTTTTTTTTTTTAGTAATGGCGGCGATCTGTGATTTTTTGCGGGACTGGGACATTGTGGCGGACAGATCGGACCCCTAACTGACATTTTTGACACACTGCATATATATACAGTGCCTTGCGAAAGTATCCAGCCCCCTTGAACTTTGCAACCTTTTGCCACATTTCAGGCTTCAAACATAAAGATATAAAACTGTAATTTTTTGTGAAGAATCAACAAGTGGGACACAATCATGAAGTGGAACGAAATTTATTGGATATTTCAAACTTTGTTAACAAATAAAAAACTGAAAAATTGGGCGTGCAAAATTATTCAGCCCCTTTACTTTCAGTGCAGCAAACTCTCTCCAGAAGTTCAGTGAGGATCTCTGAATGATCCAATGCTGACCTAATGACTAATGATGATAAATAAAATCCACCTGTGTGTAATTAAGTCTCCGTACAAGTGCACCTGCACTGTGATAGTCTCAGATGTCTGTTTAGAGAGCATCATGAAGAACAAGGAACACACCAGGCAGGTCTGAGATACTGTTGTGGAGAAGTTTAAAGCCGGATTTGGATACAAAAAGATTACCCAAGCCTTAAACATCCCAAGGAGCACTGTGCAAGCGATAATATTGAAATGGAAGGAGTATCAGACCACTGCAAATCTACGAAGACCTGGCCGTCCCTCTAAACTTTCAGCTCATACAAGGAGAAGACTGATCAGAGATGCAGCCAAGAGGCCCATGATCACTCTGGATGAACTGCAGAGATCTACAGCTGAGGTGGGAGACTCTGTCCATAGGACAACAATCAGTCATATACTGCACAAATCTGGCCTTTATGGAAGAGTGGCAAGAAGAAAGCCATTTCTTAAAGATATCCATAAAAAGTGTCGTTTAAAGTTTGCCACAAGCCAGCTGGGAGACACACCAAACATGTGGTAGAAGGTGCTCTGGTCAAATGAAACCAAAATCGAACTTTTTGGCAACAATGCAAAACGTTATGTTTGGCGTAAAAGCAACACAGCTCATCACCCTGAACACACCATCCCCACTGTCAAACATGGTGGTGGCAGCATCATGGTTTGGGCCTGCTTTTCTTCAGCAGGGACAGGGAAGATGGTTAAAATTGATGGGAAGATGGATGGAGCCAAATACAGGACCATTCTGGAAGAAAACCTGATGGAGTCTGCAAAAGACCTGAGACTGGGTTGGAGATTTGTCTTCCAACAAGGCAATGATCCAAAACATAAAGCAAAATCTACAATAGAATGGTTCACAAATAAACATGTTAGAATGGCCAAATCGAAGTCCAGACCTGAATCCAATCGAGAATCTGTGGAAAGAACTGAAAACTGCTGTTCACAAACGCTCTCCATCCAACCTCACTGAGCTCGAGCTGTTTTGCAAGGAGGAATGGGCAAAAATTTCAGTCTCTCGATGTGCAAAACTGATAGAGACATACCCCAAGCGACTTACAGCTGTAATCGCAGCAAAAAGGTGGCGCTACAAAGTATTAACTTAAGGGGGCTGAATAATTTTGCACGCCCAATTTTTCAGTTTTTTATTTGTTAAAAAAGTTTGAAATATCCAATAAATTTCGTTCCACTTCATGATTGTGTCCCACTTGTTGTTGATTCTTTACAAAAAATTACAGTTTTATATCTTTATGTTTGAAGCCTGAAATGTGGCAAAAGGTCGCAAAGTTCAAGGGTGCCGAATACTTTCGCAAGGCACTGTATATGCATAATGTTTGGGGGCTAAGTGTTTTCTTTATTGGAAGATTTCCCCTCTATTCCTGTCCTAATGGCAGCTCAGATTTTTGGATTTACACTCACTTTCATATCTCATGACATTGGTTGGGATAATTAGACAAAGCGAGCCTCCCTAAAGGGAACACAGACAGCAATAAGAACCTGACAGTGGGGGGAATTTACTAAAACTGGAGAGTGCAAAATCTGGTGCAGCTGTGTATAAAAACCAATCAGCTTCCAGTACAGTGGCGTCAGATTCTGATTGCTCCACTTTTAGTAAATCCCGCCCAGTGGTTCTATCTCCTCACCATTCTATTAAAAAAAAAAAAAATGGCATTTAGTTATATTTTTAATAACCCTAATAAGAACAAAGATTCCCCGAGTTTTGAATGTCGGACCGTTTTACTGGAATTTAGGCATCCCCAGTTAGGTTCCTGTACCACAGTCTTGTGGATTTTAGTGACGCCATCTGATTTGAAACATTTCCAACTTTCTGAGATCACAAATACGTTTCTAGAGTATTAAGTTGTGCGAGGTCACTCCAAGCTAGAAAGGTTCAATGCTTTAGCATGTGAATGGCATCCCTCCCCCTCATGACTTTGTTTTTATTTCCTCCTCCACTATTTTTGGCCTTGCACTATGCCCTCAGCAGTATTCCGGAGTCAGTTTTCATTTCGTTGTCATTGGAAGACTTAGAAAGTGTTAGCACTGGCACCCTAAAGAGGACCTGTAAGGAGATGAATATGGGAGCAGCAATTTCTGATTTGTTATTTTAAAGGTGTTAAAGTTTGGTGCTACCATTCTGATCCCAGATTTACTGCCTTGTGAACCACTGGCCTGGAAAAGCATGCATGTCAGGAGTTCAGACATTTTAGATTTTACCAGCTACATGCTTGTTCAAGGTCATTGACTCACTGGGGTTAATTCTCTAAAGTAAATCATGGGCAAAAAAAAAGGGAAAAAAATGATTTTATTTCAGACATGATTGGAGGATTGAAGGGAACACGGCTTCAATAAGCTCAGTAAAAAATGCACTTTTATGTTAAATCATCCCCAACAATTAAATATCAGGATGACAACCAAAGACTCTGCAACCTTTAAAAACGACAACAGTAACAGCTCCTATATTTCTATCTTCAGAGGTTCAACTTAAAGTGGACCTGCATTGCTTCTGATCACCACCAACCAAAAATGCTATTTAATTCATTTATATTATTCAAAGCAATCTCCCCCATCCATCCATGTCTCCATGCTTTATTTTGCTGAGAAATAATTTAAAATAAAACACCCCTGGCATTTTGATCACGGCCATCTTCAATAAGGGCAGATGATTTATATATCATTTTCTTCCTGGAATCCATCTGCCCTTAGCTCAGGCATAGTCTGAGCTGGGAACCCTCCCTCCTCTCCTGAAGACTCCTGGGATGTAAGACATCATTTTCCAAGGCATGGAAACCAGGAAGTAACTAAAGAAATGTAAAACAAAATGTTTCCTATCTATTTACTAATGCTAGCAGCATAAGGATTAAAAATAGTCCATGTTGATTGAGAGAGTGAAGTTCCACTTTAATCAAAGCACACCAAGAAGTCAACAGAATAAAAGTGATAAGCTAAACAATGCAATGGTTTAACATTATGGCCTCATTCGCACTGGGCATTTGAAAAGCAGCTGAAAAATTGCATCTGAACGTGCAAATGATTTTTTTTTAGCCTCTAAATATCTGTAAACGCGGACACACAGGCTAACAGAGAGAGGCATTTAGAGGCAGAAAGAGAAACATCTGTAAAAACTGTGTTTTTGGGGCCCAGTGTGCATGAACCAAGAGGCCTGGTTCACACTATTGGGAGATTGAAGCCCACATTTGCGCGGGCCTGGCACATGTGCTTTCTGCACAATTTTGGCCTCATAAACTTCAATAGAAACGCACCAAAAACACATGTACATTTTGTGTCGGTCGATAGGAGCAGGCACCTCATATAGGTCGGAGGATAACACAACACGTGTTTATTATATTTCACTCATTTTACGTTGTCAGCCCCATTTTGAGCAGTGCAGGGGGGGGGCTGACGTCACCCGGGAGGAGAGGAGAAGATCTCCGGCAGGTCATGTGAGCACCCAGCAGCGCTGTAAATAAGGTATTTTTGACAATAAAGTTACAAAAGGAGACTCCCTGGACATTATATAATCTTTTTACAAAACGAATTATATTTTTTTACAAGGACTTTACTAGGGCTTATTTTCGGGGTAGGGCTTATATTGTAGCCCTCCCCTAAAATCACGCTAGGTCTAATTTTTGGGGTAGGGCTTATTTTTGGGAATACACAGTACATTTTGATTATTTACATTTAGAGCTCTTACATGTACAGTACTGTATATCTAAAATCACATTGACAAGACTACAGGTATTTTCAAGAAACATTGCGTTGAGTTTGTGAAATATGAATGAAGTATCATTTTGTTCCTTTAAGGAAATCTGATGTTTGTAAGCTCCCTCCAGGACTGGCAGGCCATGCTATGCCTCCAGTTTCTGCCAGGTCATAGCTATCAGCGTCTTGAAAAGCCACTCATTCCTAATTTCAGAGATGAGTGAATCTTGAAGTATCCAACTGACATCAATGAGACCTCCACAAGTGATATGTATAGGAAACGACATGGCAGAATGGGGGGGGAGGGAGCATTCAGGAATCCGGTGTGTAAAAGTGTAGTGTGCAGAGAAACATCAAAAACTGAAAAAAAGGAGTTCTGACCTAAAATAACAAAGGCTGCTACGAATATCCTAATTTTCTGAACTAATTCATTCACAATCAAAAAGAAGGTGAATTCCATGTATCAGGGATATAAACAAAGCTTTCACAGTGGCTGTCTGTCTAGCCTGTGTGCTGTGCAGTAGTGAGGTCCTCAGTTTGAACCCCAACCAGGATGCCACCAGCATGGAGTCTGCATATTCACCCTGTTCCTCTACTCCAAAGTAATGCTGTTAGGTTAAGTGACCACATGCATTTATTGTTCGATGAATGAGAATTTAGCAAGAAAATATTTTATAGGAACTGCAACAGGCCTTTCTCATTTTGGTTACCAATTGTAGAAATTGCATGTAGGTACACACTGCTTGTAAAAACTGCAATAAAAGTAAAGATTATCTTTTGACAGCAGGCTTGCAACTCTCCTCCCAGGTTTGCCTAAAGCAGAACTCCAGACAGTAATAAAAACAAATACCTCATTAAAATATAAAACAACAAAACTAGCTTTTGCTGCTATATCCAACTTTAATCCAGAGATTTCCCCTGCTGCACTTTTTCTGCTGCTTGGCTGATTGCCAGCATTCAACCTACTTTCTCTGAGCCCATCTTGAATCTGCCCCTAATCTGTGATCTGACATCTGGTGCCCGTGATGATGTCACATTTGACGAAACGCGTAGAAAAGAGCCACACACACACACACGCTACCAAGCATGAGCAGCTGATTGTCGGCCATCTTTGGAGCTTTTATATTTATATGTTCTACAATTGATCTCGAGTCTTTTGGGCTAAGCTGGGTATTGGAGGAGTCCCTGTGTGTTAGCAAAGTGAGCTGTGCTTGTCTTGTCATTCCATCTTTTGCCATGGAGTTTGTTCCTACTGTTTAACTGAGCGCGTATTAACCTTGTTAGGAGGTCACTGCTGGCATTCTGGTAAGCCTTTGGTGAGGGTGTTTGGTCTCAGCTTGGCTTCCCTACGAGCCTTTTCCATCTTCATCGCAGAGTTTAGGATTTTCTTATTTTTTGTTTATATAAGTTTTTTCATATTTTTGACTTTGGACAATTTATGGACACTATTTAATGTGTATTTGTCACCATTTTTGCACTATTGCTTTGTCGCAGTGAATTCCATTTATTCACCTTTTAAATATTTTTGCAATATGTGTACTACTTTAAGCGGAAGTAAACCCGTTGATTTACCAGTTTAAAAAACAGTTACATTTCCGGCATGCCGAAAATGTTGTCACATTGGTTGTGCGCTCAACCAAACTGTCAAACCATCCAATGGCTGGTGTCATAACTAATCACATGTGCAGTACCATGGCAGTTGAAGATTAAACAGAGGCCAAGATGGCAGCTTCTTTGGCTAAAAATGAAAGGAGGCTTTACTTCTACTTTATGGACACAGGTAAGTACAAATGCACTGCACTGTTTTTGATATTTATAGTAGTTTCTGGTATCAAAGGTATAGTGTCCAGCAGCATAATTGTTTAACCACTTATAGATCACCCCACGCAGATATACTGCAGCAGGACTGTGCACTTGTGCGAAATCACATACCTGTACGTGAATTTTGTGCACAGGGTCTGGGGCGCGCACGTGCCGACGGTGACCCGCTCCTGCTGTGATTGTGATTGGACATGCCGATCGTTCACAGGAGAGGCAGAACGACAGGGCAGACTGCAAGAGAGGAAGATGTAGATCCCTGTCTTCCTCCAGTTAGGCCACCCCCCACACTGGGGGGTCCGCACTGGAATTGGATCGCATGGGTGTTCACACACATGCGATTTGATTCCTGCACTATTTGGCAGTTCACACTGCGATCTGCAATCTGGTCTGAGGGTGTCAAAAACTTTGTATTACATCCGTAGCGGTTCTCATAGTGCAGTGAAAACTGCCTGCTAGAGACATGCGAAGCACTGGAATCGCGCTGGTTCCCGCATCGCAGTAGTGTGAACTGAGCCATATACTTTTTTTTGCCATTAATTTTTATTTTTATTTTTTTCAAATACAATACATCAAATCCTATTCATTTCAATGGCCCCTGTTCACATCTGAGCGTTTTGACACTGTGAGCAAAACGCCCAACGCTCAAAAAAGTACATGAGCTTCTTTTTGGGCAGATTACAGGCGTTTTCCATTGGTCTCTATTCAATCTAAAAACACCTGCACAAAAAACACCTGTAAAAACGGCTGTAAATCGCGGTAAAAATCACGGTTAAAAAATCGCAGTAAAATCGCGGTTAAAAATGCGCGAAAATGCTACGCTCAGGTGTGAATGTAGCCTAACAGTGTCAATTTGCTCTCCCCTCAAAATAACTCAACACACAGCCATTAATGTCTAAACTGCTGGCAACAAAAGTGAGTACACCCCTAAGTGAAAATGTCCAAATTGGGGCCAAAGTGTCAATATTTTGCTTTGCCACAATTATTTCCCAGCACTGTCTTAACCCTCTTGGGAATAGAGTTCACCAGAGCTTCACAGGTTTCCACTAGAGTCATCTTCCACTCCTCCACGAAAACATCACATAGCTGGTGGATGTTAGAGACCCTGCGCTCCTCCATCTTCCGTTTGAGGATGCCTCACAGATGCTCAATAGGGTTTAGGTCTGCAGACATGCTTGGCCAGTCTATCACCTTTACCGTTAGCTTCTTTAGCAAGGCAATGGTCTTGGAGGTGTGTTTGGGGTCATTATCATGTTGTAATAATGCCCTGTGGCCCAGTCTCCGAAGAGAGGGGATAATGCTCTGCTTCAGTATGTCAAGGTACATGTTGGCATTCATGGTTCCCTCAATGAACTGTAGCTGCCCAGTTCTGGCAGCACTCGTGCAGCCCCAGACCATGACACTCCCTACACCATGTTTGACTGTAGGCAAGACACGCTTGTCTTTGTACTCTTTACCTGGTTGCTGCCACAGACGCTTGACACCATCTGAACCAAATAAGTTTATCTTGGTCCCATCAGACCAAGGGACATGGTTCCAGTTATCCATGTACTTAGTCTGCTTGTCTTCAGAAAACTGTTTGCGGGCTTTCTTGTGCATCATCTTTAGAAGAGGCTTCCTTCTGGAATGACAGCCATGCAGACCAATTTGATGTAGTGTGCGGCGTATGGTCTGAGCACTGACAGGCTGACCCCCCTATCCTTTCAACCTCTGCAGCAATGCTGGCAGCACTCATACATCTATTTCTCAAAGGCAACCCTCGGATATGACGCTGAGCATGTGCACTCAACTGCTTTGGTCGACCATGGTGAGGCCTGTCCTGAGTGGAACCTGTCCTGTTAAACCGCTGTATGGTATTGGCCACCATGCTGCAGCTCAGTTTCAGGGTCTTGGAAATCTTCTTATAGCCTAGGCCATCTTTCTGTAGAGCAACAATTTTTTTTTTCAGATCCTCAGAGAGTTCCTTGCCATGAGGTGCCATGTTGAACTTCCAGTGACCAGTATGAGTGCGATAACACCAAATTTAACACACCTGCTCCCCATTCACACCTGAGACCTTATAACAATAACGAGTCACATGACACCGAGGAGGGAAAATGGCTAATAGGGTCCAATTTGGACATTTTCACTTAGGGGTGTTCTCACTTTTGTTGCCAGTGGTTTAGACATTAACCTCCCTGGTATGATTCTGTCAGGAATTCTGTACCAAAAGCGGTACAATTTTTTTCATGGAAATTTGGCGTTATGTATTATAGGCCTACAATTCTTAGTAATTACTGACTTAAACCTGACCAAAACAAGACTCTAGTAGACATCCCATATATATATATGTGTGTATATATATATATATATATATGTGTGTGTGTGTGTGTGTGTATATATATATATATATATATATATATATACAGTGGGTACGGAAAGTATTCAGACCCCCTTAAATTTTTCACTCTTTGTTATATTGCAGCCATTTGCTAAAATCATTTAAGTTCATTCTTCTTCCTCATGAATGTACACATAGCACCCCGTACTGACAGAAAAACACAGAATTGTTGACATTGTTGCAGATTTATTAAAAAAGAAAAACTGAAATATCACATGGTCCTAAGTATTCAGACCCTTTGCTCAGTATTTAGTAGAAGCCCCCTTTTGATCTAATACAGCCAGGAGTCTTTTTGGGAGAGATGCAACAAGTCTTTCACACCTGGATTTGGGGATCCTCTGCCATTCCTCCTTGCAGATCCTCTCCAGTTCTGTCAGGTTGGATGGTAAACGTTGGTGGACAGCCATTTTTAGGTCCCTCCAGAGATGCTCAATTGGGTTTAAGTCAGGGCTCTGGCTGGGCCATTCAAGAACAGTCACGGAGTTGTTGTGAAGCCACTCCTTCGTTATTTTAGCTGTGTGCTTAGGGTCATATATATATATATATAATATAAAATGTGTTATGTGTTTGTGTTTTGTGCAACTTTTTTTTTTTTCTTTTTTAATTTCCCTCCCTAGTTGCATTGCTGCTGCAGGGAACGGAACTAGGAAGTCCTCCTACCGACATATATATATGTGTGTGTATGTGTGTATATATATATATAAAATATATAACGCATGAATTATAATCGAATCAATAATATAATTTTATATATATATGTGTGTATATATATATATACATATCTACATATATATACATATATACATATCTACATATATATACATATATATATACATATATATATATATATATATATATATATACATATATATATGTATATATATATATATATATATATAAAATATAAAATGTGTTATGTGTTTGTGTTTTGTGCAACGTTTTATTTTTTTTTTTGAATTTCCCTCCCTAGTTCCGCTCCCACGCAGCATTGCTGCTGCAGGGAACAGAACTAGGAAGTCCTCCTACCGACAGACGAGCGGCGGGGATCTCGGCTGGCGGTCACAGCAATGAGAGCTCATTGCTGGATCGCCAGGATAAGGTAAAACACTCCGCTGCGCTGTCTGCACATTCACCCCGAGTGTGACTCGGGGATACCGATAGCAGCAGGAAATTCCTACCCCGAGTCACGCTCGGGGATACCGCTAGCCTGGTTAATGACTGTGTGTTGAGTTATTTTGAGGGGACAGCAAATTTACACTGTCAGCCCCCGTTCACACTGGGGCGACCTGTCAGGCGACCTGGTCGCCTGATAGGTCGCCGTAGGTCGTCTTCCATAGAGAAGCTGCGGACCCGTTCTAATAGGAGCGACACAAGTCGCTCCGACTTAGAAAAAGGGTCCGGAGCTTCTTTGGGGCGACCCGGAGCGACCTGCATAGACTTCAATGTTATAAAGTCCGTGCCGGCCGCTCCGAGGTCGCGGTGCGAGCAGCACGCCGCGACCTATGAGGTCGCCCAGCAAAGTAGTGTCGCCCCAGTGTGAACGGGGCCTTATACAAGCTGTACACTCACTACTTTACATTGTAGCAAAGTGTCATTTCTTCAGTGTTATCACATGAAAATATATAATAAAATATTTACAAAAATGTGAGGGGTGTACTCACTTTTGTGAGATGCTGTATGTCATAGCGATAGAGTTAAAACATACTTATGTCACTATGGTACTATTATTTCTAGACAAACAGTCTGGAAAAAATTCTAGGAAGCAAGTGCCTTCACAGGGATTAACCATTCTTTACCCATGGACAGCACCACATGACGAATGGTTCATCTGAAGTCATGACTAATACCTTCACAGGGTTAACTAGGCAGACTGCTGACTTCCAAGTGTGTAGAATACACAAACCACAGAGCTGGTGTAACCACTTCAAGCTAAGCCAGCTAGATGCTGATAGCTTCCATGGATACAGTTGGGATGGAGTAGTAGCTTGGGACAAACTTTGTAGGTGTGAGATGGAACAAGTGACACAGAACAGGGGCTGGCAGGTGGAAATACATGATTTGCAGGAAAGAATGTGTATTTTGTCAAAATTGGTAAAAACAAAGCAAAATAAAAGGAAAACAATACATGTAGTTAGGGGTAACTCCTAAGGTAAGACAGTTATGATAGAAATACAGCAGCTGCTGTTGTCAACATCCTCATAAAAATGCTTGTTGGTAACCTGCCTCAATGGGGTCGATTTACTAAAACTGGAGAGTGCAAAATCTGGTGCAGCTCTGCATAGAAAGCAAAAAAGCTTCCAGGTTTTTTTTTTTTTTTTGTCAAAGCTTAACCACTTAAGCCCCGGAAGATTTTACCCCCTTCCTGACAAGGGCCTATTTTGCGATTCGGCACTGCGTGACTTTAACGGACAATTGCGCGGTCGTGCGACGCTGTGCCTAAACGAATTTGGCGTCCTTTTTTTCCCATAAACAGAGCTTTCTTTTGGTGGTATTTGATCACCTGTGCGATTTTTTGATCATGCGCTATAAACAAAAAAAGGGCGTCAATTTTGCAAAAATAACAATATTTTTCAAATTTTTTTATATGAAATTCCCCCCCCCCCCCCCAAAAAAAATGTAAAAATCAAAATTTTTAACATTTTAGGCCAATTTGTTTTATGCTACATATGTTTGGTAAATAAAAATCGCAAAAAGCGTGCCTAAACGAATTTGACGTCCTTTTTTTCCCATAAACAGAGCTTTCTTTTGGTGGTATTTGATCACCTGTGCGATTTTTTGATCATGCGCTATAAACAAAAAAAGGGCTCAATTTTGCAAAAATAACAATATTTTTCAAATTTTTTTATATGAAATTCCCCCCCCCCCCCCCCCCAAAAAATGTAAAAATCAAAATTTTTAACATTTTAGGCCAATTTGTTTTATGCTACATATGTTTGGTAAATAAAAATCGCAAAAAGCGTATTTTGATTGGTTTGCGCAAAAGTTATTGCGTTTACTAACAAAGGAAAAGATTTTTGTAATTTTTTTTTTTTTAACGAGTAATGGCGGCGATCTGCGATTTCTTTTGCGGGACTGCGACATTGCGGCGGACAGATCAGACCCTTGACTGACATTTTTGACACTTTTGGGGTTACCAGTGACATTACTGCAGTAATCAGTGCTATACATATGCACTGTTACTGTAAAAATGACACTGGCAGTGAAGGAGTTAACTGTATTGGAGAGGGAGGGGTAAAGTGTGTCCTAGGGGCGTGTTTCTAACTGTGATTGGCTGTGGCTACTAGTGTAAGAACAGAGATCAACAGTCCTACATAGTAGAACCGTCTGATTTCCATTCTTACACAGGGAAGAATGACAGGCGGCTTTGTTTACATTAGCCGCCTGCCTTTCTTCCGGTGTAACGGACGATCGCGAGTGCCCGGCGGACATCGGGTCCGCCAAGCACACGCGCGGGGGGGTCCGTGACCGTGCGGGAGTGTGCCTCCGGCGGCGCACGCTCCCTCCCTAGAGCCTCACAGGCTAGTGACGTAGCCCTACGTCGCTTTGCCTGTGAGGGGCTGACTGCCGACGTAAATAGTCGTGCAGCGATCGGCAAGCGGTTAAAGTACAACTAAAGGCAAAACTTTTTTTTAATAGTTTTTGGATGGAGTGGAGAAGGGTTAGAACACCTGGCAGTTTTTATAGCTGTCTGTGTCCCCATTAAGGAGATCCACCCCCTCTATTTGTTTTGTTTACCATTAACATTGACAGTGAAAATAAAGGAAAATCCCACATTTTGGGTTGTCCCCTGAAAAGTAATATGGGGGAAGGCTTCCAAAGGGGACACTAGCTCTGGTGACCAAAAAATTCCCCTAATTCGCAGGGATTTCCTCTCACTTCCTGTTTGGCTATGGGGCAGGAAGTGAAAGTAAATCCCCGCTATGAAACAAAGATGGCGAAAAAAAAAATCCTCCCTTACTCTATCCAATTTGGAAAAAAAAAAAAGTTATGCCCATAGTTCTACTTTACCAAGTAAGCTCCGGAAACTTTTACCCCCGTCATGACCAAGGCATGTTTTGCTATTCAGCACCGTCCTACTTTAACTGGTAATTGCGCGGTCATGCAGTGCTGTACCCAAGTGAAATATAGATCATTTTTTTCACACAGATAGAGCTTTCCTTTGGTGGTATTTGACCATCACTGGGTTTTTCATTTTTTGTTACATAAACCTTCTAGATTGTAAGCTCTAACAAGCAGGGCCCTCTAGTTCCTCCTGTTTTGAATTGTATTGTAACTGTATTGTCTTCCCTCACATTGTAAAGCGCTGTGCAAACTGTTGGCGCTATATAAATCCTGTATAATAATAATAATAATAATAATCATCAAAAAAAGGCAGAATATTTTGAAAAGGAAAAAAACAATATTTTTTACTTTCTGCTAAAAAAAAAAGAAAAAACAATAAAAACGTGTAAACAATATATTTTAATCATAAATGTAGGCGTAAAATGTATTCTGCTACATGTCTGTGGTAAAAAATCCAAATAAGCATATATTATTTGGTTTGTGTGAAAGCTATAGGGTTTACAAGTGATGGTATATATACTGGAATTTTTTTTCCTATACTAGTATTGTCAGTGATCAGCGACTTATGGTGGAACTGTGATAGTGCGGCTGGAAATCTGACATTAAAGCCCCGTACACACGCACCGATTGTCGGCCGTCTTTTGTCCGGTGCTGTCCTGTCGGTTGAAAAGTGCTAAAGACTGCACACGAATTTTGTCGGCCAACAACAACCGACTACAAGAGTGATGTCATGTGATGGTTAACTTTCCGTGTGTTTTTTCTTCTCTGAGCATGCCCAGTCTTGCTCATCTGCTTTTTGTCGGCCGAAATCTGTATTGACTGACGAACAATCGGCTGTTCTTTGTTGGCCTACAAAAATTTTATAGCCTGCACACCAGATTTTGTTCGGCCGAAAAGTCGCAGTCGGTTGTCGGAAGCATCATACTAACAAGCCGACAATCGGCCGATCAGACGTTGGCCGAATATTTACGGCCGACAATCGGTACGTGTGTACGGGCCTTTACTGACACTTTGTGGGAACTGGTTAAATAAGCATATATTATTTGGTTTGTGTGAAAGTTATAGCATCTACAAACTATGGTATATAGCCTGGATTTTTTTTTATTTTTTATACTAGTAATGGCAGTGATCAGCAACTTATAGTGGGACTGTGATAGTGCGGCTGAAAATCTTACACTAACTGACACTTTGTGGGAACTGGTTAACTGACACTGACATTATAAGTGACACTAACACAGTGATTAGTGCTAATGATATACACCGTCATTTTACTAATGACACTGGCTGGGGTCAACATCTAGGGTCAATCAAAGGGTTAACGGTGTGCCTAAAAAGTATAGAGTGTGTAATATGTGCTTCTTTTACTAAGTAACATGACTGTTTTGTTAAAACAGCCACATCACTGCACTCTGTAGAGAGTCCTGTGTTGTTTATCAACACAGGGCTCTCTTCTGTCATTCGCTCAGCTGATCAGCGGGTTCTGGCCATAAATCATTGGGCAGGACCCGCTGATCAGCTTGTGTTGTAGCAAACATGTACGTGATTTGGCGCAGCGGGGCCGCCATGCCGCAATATAAGTGCAGTGGGCGGTCCTGAACTGGTCATTTGAACAAGATGAAGTTAGAAGCTGATTGGCTACCATGCACAGCTGCACCAAATTTTACCGTTTTAATAAACTTTACAGTTTTAATAAATCACCCCCCAAAGGCTTCAATAGCTTTTCTATAAACATCAGGCGGGTCAGGAAAAGTCAAAAGTCATTACTGCATGCTTTTTACAGGGCAGTGGCTGAAAGTAATTAAAGCAAAATTAAACTTTATAAATAAAACAAATGCTAGGAATTAGAAATATTTGGCACATGCAACGTCATTACTGCCAAAAATGTCACTTTCCTCTGAAAATATTGGAATTTCTGTGTACCCTGTACTGTATGTCTTGTGCACCCTGCAGTGTACACACTTAGCCTATGCTGGGAATGGACCAGGTGCCAGGGACAATGTAACTCCTGTACACATGCGCAGGATTACAGTTCATCATCAGTGCCCCCCAGTGGCTGAATAGGATTGCTGCAAGACCCTGAAGAATCAGCAGAGATAATACCAGTCAGGAACGCGTTGGTAACAGGTTCCCACTGGACCAGTCATTGCTGAAGGATAGCACATAAGGAGGTAGGTGTGTGCCATGATCAGCAAGTATGCTGTGCATACTTTTATGGCAAATGAAAAATTTGAACACCGTGCAAAAGTTAGTTTATTTCAGTAATGCAACTTAAAAGGGGAAACTAATATATGAGATAGAAGCATTTTATGCAAAGCAAGATAGTTCAAGTCGTCATTTGTCATAATTGTGATGATTATGGCTTACAGCTCATGAAAACCCAAAATCCACAATCTCAGTAAATTAGAATAGTACATGCAATCAATAAAACAAGGAGTGTACATAGAACAATATCGGACCTCTGAAAAGTATAAACCTGCATATGTACTCAGTATGTGGTTTGGGTCCCTTTTGCAGCAATTACTGCCTCAATGCGGCGTGGCATGGAGGCAATCAGCCCGTGGCACTGCTGAGGTGTTATGGAAGCCCAGGTTGCTTTGATAGCGGCCTTCAGCTTGTCTGCATTGTTGGGTCTGGTATCTCTCATCTTCCTCTTGACAATAACCCACAGAATCTCTGTGGGGTTTAGGTCAGTTTGCTGGCCAATCAAGCACAGTGATACCATGATCATGTGACCAGGTATTGGTAGTTTTGGCAGTGTGGGCAGGTGCCAAGTCCTGCTAGAAAATGAAATCAGCATCTCCATAAAGCTGGTCAGTAGAGGGAAGCATGAAGTGCTCTAGAATTTCCTGCTAGAGGGCTGCGTTGACTTTGGACCTGATAAAACATAGTGGACCAACACCAGCAGATGACACAGGTCCCCAAATCATCCCCGCCTGAAAAACTGACAGGCAGACCAGATCGGAAAGCCTGTGTGAAAGGAGCCTAAGTAGTATTAGGCTCCTTTCACACGGGCGGTGCGCGCGGCGGACTCCGTTTTTTTTCAGCTGGGATCGATCCGCCGATCCCAGCTGAGCAGGCTGATGACAGCTCAATCTCCGCTTACTTTGCAGAAACTGAGCTGTCAGAGCCCCGCTCTGGGAGATCAGATAAAAATGGACAGCCTGTCTGTTTTCATCCGATTCTCGATCCTCTAGACGGATGGAAAATAGGGTTTCCATCTGTCCAGATTTCACGGACAGGATCGGATTGGATAGCAGCGGGTGTCAGAGGACATGTCTCCGCTGACACCCGCTGCTCCATAGAAATACATGGAGCATCCGATCAGGTCCGCCTAAAAAACTGACAGGTGGACCTGATCGGAAAGCCCGTGTGAAAGGGGCCTTAGCCTAATGCCTGATACACATGAAGAGATTATCGGACGTATGATCGTTGATCGTCCATTTTTTTTCCATTTTTGCATGCTAGTCTCATATCAAAAATGAAGTTAAAAAATAAGTTTACTAAAGTGACAAAATTTCTCGTACGATAGAAGAAAAACTCCAAAGTGATGTAACGTGTTGTAGTGTAAATCATACGATCTGGTATTGAGAAAACTTTTTGTGCTTGTCCCATCGGATAATATCGGATTAATTTTTGTAATCAGCTTTCAAAAGTGTAATCACGATCAAATTATTGTACGATCGCTTTGAAAGCGATATTTTTCACACAATTTTTTTTTTCCCTCCTTTAGATTGGCTCCCCTCCCTCTCGGGCAGTTCATGTGAGCAATTGTTATATGAATATCAGCGGACACGCAGCAACATTATCTAGCTGCTACAGGCCTGGTGCCAACTGCCAACCATTGTTTGGTGCATGTTATACCTTGGAACCTTTAGTGCTTTACTCCTCCTCTTCCAGAGAGGACAGCCACAAGAGTCCTGGGCAACTTGTCATATCCAAATACTGAAACATTTTCACATTGTGAGCAGTGGCGGCTGGTGCTCCATGGGCCGGGGGGGGGGGCAGACGGACCACACCATACCCCCCCCCCCGGACCACACCAGGCCGCACATCATACCTCCCCCCCAAAAACCACAGCAGGACCCTGGCTCACTCACCCTGCCTGGACATCTGCGGCGGCGGCTTCGGCTTCTTCCCCTCAGTCTTCTGCATCTCCTACCTCCTCCTCCATGCCCAATGGCATGGCTTCTTCTTTCGGCCAATCAGAAAACTGGTCTCAGGACACGCTTCCTGACTGGCCAGGAGGAGGATCCGTGTGACAATAGGGAATTGTCATTCGCTATTGTCACACAACTGGGTGGGCTCGGGGCGCAGTGCTCTGCGCCCCAAGACCACCCTTTTTTTTTTAGCCTATTAGAGCCTCTGACTCTAATCCCATGGCTAAAAAAAAAAAAAGCCCCATTGAACTCCATACGTCTGGTGCCACTACATGTAGATTAGGGGGCCAGATGCATGGATAGGGGGGGGGGCGGCGCCCCTGCGCCCCCAATGCACTAGCCGCCACTGATTGTGATTATGATGGCCTGCCTGCATGTTTCAAAAACATTGATGGATGTCTGCAGATTTATATGTTCTACTCTATGTATAACACTAATACATGAATATTGCATTTGTAGAAGAATAATTTGTGCTCTGATCTTCCCCTGAAGAAGAAATCATCTCATATTTCGAAACATATATGAACCACGACTAGTTTGATCTTTTACAGTACGAGACCAACTATGTGTTCTAGGCCAGCCTTTTTCAACCAGTGTGCCCAGGCACCCTGGGAGTTTTCTTCAGGGGAGCCTTGGCAAAATGGCTAAAAATTGCCCAAAAATTGTTTTAAAAAAAAGGTTTTCATTGTGCACAATTAAAACCTTCTAACTGCCGGCATCCTAACAACCATTGGCATAATCAGTTGATAAGGAGGATGTCAGTCGCCTGCATAGCATCCTTGTTTGACCCTCCCCTTCCCCTTACATTAGCTGAATTATAGAGAAAAACTGAGTGAGAAGAGAAACATTGGAATACTAGTCAGGACCAGTTTACAAAAGTGTATTTACTTTGGAAGAATAAATCACCTTGAACGCCGGGTGTCCTTCTTGGACTTGTGGATGTTGCTGGATTATGTAAGGCTTTTAGAATAGTTTTTACATTTTAGAATGAGGCGCCTCGAGACTGTACATAATTTTGAAGGGGTGCCTTGACTGAAAAAAGGTTGAGAAACACTGTTCCAGGCCATGAGCATGTCCCTCTATGTTTGATATTGTGTCTATTTCATTTTTAACATTTGGGTGAGGCTATTCCTCACACTTTTAACTATGTGAAATTTTTAATTAAATTGTTGGAATTTTTATATATTGTCTATTACTCTTCTGGTTGGCCAATGCTCTAGAATAATGATGGCGAACCTTGGCACCCCAGGTGTTTTGGAGCTTCATTTCCCATGCTCAACTACACTGCAGAGTGCATGAGTATCATGGGAAATGTAGTTCCAAAATATCTGGGGTGCCAAGGTTTGCCATTACTGGCCTAGATAATCCCTGTGGGACTTTTGTGCTTTTTGTGTTGCATTATTTTTGAGATGTGGCTATGTGCTGCCAATAGCCTTGACACCAACCCATTTGTGTTTGTTTGAATGTGTGTGTATAGGCCATAAGGGCTCCTTCACACCGTAATGTGCATAACAATCATAAAAAAACACATGTATTGACATGCATTTTTATACATATTAACATCCATTGATGTGCTGTTTCATGTATTTTTCCCTATTCCCTGTGCCATGACATTGCTTTCATTTGTTATGTTTTTATGTATTTTTACATGCATTAATGTGCATTACAGAAACATTCTGCATATTTCTGCACTGCGACTCACATTATCGCTGCATTGTGGTGTGAGCAGGGCACATAGAAAGCAATTGTTTTTCTATGTGCCCTTGCAGAGGCTTGTGTTGATCATATAGAGAAAATCTCTGCCCATGGTGTTATGTTTAGTCTTACAAAACTATTGCAATGGTTTGTCCTTAAATCCACAGAACAGAAGCAGGTAAGAATCCGCAGTAAAAAAAAAGCATATACATTCAGATCACTTCAGGCCCTGTTCACACCTGAGCGTATTTCAGCTCGTAAAACGCTCATCTCTGTAGTCTCAAAACGCCCAACAAGCAAAATCTCATTTATTTCAATGGCCTCTGTTCACATATGAGCGTTTTGTCACCTGAAGCAAAACGCCTGAGCTCAAAAAAGTACATGAGATTATTTTTTGGCAGAATACAGGTGTTTTTGTTAGCTGTCAATGCCTGCCTCCAAACACCTGCAAAAAATGCCCGAAAAAAGTCCAAACAAACACCTGAAAAAAGCCCAAACGCCTGAAAACATTATGCTCAGGTGTGAATGGAGCCTTAGGCCTCAAGGCCCGTACACACGTACCGATCGTCGGCATACAAACGTCGGTGGACGAAGGATCTGCCGATTGTACGCGTGTTAGTATGGTGCCTCCGACAGATGTCTGCGCACAATCCGCGGACAAAAGTCTTTCTTGCAAACATGAAAATATTTGTATGCCGACACCAGAACGGACGATTGTTCGCCTGTCAGTACACAATTCTGCCGACACACAGCTACAAATCCCAACACGCATGATCAAACCAAATGAGTTCCCGGAAGAATTTTCTCTAGTAAACTCAACATTTTATTCAGAAAGAACTTTCGGCTCGCGGAAGTCCAAGAAATAGGTGAAATGCGGAGCACATGCTCATCTTGATAAATGTGAGAAGAAGGAAGATGCTGCTCATAATGCCATACTTTTCTAATAAAAAGGCATGTGTTCTGTTATGATGAAGATAATGTTTGTCTATTCTATCTGTTCTATCAAATTTTAGAATTAAATAATTTGAACTCTTCACCATTATTTTTGTATTTTCACACCAAAGATCTAACTATTGATATGACCCTTTATTCTTGTATGAATTAATGTCTAAAACATATTTTTCAGGTTATGCACAATATTAAACATGTTAACAAATTCAGATAGGCCATTTTTTATTTTCAATTTTCTTTATTTTTTGGATCTCAGCAAAAAAAAAACAAAGCAAACATTAATACTTTCCGTATAATAAACTAAACATAAAAAAGGTCCATTTGGACAAAATTAAACTAGAAACTGGCAAACAGGGGTAAAATAAATAATAGGGGGTTACAAAAATTAAAGTTGCTGGTAACTGAAATCAGGTTGCCATGAGGGCAGGTTTGGATCATGCTGGCCATATTGCCACTGGCCATGTGGCATTTGGCGAGGTGGTGGGTGTTGTGGAGGTGGAGGTGGAGGTGGAGGTGGAGGGCACGGGTGCTCCTGGCATGCGTGGCTGTGCTCAGTAAGTATGCCGTTTTCTGCGTTTTGCAGCACATCCAGAATAATTTTTCTGGCATACTGACACTGCCTGAGGTCCACCTTATCTAAAATTTTTGCCGTCATGTTGCCGAAGGACTCATTGGCCTCCGGTTTCCGACGTAGGGCTATGGTGGCCTCCTGGATAAACTCGTCTGTGATATCATCCACGTGCTTCCTCTTTTGCCTCCGTTTGGCAGGAGGAGGTGGTGGTGGAAAGAGTTCCACAGGCTCCCCAGGCTCCGCAGGCTCCCCAGGCTCCTGGCTGCAACCTGGCTCCTCCTCAGTGACACTTCCCTGTTGATGAAATGAACAATTGATTAGAATGTTATAGTGTATATAAAAATGCATGTTTGTTATATTATTGTGAACAAATAGCAGACTTTACATACAGTGGCATATCTAGGGTCTCCAGTGCCCTTGTTGAGGAGCTGTATTTGGCAACAACCCCCCCCCCCCCCAAGATCAATGTAAAACTGTAACCCACCCCCCCAAAAAAAAATTAAAGGGCATTAAAAGTTTCTAATTTGCCCCTTGTTTGCCCAGTGTAGAGCTCTCTAGTGGGCAATCATTGTCTCAGGTGTGAAAAAGAAAGAGAGGGTTGAGAGCTAGAGAGAGGGAGAGAAAGAGGGGGTGTGAGAGAGAGAGGAGGGGGTTGCAGAGAGAGAGGGGCCTGAACTTGCAGAGGACTTGATGTAGGGCATTGAGGGTGAAGCAGTGCAGGGAAACATGAATAAGGAAGCCACCTGCCTTGCTGACCCAGAGTGAGAGACCAGAGACATGGAAGCAAGGATGGATGGATCATTTGCAGGAGCTGTTAGTTTTGTATTAAAAAAGGTTGAGCCAGAGGAATGCTGAGGCTACAGCAGTGTTTGTTAGGACCAGAGGTGTGCTGGGGATGCAGCAGTGTTTGTAAGACCAGAGGTGTGCTGGGGATGCAGTGAGAGGCAGTCTCAGTCTCCTGGTCTTTTGGCTCAGCTGCTCTCAATGTTTTACACCTGCATGAAGCAGCTCTCAATGTTTTACACCTGCATGAAGCAGCTCTCAATGTTTTACACCTGCATGAAGCAGCTCTCAATGTTTTACACCTGCATGAATCCGCCTGCAAACTGGGGGTTCTGGGGTGTGCAGGCTGAGTGGATTGTTAAAATAAACAATAAAACAATGCCAATGTTTTTGTGACCCACCCCCCTTGGCCTGCGCCCCTGGCGGTTGCCTGTCATGCCAACCCCTTGCTATGCCCGTTTACATAAAGGGTCAATTATGGTTTAGCTTATAATTTTGTTACATGATTACATTTTAGCAGACAATATATTGTGAAATGCCATACCTGAGTAAAACTCTCCTCCAGGAAATCCTCATCCTGGCTTGGATCTACCGACACTGAGCCCTCTGCCGAAGTAGAAGGCAGTGTAGAAATTGACGGCCTGGATTCCATGGTGTCTGCCAGGAACCGCATGTTATCAAAGTACCACAGCCGTGGTACATGTACATTCCGTGCCCCTGCTCCAGACTGGGTGGAATCTTCTATTTTTTTTAACTCCCGCCTGTAGGCAGTGCGAATACTGTTTATTTTTTTGCGGATATACTCAAAATTTGCCCCAGGACAGACGGGCTTGTAGAAGGCCACCAAATGTTCCATGGCCTGTTTTCTGAGTTTTCTATTTTTATAATCTGCGGACTTGACTTGCCACAAACAGGGCAGTTGCCTGAACTCATCAATAAAACTTATTAAAAAGTTGTGGGTGGTGAAATTGTCCACCATATTGCAGGACAGTATATGCCTGCAAGACACAAAACAACACAAAACATATTAAAATAGCATGTATTTTGGCACATAATAAAGATATTCCTAATAAAAGCTGTATAGGGCCCAAAACACACACTTTCTATTAAAAGAGTCGTACCTTTGTTTGTGGGGAAAAGTCGTGATTCGCCGCTCGATCGTGCTCCAACTCTCGATATGTCCGCTAGCGAATCGTCGGCCGAACGATCTGGCGTCCTTTAAATACAGCGCAGGCGTCAACTCCTCCTCCAGTGGCGGGCTTGTGCAGGGGTGTGTACGTGCCGAAGATCAGGCCTACATGCGACACTCACACCTGAGGCAGTGGAATAATCATTGTTTAATTAGGAACCATGTCTCAACAATCTGGGAGCTCAATTAGTGGGGGCCGAAGTGATTGGGCCACCCGAAAATCAAGGGCTACACCCATGTCAAAGCCAGAAATGGTGGAGATGGTCTCCATTTTAGAAAAAATGGATTACGATGGAAAGTTGGCAAATTACGATCGGCCCAATGCCAGGAAAGATGGCATCATGGACAAGGTGGTGGCCTGTTTGGTCAAAAAATTCGGTGTCGAGCGATCGAAAGATCAGATTCGGAAACGGTGGTCTGACCTCAAACACCGTGAGCAGGATCAGCTTTCCCAAATCCATCGGATTTTGAAAAAAAGTAAGTTTTATTTTTTCTTTATTTTTTTAATCATGCAATATGTTTTTTATAATTTTGTGTATGTTGTATTAACATGTCTAGATTATAATGTCTATGTAAAAAGTTAGATTACTCATTTTAGTTGTCATGTCGTGATTTGATCGATCTATTGTTGATGTTTTAGTATATGACATTAAAAGTCAGGAAGCCATAGTTAAAAATATATGTATTGTGTTGCAACGAACGTTCTTTCCTGCACGAATCTTCTCAGCAAACATTCCTATTAATCACAGATTATTATTCAAACCTTTAAATAGGAGAAAAACGTAAACTCCGTGCCAAACTATGGGAAAGGAGGAGGAGAGGTCTGGCAGCTCCATCGGCAGTTGCCGAACAAGATGAGGACATGGGCACAGAAGGTGGCACAGATTCCACTAAAGGTAATTGGTTCCTATGCACTGTCAAACATTAATGTACCATATTTTTCGTAGATAACCATGTACATGTCTTCATATTTGTTACTAAAAGAGCTATCAAGCAGGGCACCATGTCCTAACAAATGTACCTCTTGTGACTTTTATGATATGGCCAATGTTTTGTATTATGTAGATGAAGACATTATTCCGGAAATAATCCTGGTGGAGCCAACAAGTGATGAGACACCAGAGCAACAAGAAGGTTGGTAGTCACAGATTTTTGTGTAGTGGTATCATAGAAATATGTGTATTTGCAATGATTGTTTAACCTTATATTCTTGTATTCCCTTACAAATTTACATTGCAGATGTTGCATCATGCCAGGATGTGGCATCCCCAGCCAGGTCAGAAGCCCGATCTCCTGGCAACTTGCCAAGCAGCATGGAAGCCAGTTCCGAAACTGTGGAGGAACCAGGACCAAGTGTCCAAGAGCCAATTGTGTGCCCACGTAGGTTTTTTCAGAATGATTTTTATCAGTGTTATTTTTAGCCTCCAATTTACAACACTAGTTCCCTATGGGAGCCTCTTTATTTGAATGGAAGTCGCACCGTAAGTCGGATCAGGATGCTCTGACTTGCGGGGCCACTTGCGTTGTGAAGATTTTTGAGGGGGAACTACACCCAAAAATTGAACAACCCACCGTGGGTGTCCCCCCAAGTTCACAACCAGGCCTTTTGTGTGTGGTATTGAGTTTGAGGGTATGCCCACAACAAAAAGACAGCGTGGGTTACCCCCAAAACCCCTACCAGACCCTTATACAAGCATGCAGCTTGTCAGGCCAGGAAAGAGAACGAGCAAGCGGACCAAACACCCCCTGGACCACAGCAGGACACATGCCCTCAACATGGGGGGGTTTTGTTGCTTTGGGCCAGGGGGCCTCTGCACCGCACACCCAAAAGCACCTTACTCCCATGTAGAGGAGGACAAGAGCCTCATCCCCACAACCCTGTCTGGTGGTTTTGGGGGGTCATGCGGCCAGGGGGTTCCTAGGACTTTGGAAGCAACCTTTAACAAAGGGTGGCCCCCAGATCCCAGACCCCAATCACTATGTGAATGGGTATGGGGTACATAGTACCCCTACACATTAACCACATAAATGGAAGTGTATGTGAATAACGACAGGAGACGTTTATGAAATGTTCTTAAATATCTTCATCCGGTCTTCTCCACTCTGCTCTTTGGATCTTCTCCTCTCCACTCTTCTCTTGTCCAATCTTCTGCTCTTATGTTGTCTGCTCTTTTGCCCTAGGCTCTTCTTCTTCCTCCTGTCCTCCTCCAATGCTGTTGCCGTGCATTCTGCCCGTCTCTGGTCTCTGCATCTTAATATATATACATTACAACCATGCCCTCACAATGACGTCATCATGCGTTCACACCCCTAATGAATATATAGTAAGCTCAGGAGACCGGCAGAATCATCAGCAACAGCATCGGAGGAGGACAGGAGGAAGAAGAAGAGCCTAGGGCAAAAGAGCATAAGAACAGGGTAGGTATTAACTCGAGAGGAATTTAAGATTACCTGGACACCAAATGTTTCTCTATTATTATGACCTCATGTAGGTGATTCACATTGACTCATTTTTTTTTAATTTTTACAGACCATGTTTTACATAGTTGCACATTAGCCAAATTGACCCGTGAGGCTCTCCAATGCTGCGCAGACCTGGAACAAATAAAGGAGACTGCAACGGCATTACAAATCAAAATGCGCAATTTTGTGGACATGATTGGCAAATTTTAAGCCACAATTTTACTAGGTTTTTAATGTTTGTATTGGGATGTTCCTGATGTTACAAATTTTTTATAATGTTTTAGGGCATTTTAATTACACTCAGATGTTAAAGAGTGTACCCAAGTTTGGGAAAAGCACTTTACAACACCCTAACCCTAACCCTAACCCTAACCCTAACCCTAACCCTGTGAATGTTTGATACTAAAACGTTTTTACATTCAACAATGTGTGTTCAATTCTTTATTAGACTTTCGTTGGGGGGTCGAGGTCTAAAGCTGTGTAAAGAAGCACTAAATGTATGATGGCTGTCCTATTCCCATATTTACATGTTAATGAAAGCATTTTGGTCACTGCCATATGCGAGTTGCTGGAGGTGTCAATGAAATGTTAAAGATACCCCCAGTTTTAACGCATATCACAGTGCGATCTGACATTTCACACAGGATCGGATCACACAAGTTTGAACGATTGTGCGATCCTATCCTGATGCGGCTGAATAAATGCATCATGTGCGACTTTTGTGCGAGTGCAGTGCGAATTGAGCCATACAAACTGTATAGCTGATTTTCGCATGAACATCTGATCGCATGTAATAAAGGAGCAGTGCGCTACGATATTACATGCCATCAGATGTGCAGTGTGAATTGAGACATACACTTTGTATGGCTACATTCGCACTGAACACGCATACAAGTCGCACATGACCCTTTATTTCTGATGTATCTGGATTGGATCGCACAGTGCTTAACACTTGTGGAATACAATCCTGTGGAAAAAGTAAGTGGCGGGTCACCCTTATGCAATGCTGGAAGGCTGCAAAGTCGCAGACTTCCCGCATCGCATAAGTGTGACTCAACACTCAAGGTACTAGCAGTCCTAGGATTCAATATGGCATTGATATTGCCAGTAGCAATCAGTGTAGGGAGATCAGTGTAATCTATAGTGTATTGCTTGTTCGTTGCTCTAGTTCACTTTCCATTACCTATATATATAACACTTTGAGATGAACAATGATCAAGTTTCACATAACACTGACATATCCTAACATTGGTGGGCAGTGAGAAGGATGTCATAAATGAACACAACATAACAGGTGTAGGTACTTTGTTAATACCCTAATGTATTATATGAAATATATAGTATGGGCAACTTCTGGACAATGAACACCAATGTAAGGTGACATTAGATGAACCTTGGGTGTGACCTAGTTCTCAATGTGACAGGGTTTGTGTACATTTTGTGGGGTGCAGAAGGCCCTTGTATTTACACCACTGGCTAAAAAATAACACATGGCCATCATCACTTTGGATCAGCTGGTGAGAGACTACAGTCAAGAAACACACTGATGAATGTATTAACCCTTCCAAAGTCACACATATATAACACATGATTAACCCAAATAATTGTGTTTGGCATATGTGCCCAAATGATTATAATCCACAATACAGAATCATTGCAATTTTTGTTTAATGTGTTGAAAAATAATATATCTCTGACATTTATCTTGTGTGTCCAATCTTTAACAAGATTAATGGGTGTGTGACAGTGATTGCTGCCAGGACACAGCTCCTCTCCCCACGAAATAGTCCAGATATTCCTGGCGGATCTGACGGGCCCTGTGTGATGCCAATGCTGACCGTCCAACTTCCATTGACGTCATGGACTCCACTTGGTTAGAAGGTTGGGCCTCTCCACTTGTACCTGGCATAGCAGGGTCAGTATCCAGTTGCTGCAATACATAATTTTGTGCATTCCTGCGTAGGAAGTTGTGCAAAATGCAGCAACACAAGACCACATTATCCACTTTGTACAGTGCCAGGTTTATGGACGTCAGGAATATCCGGAACCGGTTGGCCATTATCCCGAAGGCATTCTCCACAACTCTGCGAGCTCTGGACAACCGGTAGTTGTAAATCCTTTGGTCTGGGGTGAGGTTCCTCTGAGGGTAGGGCTTCATGAGATGCTCCCCAAGCGCAAAAGCCTCATCTGCGATAAACACAAAGCTCATACCCTCAACAGTTTGCTCCCTGGATGGCAGGTTCAGAGTGCCGTTCTTTAGACGACGAGCGAACTCCGTCTGATCAATAACTCCCCCATCCGAATTGCGGCCATTTTTGCCAATATCCAAAAAAATAAACTCATAGTTTGCATTAACTATGGCTAGCATGACTATACTAAAAAAACCTTTATAATTATAATAAAATGTGCCGGAATTCGGAGGGGGGACAATGCGGACGTGCTTCCCATCAATAGCACCCCCACAATTGGGAAAATTCCACTTCTCCAGAAATTGATCAGAAATCTCCAGCCATTGCTCTGCGTTTGAAGGAAACTGTGGGGAAAAAATAAAAAAAAATAAAAAAATAAAATTAGTGCTTGAGCACATCACATTATTAATTACACACACAGTTGTCTGTTAAATGCTTATGCAACTTGCTAAAAAAATATACAACAGGAAGGCAAAGGTTTGGATATGGGGATGTAACATCTACATACATTTCTTTTCAACCTCCTATTGTTCTTATATTGTAAAGGGCCATACACACTAGAAGATTCTCTGAAGACTTTTTCGTGCAGATTTAACTTTTCTATGTAGTGCAAGGGCCTACCAGATTGCATAGGATTTGAAAGTGTTTGTTGGACCTCATATTATTTGGTTTTGGTAAATCGGAAGGATAAATTGTTCTGACAATCTTCTAGTGTGTATGGCCCATTATACTCACCAGCTAGAGCTGAGATTTACAAACTACGGCCCTCCAGCTGTTGCAGAACTACACATCCCATGAGGCCTTGTAATTCTCTGACATTCACAGACATGACTAGGCATGATGGAAATTGAAGTTCGTGAACAACTGGTGGGCCATAGTTTGAAGACCTCTGAACTTGAGCTTTGGTATATGCTGACTTTGAGATTTAGCATGTGGGTGGGGGATGGGTAAGTAAAACTGGGCATTTATACATCAATTAGGGCTTGTGGTCAGTGAAGGTTTTAACATCATTACATAAACATACAGAATCATAGGTGGGAATGGATGGACTGATGTATTTTAGATAAATCATTAACTAGGTACTAAAACATTGGCCAAGGAATAATTGTTTGAGGGAAAGCAATAAAATGACCCAAATTCAAAATACTGTTAACAGGCAATGCGTTTAGGGACACATAGGAGAGAATGGTGGGGTGGTTAGTGGGTAATTTTACAAATGGTTAAAGATAATCTACATCTTTACTACTATGTGCATGCGGACAGAGGGTAGTTTACAAATAATGGCCTGTGTCAATTGCTGTACATCCAAAAACATCATAATTCGGGTGAAACTAGTAATACATGTAATGTAATGTAAAAAATCAAACATACCTTGATATAGTCCTTCTGCAAGACCTTGATGATGGCAGAGCAGGTCTCAGGGATGATGACTCCAAGAGCTTGGGGGGAGATGCCTGTGGTGAACTTCAGATCCTGCAGGCTTCTCCCTGTTGCAAGATACCTCAACGTCGCAATTAACCTTTGCTCAGGAGTAATTGCAAGCCGCATACAAGTATCCTGCTTCAGAATATAGGGGGACACCAGGGCAAGAAGACGGTAAAAGATGGGATCCGTCATCCTCAAATAATTCCTGAAGTCATCAGGATTATTTTCCTGGAGCTCCCTCAGCAAGGACATATGAGAAAATTGATCACGGTTAAGCAACCAATTTTTCGTCCAGGAGGTCCGCTTCTTCTTCCTATTGCTCGTACGTCGTCTCAGAGCCAAAACTCCAACACTAACGACAGCAACGGACGAATTCACGGTCGCCATAATAAATTCTCGAACGATGTCTCGGAAAATAGCGAAATGTCGTCAACCAAACAAATGCTACCGAAATCAGCGCGAGATGCCCAGAAGGGTCACGGCCAAACACTCACTTCCTCTTTTGTAGCGGCGAACGTGCGTGGAACGTAGTGACGTCATTTTCTGTCGGAAGACAAATGTCCTGGGCAAGTTTGGAGCACTTTTCAACAGACAAACAACAAACACACCAGCCGCGAACATTTGTAGGACGTTCCGTCGGCCGACGATCGGTACGTGTGTACGGGGCTTTAGAGTAAAGTGTCCAAAACAGAAGCTTTTGTTTGCCTAAAAGACAAAATGATGCTTCCCACACTTCATATATATATATATATATATATACAGTATATATGTCATGTAGTAACTGTGTACAGTAAAGCTAACTCTGTATTTCCTGTTTGATCCTCTGACCACATACCTGATTCACATTATTTACAAGGCAGAAGCAGACTTTTCATTGTCCTGTGTAGGGGGGACAGTCTGTACTAGTCCTCTGCACCTGTCATCATCTGAAGCTGGAATACACCAAATCAAACTGTCACATCCTTCTCTGCCCTCATAGTCACCGAATAATAAACCAAAAGAAAACACCGTATGGGTGTTGACTCATTAAGCAATGTAAAAAATGTCATCAAACACATGGATGGTTATAGCTAGGGTGTGCATAGCTTCCATGTGTGGGTGCGATGTCCCAGTCATGCACATGACACAAAGGTGATAACTTCTAAGGAATGTATTATTGAGCTGGAAAGAGATCAAATTTAAACATGATTTATGAAGACTTTCATATTTGGAGATGTCATTAAAACTCAGATTTGATAGAAGCCCCCTTGCACTGTTGTTGTGAACTGAGGCTGAAATAAAAGCCTAAGCTGATAGGGGGTATGCAGTGAATGTGAGTGATACCATTAAGCCCTGGTGCACCCCAGTGCAGCTTTGCACAATTTCAAAGCCGCCCGATAAGTGCGATATGGATCTCCGATTTCATTGCAAATTGGGACTTTAACAAGGGTCATCGCAAGTTGCAATGAAATCACAAAAAAGTAGTGCAGGAACCCTTTTTTTTTTTTTTAAACTCTTTTTATTGACGAATGTGCATTACATTATCAAATTTAACATAATGCTCAACATGAGCACCACATCACTCAAAGTACAATTAAACAAATGTAAGCCATGTTAGTAAAAATACATACATAGTTGTACTTGGATTATCAAAGTAACAGGAATCTTTTTTAAAGTCACTGTGACTTGAGTCACAACCATTCGAACGTTTCCATTGCCGGCAATGGGGTGCGACTTGTAATGCGATTTTGAACTGTCCAATTCCACGGTGGCGCGATCAGGCTGTAATTGGCAAGCAGGGATGTCAATCAATGGGTCAGGCGGACCCGATGTCCGCCAGCCACCTGCGATCATCACTGGGAGAGACACTGGTGTGAACCAAGCCTTAAAGTGCTTGTAAAGTCTCTTTATTTTTTTTTCAATAAAAATAACAAACATGTTAGTCCCCGTTCACACTAAGGCGACCTGGTCGCCTCACAGGTCGCCGTAGGTCGCCTTCCATAGGGAAGCTGCGGACCCGTTCTAATAGGAGCGACACAAGTCGCTCCGACTTAGAAAAAGGGTCCGGAGCTTCTTTGGGGCAACCCGGAGGCGACCGCCATAGACTTCAATGTTATGAAGTCCGTGGCGGCCGCTCCGAGGTCGCGGCGCGCTGCTCGCACCGCGACCTCGGAGGTCGCCCCCCCAAGTCGGATCGCGGCAATGTGAACGGGGCCTTATACTTACCTTACCTGTGCAGTCGGTTTTGCTTAGGGCAGCCTGGACCCTCTTCCTTCTCAGGTCCCTCTTCGGCTTTGCTGGCCCCTCCCTCTCTTTGAGTGCCCCCACATCAAGCAGCTTGCTATGGGGGCACCCGAGCCAAGTCGCAGCTCCGTGTATCCTTTCAGACACGAAGCTGAGGTTCGGCCCCGCCCCCTCTCTCTCCTCATTGGCTGACTTTGATTGACAATAGCAGAAGCCAATGGCGTCGCTGCTATGTCTTAGCCAATGAGGAGGAAGTCCCGAAAGGCTGAGATAGTCGAGGACATCACTGGATTGAGATGGGGTTCAGGTAAGCCTTAGGGGGTGCTGAAGGGGGCTGCTGCACACATAAGGCTTTTTATGTTAATGCATAGAATGCATTACGATATAAAATCTGACTTAACAACCCCTTTAAGGCAGTGTACATACATACTGTTCCTGCACTTAGTTTTTCTTCTTTTTTTTTTAAGCAATGCAGTAGCATGGTGCAAGCAAAGGGCAGCTCCAAGAAAAGATGGTCAGCAACATAATGTATGTATGATGAGCTTTGCGCACCCCAAATATAAAACGAACCTCCACTCCAGAATTGAACTTTTACTCCCTACATTTTATGCCTCTCTTTAATATTTTAAAGCCTTTATTTATTTATTTATTTATTTATTTATTTATTTTTGTTTCCTGCCTTGGTGGGAAAAATGTGTTTCTGCTCCTACAGCCACCTGAGATATTTCCCTCACAAGGGGATAGGAAAAAAGAAATAAAAAGGAGGACGGTGAAGTTCCTTTTTAGAAAAAAGGAACTATTAACATAAAATAGAAAACCAATAAACAAAAAAAGGTGTCTTAAATTGATTGTAAAGTCTCGTTTTTTTTTTTTTCTTTAAAAATAACAAGCATGTTATACTTGCCTCCTCTTTGCAGTTGGTTTTGCATAGAGCAACCCAGATCCGCACCCACTGTCATGATCGGCTCTCAAAAGCTGTGTACTAAGAATTATCGTATTATCGCTTAGAAAGCGGTATTTTTTCGTATGATTTTCTGATCGTGTGTACTAGCCATAAGGGCCACAGTCCCATATATGGCCACTAATGGAGATACTATCCCTATGCACACAGGGTGTGTGAATAGCTGTGCCCAACAATGGCCCAAACCAGACTTGTACCCTGTACAAACCAATGGCTAATGCTATTCACGTGTATGTAGTCATCCATTCATCTGACCGGCCATGGATGCAGACAGCTTGTGTCCGGAACCAAAGTTTCTAGCCTCAGCTAATTGTCCAGTTTCTTTGCAGCCATCTGAATGCAGCGACCTCCTCATCCTCATCTGTCTGCACAAAAAGGGGCTTTAAATAGGAGGAGAGGGCTATGTCCTTTGGAATCCAACAGAAATGAAGTAGGCAGTACTGACACTGTAGGCTTTCAGAGCTAAAAAGACACTGTTGTCGGCTTAAACGGGAAATTAGGAGCATACTAAATGTATGGCACACTGACAGTTATTTTTCTGTACCTGCAGCATATTTAAAGGGATAAAACATATAAATGGATGCATTTTTTTTTTGCCTTAACATATGCTTTAACATCTTTTTTCATTATCAAAGTTTTCATCAAAAAAATAAAGAATCTACATCTCACTAATTTAAAAGTGCAAATTAATGTGCATATTCATGTAACGCGGGCACTACAGCAGCCCACTAAAAGGGGCCTGCCCTACATTTTAAGTTGCTAGGCTGTACTCCTTCATTACGTATTTCAAGTGTGGGGACTTCTGACGCATGCAGGAGATCCATTTAGACAAACCAAAAAGTACATATGCCACCTTATGGTGTCTGATATAATGCTGGTTCATTTACTGTTTACCAAGGACAGGTTTATTTTAAGCCCATAAACTATTTTTGTTAAAGGCAACAATGACAAAATGGCAATGGCTCTGACCTCTCAAGAGACTGAGAACTCTTTTTCAGGCAGACAGGATCTACCTAAATACCCTCTGATAGAGCAAGTACAAAGGAAACCTTAGCTTAGACTTAAGACTCGTACACATTATAAGAAAATCCGGTGAACATTTTACTCCGAGGAAACGATCGTACCATTTTCTGATGAGAATTTTGGTACATTATTTCCTTCCTCGGTTCCGACTTGCTGTGGAACAATGAAGAAAATCGGAGGATGGTTCGCCTGATTTTCTTATAGTGTGTACCCCACTTTACAATCCTGCAGGGAGAACATTGAACAAATTTGTAGCCATAAATGCCTCCACTTTTTAGAAAAGTCAACCTCCAAAAACAGTGTATAGAGTGACAAAACTGGGTATGGCTAAATTGATAAAGAGGTGTGGCTTATAACATCAAAAATGTAAAAGAAGGCGTTGATCAGACATACAGGTGCATCTCATAAAATTAGAATATAATCAAAAAGGTAATTTATTTCAGTAATTTAATTCAAAAAGTGAAACTATTTTATATACATGGGTTACACACAGAGTGATATATTTCAAGCACTTCTTTCTTTCATTTTGTTGATTTTGGGTTACAGCTAGTGAAAACCCAAAATTCAGTATCTCAGAAAATTAGAATATTACATAAGATCAATAAAAAAAAAGGATTTTTAAAACAGAAATGTTGGCTTTCTGAAAAGTATATCTATGTACAGTATAGTATGCACTCAATACTTGGTTGGGGCACCATTTGCAGGAATTACTGCATGGCATGGCATGAAGGCGATCAGCCTGTGGCACTGCTGACGTGTTCTGGAAGCCCAGGTTTCTTTGAGCCTTCAGCTCATCTGCATTGTTGGGTCTGGAGTCTCTCATCTTCCTCTTGAGAATGACATTCTCTATGGGGTTTAGGTCATGC
Organism: Pelophylax lessonae; assembly: GCF_965119305.1. Classification (NCBI taxonomy): domain Eukaryota; kingdom Metazoa; phylum Chordata; class Amphibia; order Anura; family Ranidae; genus Pelophylax; species Pelophylax lessonae. The sequence continues at coordinate 179,747,159 of NC_138775.1, forward strand.
GGGTTTGCTGACCAACCAAGCACAGTGATACCATGATCATTAAACCAGGTAATGGTACTTTGGCAGCGTGGACAGGTGCCAAGTCCTGCTGGAAACTGAAATCAGCATCTCCATAAAGCTGATCAGTGGAGGGAAGCATGAAGTGCTCTAGAATTTCCTGGTAGAAGGCTGCGCTGACTTTGGACTTGGTAAAACACAGTGGACCAGCACCAGATGACATGGCTCCCCAAATCATCACTGACTGTAGAAACTTCACACTGGACCTCATGCAACTTGGATTTTGTGCCTCTCCACTCTTCCTCCAGACTCTGGGACCTTGATTTCCTTATGAAATGCAAAGTTTTCCACAGTCAGTGATGATTTGGGGAGTCATGTCATCTGCTGGTGTTGGTCCACTGAGTTTTATCAAGTCCAAAGTCAGCGCAGTCCTCTACCAGGAAATATTTTCATCAATATCCAAATTTTTGCCTGCAACAAAAAAATATTAAAAGATGCAGAACAATGCGTCTGAGAGAGCTAATATCTACCCCTATAATCATTTTCATGGAACGGCCTCTAAATCCAGGTGGATTTACATGCTCCACAGGACAAAATCACAAGCTAATTCTATATAAATCATAATATACACTCACTGGCCACTTTATTAGGTACACCTGTTCAATTGCTTGGTAACACAAATTGCTAATCAGCCAATTCCCAATGGGGAAGAAAGGGGGGACTTTGAATGTGGCGTGGTTGTTGTGCCAGGTCTGAGTATTTCAAAAACTGCTGATCTACTCGGATTTCCATGCACATTTTAGGCCAATTAGTACCAATTGAGCATCGTTTAAACCCCATGGCCTACCTGAGTATTGTTGCTGACCATGTTCATCCCTTTATGACGACAGTGTACCCATCTTCTGATGGCTCCTTCCAGCAGGATAATGCACCATGTCACAAAGCTAAAATCATCTCACCACTGGTTTCTTGAACATGACAATGAGTTCCCTGTACTCCAACGGCCTACAGATCTCGATCCAATAGAGCACCTTTGGGATGTGGTGAAAAGGGAGATTCACATTATCGATGTCCAGTCGACAAATCTGCAGCAACTGCCAAATCTCTGAGGAATGTTTCCAACACCTTGTTGAATATATGCCACAAAGAATTTAGGAACACTGGCCTAAGGCATACTGTATTCTGATTCCCACTCACGAGTCAATTTACCCTGCGTTCACACCTATGCGTTTTTTTTACTGCGTTTTGCAGAAATGCGTTGCAGTCCATTAAACATGGTTTCCTATGATACATGTCCACATCTATGCATTTTGCAGCGGGTGCGTTTTTGGAAAGGGTCGGGGTATTTTTAACCATGTTTTGCGTGTAATCTAGACTTCAATGGAATCGTACCAGAATGGCAAGTGTTGTGTTTGTGATGCTCCCCAAAGCTCGCTCCTCTGCCGAGCTGCATGATTGGATAAGGGTCTGGCATGTATTTTGGGGGGACCCCATGCCATATTTTTTTTAATTTTGGCATGGAGGTGTCCCCTTAAAATCCACAACAGACCCCAAGGGCCTGGTATGGGCCTGGGGGGGGGGGCTTGCGCTGTTTTTCTTTCACAAACTTTTTATTTTTTACATTCAGCTGGGAATGTCTCTGCTGACAGCTGATGACTCATCGGGTGTTGGAGACGCAGTGGGCGGTGTTCTGTCAGAAAACCCTACCCCATCGGATTTCCCTACCTACGTCATTTCCGGTGCAAGTTCATCATGCACCAGCTGTAGCCGCGTCACACGTCTTACTGCGCATGCGCAGAATAGGTAGGGAATTTTGATAACATCGTAAGGGCTGAGGCACAAGTCCTACTGCGCATGAGCGGGCGCGTGCGCACCAACGGATCGGGCAGCGGCATCCGATCTCCATGGCACACACTGCACCGATCCGACAATCCTATTCCCTACCCACACGCGCACGCCCACTGTCTCATTGTCGGGTTGGAGCAGTGTGGGGCATGGAGATCGGATTGTCAGGTCGGTGCAGTGTCGGGTCAGCGCAGTGTGTGCCATGGAGATTGGATCGATGTTTGTTATAAGAGATCCCGCTGCCCGACCCGTTGGTGCCCATGCGCCAGCGCATGCACACTGGGACTTTTGTCTGACCCCTTACGATGCTATCATAATTCCATACCTATTCTGCGCATGCCCAATAGGACGTGTGACGCGGCTACAAGCTGCTGCATGACGAATCCACAGTTGATCTCAACCGGAAATTACGTAGGTATGGAAATCTGATGGGGTAGGAAATCTGATAGAACACCGGCTTTCCAGCCCACTTCTGAGCATCTGGCTATATACAGTGTTTTTACAGTGTGTTTAAAAGGAAAAAAAAAAAAACGTAAAACACAAAATTCATGAAAACTGCATGCAAAAATGCATAAAGAACAAGAGTTTAAAAACGCGAAACGTGCCTGAAAAACGCATCAATTGCAGCTCGCATAGATGTGAACCTAGACTTAAAGAAGATCTATAGTCACTGCATATACTTTAATTTTGTATCATCAGCATTGTAATAGCAATACCATGGTTCTAAGGACTACATATCCCATGGTGCCTTGCTGCCTGCAAACAGTGATTCCTGTACTGACTCCCCCTCCTAAAACTCCTCCGCTCAGCACCTCTGTAGTACAGAAGGTGGGCTTTGTGAATTCTGTGACACAGCAGTGGCTACTCACAGGGCATAGTGAATAGGTGCCACAATACATGTCACAGAATTCAAGAAAGTAAATGTGTGGGGATTGGCCACGAAGAAAGCTTACAAACTTCAGAATTGTTCAGATAAATTGGAGTAGGCGAGAAATCATGGAAATACCATGTGGAAATGAATATGTGACCTTTACATTCTGACCACAGATGTGTTTTTAAGCCTAACATAGGAACATCATACGCAGCTAAACTCTTGCCATGGATTCCACCCTTTTTTGATAGAAGTTCTCGAACAGCTTGCCTCTTGTTCTGGTTAAGCCCTAGTTCACACCATAAACTCACATGTAAATCGCACAAGCAGCGCACCATATTCCTGTACAATTCAGTGAGGTGTGATTTGAGCTCATTCATTTTGAATGGGCTCAAATTGCACGCAAACTGTAGGCACGTTTTTTGGAGCCACACGGCAACTCCACTGCATGGTCACTTTGTACCATGCGATACGGTGTGGGCAAACCGCACTGGGTTTGCCCTCCTTTTGGGGTGTCATTACTTTTGTATTGATACCCTCAGTGGATCGTAAACACAGTGAAATTGCGATGCGGTGCGGGAAACGCACAGGGACCACTGCGTTTCCTGAACTGCATATGTGTGAACCTAGGCTCAGACACAGCTTCTGCAGTCACAGAGATACTGGAACATTTTTGTGGCTAAGTACTTATTTGATTGTACTACAATAAGATGATAATAAAATAAAATGAGTGCTTTAGCTAAAAGTAGATATCCTGACCAGGGCCGGATTAAGAGCATTATGGGCTTGGTGCTGAGGATTTTGAAGGGCCTTAAAGGCCGTGCCTTGGCATGCACCCAGAGGAGGAAGGGTGCAGCCATGCATGCCTAATTCCACATGGGATGCTGTCTCTGAAGCCCATAAACACATCCATGCATCGGCAACTGTCCCTCCTTGTCCGGCCTTCGTGCTGTGTGGGGAGGTTCTGAGGGAGCTGCCTGGGGAAGCGAGCATAGAAGCCAGACTTCTGTGTTTACAAGTGACAGAAGAGCGGTAACAGTGAATATGGCCAACCTGGGGCCTATATAAAGGTAGGGGCCTGGAGCTGCAGCTCCAATAGCCCCTACGTTAATCTGGCCCTGATCCTGACCTCTGTCCACATGACTTTATACTTGAAGTGGAGATTTCCTATATCTGAGAGTAATGCCAGCACACTACCACCCAAACTTTTGGAGAAGAGAGCCTATTCAGGAGTACCTCATCCTGTTTATAACACAGACAACTCTAGTGCAGCTTTAGCCACCTGTTAAGCAGTCAGCTTACATCGTCTACAATATGCTAATTTCAAATATTTACATTCAGGTCCATAAATATTGGGACATCGACACAATTCTAATCTTTTTGGCTCTATACACCACCACAATGGCTTTGAAATGAAAAACAAGATGTGCTTTAACTGCAGACTTTTAGCTTTAGTTTGAGGGTATTTACACCCAAATCAGGTGAATGGTGTAGGAATTATAACAGTTTGTATATGTGCCTCCCACTTTTTAAGGGACCAAAAGTAATGGGACAGATTAACAATCATAAATCAAACTTTCACTTTTTAATACTTGGTTGTAAATCCTTTGCAGTCAATTACAGCCTGAAGTCTGGAACGCATAGACATCACCAGACGCTGGGTTTCATCCCTGGTGATGCTCTGCCAGGCCTCTACTGCAACTGTCTTCAGTTCCTGCTTGTTCTTGGGGCATTTTCCCTTCAGTTTTGTCTTCAGCAAGTGAAATGCATGCTCAATAGGATTCAGGTCAGGTGATTGACTTGGCCATTGCATAACATTCCACTTTTTTCCCCTTAAAAAAATGTTTTCTTGCTTTTACAGTATGCTTCGGGTCATTGTCCCATCTGCACTATGAAGTGCCGTCCAATGAGTTCTGAAGCATTTGGCTGAATATGAGCAGATAATATTGCCCGAAACACTTCAGAATTAATCCTGCTGCTTTTGTCAGCAGTCACATCATCAATAAATACAAGAGAACCAGTTCCATTGGCAGCCATACATGCCCATGCCATGACACTACCACCACCATGCTTCACTGATGAGGTGGGATGCTCTTGATTGTTGACTTTGGCACACATACACCTACCTCCTGGAGAGTGTTCTTGATCTGGCCAACTGTTGTGAAGGGTGTTTTCTTCACCAGGGAAAGAATTCTTCGGTCATCCACCACAGTTGTTTTCTGTGGTATTCTGGGTCTTTTGATGTTGCTGAGCTCACTGGAGCAATAAGAATTGGAGATATTGAGATTCAGGAGAACTCTTGTAGTGTAGTATGTATCTAAATGTACCGTAGTTATTTCTGCAATTAAGAGGAATAAAAAGAAAGAAAAAATAATCCTGGTGACCCAGGTGGGTAGAACCATGAAACCATACGTGAACCGAGATGGAGAAAAGACCCTGTGTTCACGAAGGGTGAAATCGGTCACTCTCAATGCTGTGGGAGTCCCAATACTGGATCCTCTATGGGGTCTCAGGTGGGTATTGGACTGAGAAAAGGTGAAAAGCCCATCCGTAAAATTAATGGCAGAGATCTCTGGTGTGATGTGTCTAAGGATGGGTCGAAGTCATCAAGTTAGATGAAGCTCATATACAGTATCTCACAAAAGTGAGTACACCCCTCACATTTTTGTAAATATTTTGTTATATCTTTTCATGTGACAAGTGACACTTTGCTACAATGTAAAGTAGTGAGTGTACAGCTTGTATAACAGTGTAAATTTGCTGTCCACTCAAAATAACTCAACACACAGCCATTATTGTCTAAACCACTGGCAACAAAAGTGAGTACACCCCTGAGTTAAAATGTCCAAATTGGGCCCAAAGTGTCAATATTTTGTGTGGCCACCATTATTTTTCCCTCTTGGGCATGGAGTTCACCAGAGCTTCACAGTTTGCCACTGGAGTCCTCTTCAACTCCTCCATGACGACATCACAGAGCTAGTGGATGTTAGAGACCTTGCGCTCCTCCACCTTCCATTTGAGGATGTCCCACAAATGTTCAATAGGGTTTATGTCTGGAGACATACTGTACTTGGCCAGTCCATCACCTTTACCCTCAGCTTCTTTAGCAAGGCAGTGGTCACACACTTGTCTCTGTACTCCCCACCTGGTTGCCGCCACACACGCTTGACACCATCTGAACTAAATAAGTTTATCTTGGTTTTATCAGACCAAAGGACATGGTTCCAGTAATCCATGTCTTTAGTCTGCTTGTCTTCAGCAAACTGTTTGAGGGCTTTCTTGTGCATCATCTTTAGAAGAGGCTTCCTTCTGGGATGACAGCCATGCAGACCAATTTGATGCAGTGTGTGGGGAATGGTGTTAGCACAGTCAGGCTAATCCCCCATCCCTTCAACCTCTGCAGCAATGTGGGCAGCACTCATACATCTATTTCCCAAAGACGAACTCTGGATTTGACGCTTAGCACGTGCACTCAACTTCTTTTGTTGACCATGGCGAAGCCTGTTCTTAATGGAACATGTCCTGTTAAAACGCTGTATGGTCCTGGCCACTATGCTGCAGCTCAGTTTCAGGGTCTTGGCAATCTTCTTATAGCCTAGGACATCTTTATGTAGCGCAACAATTCTTTTTTTTTAGATCCTCAGAGAGTTCTTTGCCATGTTGAACTTATGAGAGAGTGAGAGTGATAACACCAAATTTAACACAATTGCTCCCCATTAACACCTGAAAACTTTGTAACACTAACAAGTCACATGACACCGGGGAGGGAAAATGCCTAATTGGGCCCAATTTGGACATGTTCACTTAGGGGTGTACTCACTTTTGTTGCCAGCGGTTTAGACATTATTGGCTGTGTTGAGTTATTTTGAGAGGACAGAAAATGTACAGTGTTATACAAGCTGTACACTCACTACATTACATTGTAGTAAAGTGTCATTTCTTCAGTGTTGTCACATGAAAAGATATAATAAAATATTTACAAAAATGTGAGGGGTGTACTCACTTTTGTGAGATACTATATACAGTGGCGTACCAATAGGGGGGGCGGGGGGCGGTCCGCCCCGGGTGCCACACATCAGGGGGGTGTCAGCGAGCACCAGGGTGACACCCGGGGCCAGCCGCCGGACTGCCTCCGCCGCTCACTGACACAGGAGCGCAGAGGAGGAGAAACTGTATAGCAGAGAATGGGAGAGAGACTCACGAGCCCTGCATACACAGCGCCGGGAAATGCTGAAGTTAACTCTACTAGATAATGAGAAGGCGATTGGTTGCTAGGACCGCCTAGCAACCAATCACCGGCTCATTAACTAGCACTGTAAACTTCGCATTTCCCGGCGCTGACCGCTGTGTATGCAGGGCTCGTGAGCCTCTCTCCCATTCTCTGCTTCAGTTCCTCCCTCTCTGCCCTCCTAATAAGGTAGGGGGGCGGGGGACAATTGTATTGTAAAGACAGTCGTTCTATTGGGGGGGGTCTGCATTGTAGAGGGGTTTTATGGGGGGGGGGGTGTCTGCATTGTAGAGGGGTTTTATTGGGGGGGGGGGTGTCTGCATTGTAGAGGGGTTTTATTGGGGGGGGGTGTCTGCATTGTAGAGGGGTTTTATTGGGGGGGTGTCTGCATTGTAGAGGGGTTTTATTGGGGGGGTGTCTGCATTGTAGAGGGGTTTTATTGGGGGGGGTGTCTGCATTGTAGAGGGGTTTTATTGGGGGGGGTGTCTGCATGGTAGAGGGGTTTTATGGGGGGGGGTCTGCATTGTAGAGGGGTTTTATTGGGGGGGAGTTGTCTGCATTGTAAAGGGGTTTTATTGGGGGGCTTGTATTGTAAAGTGGTTCTATTGGGGGGGTCTGCATTTTAGAGGGGTTCTATGGGGGGGGGGTTTGTATTGTAAAGGGTTCTATTGGGGGGGGGTTTGTATTGTAAAGGGGTACTATTTGGGGGGTTTGTATTGTAAAGGGGTTCTATTGGGGGGGTCTGCATTGTAAAGGGGTACTATTGGGGGTGTTTTTATGTAAAGGGGTTCTATTGGGGGGTTTGCATTGTAGAGGGGTTCTATTGGGGGGGGTTTGTATTGTAAAGGGGTTCTATTGGCGGGGGCTTTGTATTGTTAAGGGGTTCTATTGGGGGGGCTGTATAATGTAAAGGGTTCTATTGAGGGGGGCGAGGGCTATGTCATGTAAAGGGTTCTATTGGGGGGGTGCAGAAACTGTGTAATGTAAAGGGTTCTATGGGGGGGTGGGGGCTGTGTAATGTAAGGGGTTCTTTTGGGGGGCAGGGGCTGTGTAATGTGAAGGGTTCCATGGGGGATGGGGGCTGTGTAATGTAAGGGGTTCTATTGGGGGACGGGGGCTGTATAATGGAAAAGGTTCTATGGGGGGCGGGAGCTGTGTAACATAAAGGTTTCCATGAGGGGGGTGTGGGCTGTGTAATGTAAAGGGTTCCAATGGGGGGGCTGTGTAATGTAAAGGGTTCCAATGGGGGGGGCTGTCTAATGTAAAGGGTTCCAATGGGGGGCTGTGTAATGTAAAGGGGTCCAGGGGTACGGGGGCTGTGTAATGTAAAGGGTTCCAATGGGGGGGCTGTGTAATGTAAAGGGGTACGGGGGCTGTGTAATGTAAAGGGTTCCAATGGGGGGGGGCTGTGTAATGTAAAGGGTTCCAATGGGGGGGGCTGTGTAATGTAAAGGGTTCCAATGGGGGGGCTGTGTAATGTAAAAGGGTCCAGGGGTACGGGGGCTGTGTAATGTAAAGGGTTCCAATGGGGGGGGCTGTGTAATGTAAAGGGTTCCAATGGGGGGGCTGTGTAATGTAAAGGGGTCCAGGGGCTGTGTAATGAAGAGGGGGTCTTCCTACATTTTACTCGCAGTTATTACTGCAGTCCTATAGTTTTTTTTTCTGCATTTTCTGAAAGCGCACCAAAAGTCTTGCATGCTGCATCTTTGGCGCGCTTTCAGAAAACAGGAAAATCATTTTTTGGGGGGGGAGCGACACCATGGTTTACTGCACCAGGTGACACCAACCCTAGTGACACCACTGGCAGTAACACACAGTAAGTATGCCTCTGCCAGTTACATGTATTTCTGTCTGTCGCCTCAAGTTAATCGGCGCCGTTTTTGCAGAGGAGGAGGGGCCTGGTCGCCGGGTCAATGTGTGGTTCGTCGCCTGCACGCCGGGGGGGGGGGTGCCAGATATAGGATCCGCCCCGGGTGCCAAATGCTCTAGGTACGCCCCTGACTATATACACACAATCTTGTGAAAGAAATACGACAAACATTTGTTAATCAACATAAACTGAAGAAGTGGAAAGATATAGCCACACAATGTGCCTTTTGGTGAAATAAAATGATATAGTAAATAAATAAAATTATATTAAATAAATAATTATGTTCATCTAATGCCCAGTACACATGATCCGAAAATCGGGCGACGTTCCATCCGTTATTTTTCGTATTCTAGCAGCTCTCAATAATATTCGCTTAACGGGAGAGGTTACTCACGATACGAATTTTCTCGTACGATAATTCTTAGCTTCCGGTATGCGTAACCACGCTGTAGCGTGTGAGGGGAAAATGATGTCTACTGCTCATGCGCTGTCTACTGCTCACCATTTTTTTCGGACGAACAACATACTGATAATACGATTATCGTACGATGTGTTATAATACGATCAAAATTTTTATGCTTGCACGACCGGATAATATCGGGTGAACTGTCGTGATCGCCTCTCGTAAGCTGTGTACTAACGATCCGATTATCGTCCGATCCTTTCACAAGCGTTAATTTTCGTCCGATTTTTGGATCGTGTGTACGGGCCATAACTTGAGAAATCCGACCTATCCTTAGACACACCACACTGGGCACCTTTGCCTATTAGATTGTAAGCTCTTATGTGCAGGGCCCTCTTTACCCTCTTGTATTGTAACTGTACTATCTCCCTTTTTATAGTGTAGAGCGCTGAGCAAACTGTTGACGCTATATAAATCCTGTATAATAATTTCACCGACAGGCTTTTTACCTCCTCTCATCTTACTATCTAATAAAAAATAGCATGTAGTACAGCTAAGCTAAAAACTTTATGGTTGTAGTGGATTAGAGATATGGACCTGCTAGAGATATGGACCTGCCAGTGATAGTCAAATTCATAGAAGATTCCTCCACAAAAGTGGTACCAGGGTCAGGCCAAGGCCCTTTAGCAATCAACGGCAGTAATGCCAAAGTACAACCCTCTTCTCTTTCTAAGCTGAGATTATTGATATTATTATACAGGATTTATATAGCGCCAACAATTTGCACAGTGCTTTACAACGTTAGGGCAAACAGTACAGTCACAATACAATTCAATACAGGAGGAATCAGAAGGCCCTGCTCATTAGAGCTTACAATCTAAAAGATGGTCAAACATCCCAAACATATAGTGGTCTAAGCCAGAAATATCCAGTGACTACTTATACATTAAAATACCAACTACGGCAATAAAGTGCACTTTATTCTGCAATTCATCCTGTTTATCTTGACACAAAAATAATGTTTCTAGCACAAAGCATAGCAAATTTATCTCTAAACAAATAAAAAAATGTTTTTTCTTATTGTGCATTCACGAATCACGATCCAAAAAGCTCATAGACAAAATGAACAAAAGTGTGAAAGTATTTCTTATAAAAACAGTAAAAATATTAGAAAAGGGCAAGTAAAACAAAACAAAAAAAAGTTAAGGAGAGAAGGGACTTTTAGTGTGACAAGGTGTCAAAGGGTTAAATATGAAAAACCCTTCAGGGTTGCTTTAGCAACTATTGCGTAAAAAGAACTCAGATATGTTGCAATTATTTCTTTGATCCCTACAGATTACAAATTATGTCAGTGTTTCTTGCATTCCTTTATTTCATTTACTGTATAATGATGGGGAAAAAAGGGTTAGTCTATATTCAGATTAGCACACCCTGTGATTTCCAGCGGCAGAAATCTGCAAATTCCTGCATCTGGAATGACAGGTGTGTGCAAATAGCTGCATTTTGTGTGCATCCAGTCACAATGGTCACAGGTAAGCACCGACTGTGCAAACAGTCACTAATAAGCTATTCACACCCACCTGTCAATGTAGGCTTTTGCAGATTCTTGCACTGGAAATTGCAGGGTGCTTGCCTGTCTGAATGTAGCCTAACACCTACTGTCATAATTTATATCTAAAATAGATGCTTAAAGCAACTATAACAGAGCAGACTAGTGTTAAATTTGACGTCAAATTTCGATTTACTTTTAGTCATAGTTTTTTGACGAAAATGCCATTTTAGTTTTAATCATATGTTGGTCATATGAATGGTTTTAGTTTTAGTTGTATTTTAGTCGACTAAAATCTGCAGTAAAATTTAGTCGACTAAAATCTAATGGGCTTAGTTACATTGTAATGCATTTAATGTATTTGGAATGTATTTAAAGTATAACTAAAGGCAAAACCATTTTTTTTTTTAAGTTTTGGTTAGGGCAGAGAGAGATTTTTTTTTTTTTTTTTTGCTGTCTGCGCCCCTGTTATCCTCTCTTTTTGTCCTGTTTACCATAATCATTGAAAGTAAAAGTAAAGGAAAATCACAAATTTTGGTTTGTCCCCAGAAAAGTAATTGAGGGGAAATCCTCCAATGGGGACACTAGTTCTGGTGACCTGGGGGTCCCCAAGGAATTCCCTTCATTTACAGGGATTTCCTCTCACTTCCTGTTTGGCTATGGGTAAGGAAGTGAAGGGAGATCTCTGCAATAAGAAACAGATGGGGAAAAAAAATATTCTGATGGGGTATTACCCATCCTTACTAAAAGTTTTGCCTATAGTTCTACTAAGCCCCGGAAGATTTTACCCCCTTCCTGACCAGGGGGTATTTTGCGATTCGGCACTGCGTGACTTTAACAGACAATTGCGCAGTCGTGCGATGCTATACCTAAACGAATTTGACGTCCTTTTTTCCCACAAATAGAGCTTTCTTTTGGTGGTATTTGATCACCTATGCGATTTTTTGATAATGAGCTATGATCAAAAAAAGAGCGCCAATTTTGCAAAAATAACAATATTTTTCACATTTTTTATATGAAATTCCCCCCCCAAAAAATGTAAAAATCAAAATTTTTTAAAATTTTTGGCCAATTTATTTTCTGCTACCTATGTTTGGTAAAAAAAAAATCACAATAAGCTTATTTTGATTGGTTTGCGCAAAATTTATTGCGTTTACTAACTAAGGGAAAGATTTTTGTCATTTTTGTTGTTTTTTTTTTAGCGAGTAATGGAGACGATCTGTAATTTTTTTTGCGGGACTGCGACATTGCGGCGGACAGATCGGACCCTTGACTGACATTTTTGACACTTTTGGGGGTATCAGTGGAATTACTACAGTAATCAGTGCTATAAATATATGCACGGTTACTGTAAAAATGACACTGGCAGGGAAGGGGTTAACTTTATTGGAGAGGGAGGGGTTAAGTGTGTCCCTAGGGGCGTGCTTCTAACTGTGCAGGGATGTGGCTGTGTGTGTAACAGCACAGATCAACGGTCCTACATAGCAGGACCGTTAGATCTTTGCTTTTACACAGGGAAGAATGACAGGCGGCTTTGTTTACATTAGCCGCCTGCCTTTCTCCCTTCACAGCGACGATTGCGAGTGACCGGCGGACATCGGGTCCGCCAGTCACACGCACGGAGGTGTCCGTGAACGAGCCGAGGCGGGAGCATGCCTCCAGCGGCACGCGCTCGCCCGCTATTGGCTCCCAGGCTAGTGACGTATATATACGTCACTTTGCCTGGCCGGGGCTGACCGCCGCAGTAAATAGTCGTGCGGCGGTCGGCAACCGGTTAAGCTCTGGACAGTGCTCTGACTGGTCGTCTGAGGAGGCCGGTAATGCTGCACAGTGCTATGGATGGTCATCTAAGGAGGCCTGTAATGCTGCACAGTGCTCTGGATGGTCGTCTGAGGAGGCCTGTAAAGCTGCACAGTGCTCTGGATGGTCCTCTGAGGAGGCCTGTAATGCTGCACAGTGCTCTGGATGGTCCTCTGAGGAGGCCTGTAAAGCTCCACAGTGCTCTGAATGGTCGTCTGAGGAGGCCAGTAATGCTGCACAGTGCTATGGATGGTCATCTAAGGAGGCCTGTAATGCTGCACAGTGCTCTGGATGGTCATCTAAGGAGACCTGTAATGCTGCACAGGGCTCTGGATGGTCGTCTGAGGAGGCCTGTAATGCTGCACAGTGCTCTGGATGGTCATCTAAGGAGACCTGTAATGCTGCACAGGGCTCTGGATGGTCGTCTGAGGAGGCCTGTAATGCTGCACAGTGCTCTGGATGGTCATCTGAGGATGCCTGTAATGCTGCACTGTACTTAGCATGCCACACCACTAAGCACGCTATGGTCAATACCTTGCTTGCTAGGAGGGGAAGCTCTCACAGGCTTTCCAGGGAGAGCTCTGAGGAAACTGGAAGTTCACGTAGGTCGTAGGTAAACCTACCTCCCTCACATTTTCATTTGTTGATGAAAATTTGAATTGATTTTCGTCAATTGATGAAAATTTGGGGTCATTTTAGTTTAGCTTTCTTCGTTACTGGAAACATGCTGGTGATAAAAATTATGTCGAAAATATTTTCATCTACAAAATTAACAATGAAGCAGACAGTCCCCTTTTATTTATGAATAAAGGTTACAAACAGTATATAAATGCACAACAGGACATCACTGACAAACTGACAGCACAGCCCTGAAGATTACACTGGGAGAGTGTATCTCTCTGTGTAATTAATAGAACTCTGCTTTCACTTTGACAGCCAGTCTATGATTGGGAGCAATGCCAGGGCTTCTGATACAGAGGGCTCCGCAAGACTAAGCTGCCACTTTTAACTGCTTGGTCCTGCAGGAGACTGCAGGGTAATGTGGAGATAGATGAGTGTTGCGCCCCCACTACAAACCAGAGATGTATAGTAACTAAGTAGAACTACTTCACTACTGTACTTAAGTACCGAAAGGCGGTATCTGTACTTTCCTGGAGTAGAATTTTTTTCTCCTACTTCCACTTTTACTTCACTACATTTTTTCGATGATTTCAATACTTCTACTCCGATATTTTTTTTTGTGCTGCATAGTTACTCGTTACAATTATAAAAATTACCACTGCCAGAACAGTAGATGGCAGGTTTCATGAAGCTCAAAAAAATGTGTATAATGTCATGTGTACTTTTGACTTCTTTCTTTAATAACTACATAACACAGTACTTTTACTTTCAGTACTTAAGTAGCAAATTTTTTTAAAAAACTACTGGTACTTTTACTTTCAGTACTTGAGTAGCAAAATTAAAAAAAAAAAAACTACTTGCAATACTTAAGTACAAAAAATGTTGAATACTTTAGTACTTCTACTCAAGTCACTTTTTGATCGAGCACTTGTACTTTTACTCAAGTATGGGTTTCGAGTACTTTATACAACTCTGCTACAAACCCTGCACCCAAGGTGGGTACTTCAACCTCTGCCACAATGCGGCCTTGGTGATCACAGACATTACCCTGCTGCTCTGGGCTCTCTCAAGGGTTTTCATCACAAAGCCTTGTAATTCATAGGCAATAAATGCAATTCACAACAATTGGGCATTAGTAATACAAATATAGCTTCACTATAGTGTATGTAGAACAGCTGTGAACATGGATTTTGTTTTTTCTGCCTTGCACTTTATTACCAGTTGTAAGTCGCATACACTGTACTCACCATCTCCTTCCCAAACTATACATTTACCTACAGCTGCTCTTGTTAATTTGCTCTGTAACCAAGAGATGTGAACAGATTTTCTTGCTGCTAAAGATTTCTCATTTATCAGAGATGCTCAGGAGTGCAATAAAGAGAAGAAAATACAGGTCCTTTATATACAGTACATAATGTGGTGCAGTAGCAACGTGATAAGAAACAGATAGGCCTTCTGTGGCTGTAAACATTGTACATGTAAATACATTAAAAAAAAATAAAAAATCCAAGACTTGATAAAATCATATTTAAAAAAGAAAAAAAAAAACAGAGGGCATCACCAAATGTTACTAAATTCTGGCACTCAGTCACTGGTTAAAACGTAAGTTTAGAGGAAACGTTCACCTTTTGGAACCATGTTACACACGTATGTAGGGTAGAACATGTAACGTTTCAGTTCCTGCCGCCTCTTTCCCCAATCCCTCCCTTAGTGTGAGAGCAGGCAGGGGTTCTTCTCCCCCATACCCGCTGTCACAATTCATAAACAGCGTGGTCATGTGGGGCTCCAATCACATGACCACATCACTTATTCATAGTTGTCTCTGAATGAATAAACTACAAGTACCATCAACCACCACAGAAGGCGGCTTGTAGTTCTATGAACTGCGAGGGCGCTGTTGAACACCCTTGCAGTTCATTCACTAGCCCTGCAGCTTTCAAACTGACAGCCAGTATGGAGGTACAGGCTGAGAGCTGCAGGGCTCATCTGAACAAGCCTGACATTGCACCCCTGATCCACTGATCATGGGTGCAATGCTTTAAAGGCTCCTGCAAGAAAAAAAATTATAAATTATTGTGCAAAAATCTGTGCATTTATTTATTTTTTCTAAAAAAGATGAATTTCTTCCTTAATTACATTTTCCTTTTAAAAAAATGGCACAAGGGACAGACAGTACTTATGTTAAATGAGGAATGCCAATTGTGCTCGTGGCTGTTCTCCCTAAATCTTCCATCTGCAGTGGTAATCTTGCAGTGCTGCGAGGGTTAATACTAGCCCCTGGATCTGTCACAGGCACTTGTCAGTAGTACTGACTATGCCCACCCTTTCCACCTCCCTCTTTCATTCATAGAAGCTGAACTAAAGCTTCCAGCATTAAAAAGTGCTCTATGAGATGACCTTTCATTTATCTGTCCGTCCTCCATTCTTGCTTTTCATTGCTGGATGCTATAGTACAGTTTCTATGAATAGAGGAGGGGAAGAGGGGCAGAAAGGGCAGGCAAAAGTTGGAATGCTTAAAGAGTAAAGCCCCGTACACACGTACCGATTGTCGGCCGCAAATATTCGGCCGCCGACCAATCCGCCGATTGTAGGCTTGTTAGTATGATGCTTCCGACAGCCGACAGCGCATTTTCGGCTGAACAGAATCTGTCGTGCAGGCATTAAAATTTTTGTAGGCCAACACCAGAACGGCCGATTGTTCGCCAGTCAGTACAGATTTCGGCCGACATACAGCAGATTTGCAAGACTGGGCATGCTCAGAAAAGAAAAAAAACAAGGAAAGTCAACCATCACATGACATCACTTCTGCAGTCGGCTGTTGTTGGCCGACAAAATTCGTGTGCAGTCTTTTGCACTTTTCAGCGGACAGGACAGCCCTGGACAAAAGACGGCCGACGATCGGTACGTGTGTACGGGGCTTAACTCCACATTTGTTGAGACAAAAACATTCCCATCTGGGTGATCTATGTACATTGCAAGAATTTTAACAAACTTTGTTTCAGATTCCTACCTTTTTAAGGACTAGCGGTTTGTTTCTTCATGTCCATGTGCAAAGTATATATGTACGAGAGTGGTTTATAATTATCAATCAGTTGCTGCACCCTGAGGGCTCTAATAAGAAAAGCTGCTGGGTCTACATCCCTTTAGATGTGATTTCCCTTTAAGAGTATCTAACCCAGGGGTCTTTAAACTATGGCCCCTCCAGTTGTTCAGGAACTACAATTCCCATCATGCCTAGTCATGTCTGTGCATGTCAGAGTTTTACAAAGCCTCATGGGATGTGTAGTTCTGCAACAGCTGGAGGGCCATAGTTTCAGGATCCCTGATCGAACCAAATATGACATTTTCATTGCAGGGGATGCCCAAAATCTGATTTGTATTTTAGTGCAGACTTCCGGGAAAATCAGTAAGCCAATCACACAAGCAGGTAATTACATTTTAGGGGAGCATGGTATATACCATTTGTGTACAAAACACCTACAGTTAGCCATATTGCATTGCATTTTACAGAAAATGACAGAGCTGCAGATTGACAAGGAAAGGTCGATTTAAATAACATTTATTCAATTATATAACTTGTGTCGCAATTGTATACTCTAATATTTTTTTTTGCTAATTTTCTTGCCCACAAAAGTGGAGTTACCCTGTAACAAGTGGCTATGACCAGTCCAGAGGCTCATAATAACCCCGGCAGCACCAGAAGATTACTTTTAGTATGGTGTGGGTGCAGCGAATGGAAGATGGAAAGGTGAAGAGCAGCCAACAACTTAAAGAGTAACTTCACTTTGAGAAAAAAACATTCCCCTCTGGGTGATTTATGTACATTGCAAGGATTATAACAAACTTTGTTGCGGATTCCTACCTTTTGTTATTCTGAAGAAATCACTGTTTGTTCCTCTGTGCCTCTCTGCTGAGTGGGCCAAATGGGAGTGGTTTCATAATTATCAGTCAGCTGTGCAGCTGCAGAGCACTAATGAGGAAATCTGCTGGGCCTACATCCCTTTAGAAGTTTTCCTATTAGGAGTATCTCATGAAAAATGACATTTTTGGTGCAGGGGATGCCTGAAATTTGACTTGCATCTTAGGCATACTTCTGGGAAAATCAGTGAACCAATCACACAAGCAGGAATTAATGTTTCTGGGGTGTGGTCAGTACACATTTTGTATACTGCAACAACTCCAGGTAGCCATATTGCATTGCATTTAAAAAAAAAAAAAAAAAAAAATGACAGCGGCTGCAGATTGAAAAGGAAAGGTAATTTTTAATAACATTCACTTGTGACGCAATTGTATACGCTATATTATTTTCTCTTTATTTGCTATTTCTTTTTCCCACGAAAGTGAAGTTACCCTTTAACCGCTTGCCGACCGCCGCAAGTAGATATACTGCGACGGTCAGCCCCGGCCAGGCAAAGTGACGTATATATACGTCACTAGCCTGTGACCGGTTTGTGAGCCAAAAGCGGACGAGAGTGCGCCCGCTGAGGCGCGCACCCGCCGCAGCCTGTCACGGAGGAGTCCGCGCGTGTGACCGGCGGACCCGATGTCCGCCGGTCACACTACGATCGTCGGTAGAGTGGGAGAAAGGCGGGCGGCTTATGTAAACAAGCCGCCTGTCATTCTCCCCTGTGTAAAAATGGAGATCAGACGGTTCTACTATGTAGAACCGTTGATCTCTGTTTTTACAATAGGAGACATGTCCCATCACAGTTAGAAACACGCCCCTAGGACACACTTAACCCCTCCCTCTCCAATACAGTTAACCCCTTCCCTGCCAGTGTAATTTTTACAGTAACAGTGCATATGTATAGCACTGATTACTGCAGTAATGTCACTGGTAACCCCAAAAGTGTCAAAAATGTCAGTCAAGGGTCCGATCTGTCCGCCGCAATGTCGCAGTCCAGCAAAAAAAATTGCAGATCGCCGTCATTACTCGTTAAAAAAAAAAACACCAAAAATGACAAAAATCTTTCCCTTTGTTAGAATAACTTTTGCGCAAACCAATCAAAATACGCTTTTTGCGATTTTTTTTACCAAACATATGTAGCATAAAATTGGCCGAAAATGTTAAAAAATTTTGATTTTTACATTTTTTTTTTTTGGGAATTTCATATAAAAAAAAATGTAAAAATATTGTTATTTTTGCAAAATTTACACTCTTTTTTTGTTTATAGCACATGATCAAAAAAACCGCACAGGTGATCAAATACCACCAAAAGAAAGCTCTGTTTCTGGGAAAAAAGGACGTGAAATTCGTTTAGGTACAGCGTCGCACAACCGCGCAATTGTCCGTTAAAGTCACGCAGTAAAAAAAAAAAAAAAAAAAAAAAATCGCAAAAAACCCCCTGGTCAGGAAGGGGGTAAAATCTTCCGGGGCTTAAGTGGTTAAAGCACACTTTTTTAATACTGTCCTAAGTGCTGATTTAAAAAAAAAAAAAGAAGAAAAGGCTTTAACAATAAATATGCATCATCAATAGGATAGGTCTGAAAAGCTGGCATGATACAGAATGTAAACATGAAAGGTATTTGCATCTCTTTTGAGCCGATGATTTGACCAAACCCAAAAATATGTCAATATAGACATTGCCAGAACCACTTAAAGTCGCACTGCAATAATTAATATATGCTAGTGTAAATAGCAACAACAGCCTAAAAACAAAAACAGTGGTGGTATTACAGAATATGTAAATATGTAAGGCACTTATGTGTACACATAAATATGGAAGAACAGATTCACAAATGAGGAAGCGGAACCCATTCATAAAAAAAGATGCCAATTCCATGTATTATTTACGCAAAAGAAATAACATAGTATGTGGCATCACAAAGCAGTGCATTTTATTAACCACACTTGCTAGGGAAGTCTTAGGACACTGGTATTAGTGCCGCAGTAATCTTTTAATCTCACAGCTGGCACAGGCAGGGTTCATCAAACATGCGCAAGTATTCAAAATCTAACTCTCTGCTGCCATCTTCTGGTGCTCTCACACATAACCAATGTCATCAGAAGAATTACGTAGTTTCTCTACATATTAGCCACTTCTGGACGGGAAGGATTTACCCCCTTAATGACCAGGCCATACGACACTGCGTTACTTTAACTGACAGTTGCGTGGTCATGTACCCAAATACAATTTATGTCCTTTTTTCCCCACAAATAGAGCTTTCTTTTGGTGGTATTTGATCACCTCTGCGATTTTTATTTTTTGCACTATAAACAAAAAATATTGACAATTCAGGGGAAAAAAATATATATTTTTTACTTTCAAATCAAATTTTTTCATAATTTTAGGCCAATTTGTATTCTGCTACATATTTTTGGTAAAAAAGATTCCAATAAGTGTATATTGATTGGTTTACGCAAAAGTTATCACATCTACAAACTAGGGGAAAGCATTAGGTCATTTCGATTTATTTTTTTACTAGTAATGGCGGTGATCAGCGATTTTTAGCGGGACTGCGACATTGCGGCAGAGAGATCGGACACCTGACATTTTGGACACTTTCGGGGGGACTAGTGACATTACTACAGTAATCAGTGCTAAAAGTATGCACTGTTACTGTACTGACACCAGCAGGGAAGGGTTTAGCACCAGGGGCGATCAAAGGGTTTAATGTGTCCCTAGTGCAGGGGCCTTCAAACTTTGGCCCTCGAGTTGTTCAGGAACTACAATTCCCATCATGCCTAGTCCTGTCTGTGAATGTCAGAGTTTTACAATGCTTCAAGGGATGTGTAGTTCCGCAACAGCTGGAGGGCCATCGTTCGAGGATCCCTGCCCTAGGGGGTGCTTTCTAACTGGGGGGGTGGGCTTGCAGCATGAACACAGATTCCAGTGTTCCTAAATAAGAGGAACACAGGATCCCTGTGTTCATAACTGACAGAACAGCAGTCTGCAGTGTTTACAACGACAGACCGCCGTTCTGTCTCCACGGGAAGCGATCGCAGGTGCCTGGCAGCAGTCGTGGCCACCGGACCCGCTGATTGGCTCCCTCTGTGGCAATGGGCATGCACTGGCCCCAGCTAGCAGTCCCACAAAGCGACGTACAGATACCTTGTTTCAAGGGACAGAGCCGACCTGCCACAGTAAAACTACGCTGGTAAGCGGTTAAAAGCTAAATGTTAAAGTATAACTCCACTTTTGTGGGGGAAAAAATAGCAAATAAAAGAAAAAAAATAATATAGCATATACAATTGCGACACAAGTCATATTTTAATTGAATGTTATTAAAAAATTACCTTTCCTTTTCAATCTGCAGCCGTCGTAATTTTCTGAAAATGCAATGCAATATGGCTACCTGGAGTTGTTCTGTACACAGAATGTGTACTGACCACACCCCAGAAACATAATTTCCTGGTTGTGTGATTGGTTTACCGATTTTACCAGAAGTCTGTCTAAGATACAAGTCAGATTTCAGGCATCCCTTGGAACAAAAATTTCATTTTTGGTGAGATACTCCCAATTGGAACATGTATAAAGGGATGCAGGCTCAGCAGAATTCCTCATTAGTGCTCTACAGGTGCACAGCTGGTTGATAATTATGAAACCACTACCCACTCCCATTAGACCCGCTCATCACAGGAGCACAGAGGAACAAACAATGATTTCTTCAGAATAACAAAAAGTAGGAATCTGCAACAAAGGTTGTTATAATCCTTGCAATGTACATAAATCACCCAGAGGGGAATATTTTTTGTCAAAAAAAGTGGAGGTACGCTTAAAAAAAAATAAAAAGGGATTTTTGACTTACGTTAATATCCATTTTTCTGATATTTGACGGACACAGCTCCTGAATCTTCTTAACCATTGGGTTATACTGCTCCCTGCAGGAGTAGGACACTAGGGGCAGGAAAAAGCTGGACTACGCCTATGGGCTGTCCCAGGGTGTATACACCCACACTCAGCTATAGGCACTCAGTTTTTTTCTGCCTAGTCAGGAGTAAAGACCTAGTTCCTTGCTGGGATTTTGTTACAAGCAGTGTCAGAAGAAATCCAACTCCACAGAGGGAGAGTCCTGTGTCCGTCAATGAACATCAGAGAAATGGATTGTACGGTAAGTCAAAAATCCCATTTTCTCTTTTGCTCATTGGACACAGCTGCCGATTCTTCTTAACCATTGGGATGCCCCAAAGCAGTGGTAAACCTAAGGGGTGGGAAAACAGCAGAAAAAAATTCCCAAGCCTAACCATAGCGAACCAGGTAAATGGGAGCTGAACAAAAACAACTGGAGCTTACCTGAAAAAAAAAAAAAAAAAAAAAAAAAACAATACACCCTCAAAGAGGAACAGGTCCTCTAAACAGCAGCCTGCAAAAACTTGCAGCCAAAAGAAGCTTCCACAGATGCCAACAAATCCACTTTATAAAACTTTGTAAAAGTGTGCACAGACGACCAGATGGCCGCCTTGCAAACCTGAATCACTGATGCCTGATGACAGAAGGCCCAGGAGGCAATAAGGGCCTGAGTAGAGTGTGCCTTAACAGGGAAAGAAGGAACCCGACCCTCTAATTGAATAGGACTGAATCACTGTCTGACTGATCCATCTGGAAATGGTCGCAGCAGAAACAGCCAACCCTTCTCGAGGTCCAACCGTGAGTATAAATAGCGAGTCTGACTTCCTAAAAGACACTGTAGCTGCCAGGTACACCCTGATCGCCCGAACCACATCCAGGGAATAAGGAGCAAATACATTAGGAGGTTTAGGCCTGGAACATAGGGAAGGCAACACAATGTCTTCATTCAAATTGAAATCAGAGACGACCTTTGGAAGGAACAACAGACAAGGACAAAGAACCACCTTATCTCTGTAAACCAACAGGTAAGGTGAACGGCAAGACAACGCCACCAGCTCCGACACCCTGCACGCAGAAGTAATCGCCACCAAAATGGCCACCTTCTGGGGCAACGTAAGCAGATGAGCCTCCTAATATTTTAGAAGGGAGATTCCTGGCTAACTGACAACACCAATTTGAGGACCCATAGCAGTAATGGAGACCACACTGGAGGAACCAAGTGTCGAGCTCCCTGGATAAAAAGGTACGCACCACGGAAAAAGTGTGGCCAATGGATGTTGAAAGAAAATCACCAAGACCCAAACCTGGCCCCTGACGGTACTCAAGGCCAGGCGCTGCTCAACCCCCTGTTGAGGAAAGCCAAGATCCGAGCCACCGAAAAGGAGCGAAGGAGAACCCCAAAAGACTCACACCATGCAACGTTTCCAAACACGATGGTAGATCCTTCTAGAGGTAATTTTCTAATCTTTAACAACGTAGGAAACACTGATTTAGACAAACCTCTATCCTTAAGCACCTGGCTTTCAACAGCTAAGCCGTTAAACCAGCGACTGTAAAGCAGGATGGAAGATTGGTCACTGAGACAGCAGAACTTCCATGAGAGGAAGTCTCCACGGAGCATCGGCGACCAGCCGTGGCAAGATCCGCATACCAAGACCAGCGAGGCCAGTCTGGAGCCACCAGAAAGACCGGAATCCCTTTCTGCCTTGATCCTGCACAGAAGTCTTGGCAGAAGTTTGAGAGGGGAAAGGCATAAATCAAAACGATACGGATGCCAAAGAGCCACTAATGCGCACCTTAGAATGCCAGCTACTTCCCGAACCGCCAGGACACTTCTTATGCCCCTATGGTCATTGACATAGGCCACGGCCGTAGCATTGTCCGATTGAATTAATTCCCGGACACCCCTGAAGATGAATTGTCCAATGATCCAGACAAAGTCTGATCGCTCAGAGTTCCAGAACATTGATCGGCAGTCTGGACTCTTCCCGAGTCCAGACCCCCTGAGCACAAGCTGTGCCGAGGATGTCTCCCCACCCAGACAGGCTGGCATCTGTGGTGACAAACGCCCAGTACAGGGGGAGAAGGATTTTCCTGTTGAAGTGCCGGAGAACGAAGCCACCTCTAGAGACTGTGGATTATTGTCCCATTTTACTAGAATCTTTTTTTGCAGAGATCTCCTGTGGAACTGTGCAAATGGAACCGCCTTGAAGGTAGACACCATCAGGCCCAGCACCTGCATGCAAGCACGGAGGGATGACCGTCTGCTGGACAACAGAAGCTGAATTGCCTCCTGCAATATCTGGAGTTTTGCCAGAGGAAGCCACAGACTAAATCCGAGTACTCTCCAAGGTGTCCATCAGAGCAGTCGGAGACTCTGCTCGCAGAAGATCGTCCAGGAACCCCAGTACTGCGATCATCCGCTGACGCAACAATGCTAGCACAGGGGCCAAAACTTTGTGAAGAAAATATCGATCGAATTAAGGTCAAACATGATCACTTTCGTTCCTAGGGAAGACAAGCTAGCGATCAGATGCCTTACGGGTCAGAGGTGATTCGAAGATAACCCGTGTTTAGTGTCTGTGGATCATACATTAACTACCGTACCATAAAATATCAGTTTCAAGAATGTAACCATTACATATTTTGAGATATGACTTCTGTTAGAAATCTGTCTAACCGGGAGGTCCCTTAACAGTTTATGGCCCCAGTGTCTATTGGTCGAGTACGTCTGGTGACACCCCCTGTGTGTCAGAGAAAAAAGACAGGAGCTGATGGAGCTCTCAGTCTCATGTAACATCAAGAAAAGGAACATCTATCCATTGGAGACCGATCACACATGTTCAGCTTCTGGAACTAAGATAATACCAGGACTTTTTGAATGCAAGTATTTCATTTCGAATTCTTATCAATTCTTTTAAATTGCTGTATTGTGTCTCTATTTCTTTGTAACCCATTTTTCTGTAAATATTTTTATTTGCACCAAACTTAACCTCTTATAATTAAACCTTATTTTGAAAAGTGCTAATTTTGTCTCTGAACTCTTAAACGCAAACTGACCCAAAGAACCTGCCTCCTGAAAGAGCGCTACTGTTTAGGATAAATCATCTGAACATTCCTGTCTGAGGTGACAGTGTGTGTTACAGATGGTTATTCTAAAGTCATAATTGGTATTTGTAAAATTACGAGCGTCCTCTGGGCTCATTATAACGTAGAGGTGGTGGCAGAGAAAGGGTTAATTGTTTAATTAGCCCGGTGACAATCGCTCTCAGTCTGCTGGCATCTAGATTGTGGTCCCGCAAGCTAGACAATCTGTGTGCTGGGTGCAGCTGAGAGTGGCATGGTTACGCAAGTGACGGCAGGGTGTGCGAATGCCTGGTTATTGGTAAAGAGTTGGATGAGAAGGCCAGGGGTCTGATGCCCGCCACCGTCACAACCAGCACATATTGGAATGTGATGGTAGGCATCCTTGATGTCGTTAGAAGCGAGAAAATCCCCCAGATGTAGGGACGCCACTACCGTGCAAATGGACTCCATTTGGAAATTCTCTACCTGCACAAAGCAGTTTAGTGCCTTGAGGTCCAGATTTAGACGTACCTTGCCTCCCTTCCAGGGAACTGTAAACAGGTTTGAGTAAAACCCCTGAAAACATTCCGAATCGGGAACCATCACCCATGAAGTAACAAGTCTTACACTACCCCAAAGTGACCCGGTAAGCGATCTGGGGACAAGTGCAGGTTGGAAAGGAAGAACTTTTCTAGAAGAAAAGTTTCCAGAGGAAAAGGCCGAAACTTGATCTTGTAGCCCGACCGAATAACTTTGTGGACCCACTTGACCTGTACCAGAGAGGTCCACGGATCTGGAAATCAGTGAAGACGTCCCCCCACCCCAGATACGGGTGAGGGTCCCCTTCATGCAGAGGAAGCCTTGTCCACAGGTTTGGAAGAGCCCCTCGTGGCTTGCCAGACCAGGTCCTCTTGGAGGCCCTGAAGGACTTTTATCCCTTGAGGGATGAAAAAAGCCTCTTATTAGCCGAGAAGAATGGCCCACATCTACGACAGGGCTCCTTAGCCTCGGTAACCTGTGGAAGAAAAGTAGAGTACTCTTCCCCCCCTTGCGAGACCCTTAAAGATGTCATCGAGGGAAGCTTCAAACAGACGATCCCCCACAAAGGGGAGATCAGAAAAGGCCTTCTTAGAAGTCTGGTCCGCAGACCAGCATTGTCAGCCAGATAAGACACCGAAGCACCACTGCTGATACAGACAGCCTAAAATCAAAGGAGCCACATCCAAAGAGGAATCACAGATAAACCGTAGCCCCTGGATCAACTGATCCGCCAGCTCTGCAAAGGCAGGGGGAAGCCGCCCCCCCCCCAGGTCTCAGCGTAAAAGTTTAGCCCACTCAGAGTTTGCGACACCGGGGCAATGGTAAGTACCGGCCTAATAGTGAAACGTGGCGGGCCAAGACCTCTGTTCTCCTATCAACCGGATCTTTAAAGGCAAAGGACTCCTCAACTGGAATTAAGGTAGCTTAATTTATCCTGGAAACCGGCTAGTCCACTACAAGTGGGACCATCCACTTTTAAAGCAGGGAATCCCTAGGATACCAAATAGCAAAAAGCTTAGGGACCACAAGAGTGTTTTGGACAACCCCACTGTTATGTGACAATGTCAAAGTAAGCGGGAAAGGGGAGAGTGTTCGAGGAAGCGTGTCGTCCTCCACGCAGAGTGTTTCCAGCAAAGTCAAAGGCCTGGAGAAGGCAGTAGGTATCGGGAGATAAGAAAGTGGTGCATCCGAATGGCGGACCAGAACGGGAGTTCAAAAAGGAACCTCCTGTCGCCATCAATTCGGACACAGTAGGCCAAAACGGGTCCCCATCAAAAAGTGGGAGGCTTGAAATATCCCCCGTTGACGCAAATCTACCAAAGCGTGATCCGAGACCCCCAGAAGGAAAGACGGATGGCCTAATATCGGAAGGAAGGGGAAGGCGCAGGGACAAGGCGAAGGTGCTCGCTCAGCTGCTCAGTCACAGAAAGAGGGACTCCAATCAGGGGGTGGCGCCGAAGGGGGGGGGGGGGTCGGAGCATCCCGACAGCACCAAACTGCCCCCTGTAAGGGGAAGTCACATTGCGCCTGTTCCAGCTGTCTACACCAGTCCAGAACCCTACTCAGGTGTGTCGCCTGTTGGTATTTACGAATGTCGGGGAGGGCGCCCCCCAGGCGCTTCGGCAACGTGAGAAGGGTCCTACCAAGCCTGGGTTTCCTGCGAGCACAAACAAATTGGATAAAAGAGTGCACTTGGTGGAAAAACATTGTGGGGATCCTCACTGGCAAAGCCTAGAGGCGGTTTAAATATTTGGGGAGGATGCATATTTTAAGAAGGTTGCATCTGCCAAACCACGCGTGCGTCCCCATCTGCCATTTATCCAACAAAAGTTTAGTTTGAGTCACTGGGGGGGGGGGGGGAATTAAGAGAGTAGACAGGTCCGGAGGCATCAAAACGCCTAGATACTGGAGCGCCCGTAAAGTATATCTTACCCGAAGCTGTTCCTCAGGGCCCCCGCCATAGCAGCAGGCAAGCGGACCCCCATCACTTCAGACTTGCCGAAATTGATTTTCATATTGGACAGCATGCCATAGAGTTCGAATTCTCTCATCAGGTTTGGGAGCGAAACCACCGGAGTGGAGATAGAAAAAAGTAGGTCGTCCGTGTATGCCGAGACCTTATGATGACATGGTCCCACACGAATCCCGAATGTCCGGATCCTGGCTAAGAGCTTTGTAAAGAGCTTGAGGTCCAAATTGAGCAGGGATATTGGCCTGTAACTGCCACAGGCAGTAGGGTCTTTACCCTCCTTAGGCAAAACGGTGATATGCGCCCACAGAGTTAAAGCAGCGCGTCAAGTGGGAGCCTAGGATGGGGAACAATGTCTTATAATACAAAAGTGTAAAGCCATCCGGACCCAGGGCCTTCCCCGGCTTGGTAGATGCAATGGCATTCCCCACTTCCAGTTGGGAGATAGGTTCTTCCAAGGCTTCCAAGGCCTCAACGATCTCCCTAGAGAGTTTGGGCATGTGGGACAATTCAATATAGGCCGTCATCCTGGATTCCGGGAGCGATGGGGTCTCAATATTGTACAGGAAGGAATAGAAGTCCTCGAAGTTTTGAACTGTTTGGGTCAGAAAGCTTATGCCCACTAGAGGACATGATGTATGGTATATAGGTAGCCGAACGAAGGTCCCACACCGCCCTAGCAAGTGTTCTTCCGCATTTATCACCGGATTCAAAAAAGACCCGCCTGCAGCGTTGGAGGGAAGCTTTCGCCCTAAACAACAACAGATCTGAGATATGCTTGCGGGTGGTGCCCAGTTCTTCAGGTAGAGCCGGAGTAGGGGCATGTTTGTACGTTTGGTATTTTTTAACACTCAACAACTTCAGTTGTTAATTGAAACATCACACCCCCACATCTATATTCACATATTATTTGGTCCATAGCGCAGAATATTCTTTTGTTTTACAGATTACATTTTGGGTTAAAAACCACTTTAACTTTTTCTCATACTGCAAGTAATTTTTTGTTTTGCACTTATTCTCTCCTTTTTCTGTAAAATAAAACTATGGAAAAATTAAGGATTGTGTTCTTCTCAAATAAAAATTTCTTGAGGAAAAAATATAATACACACTATACAATCAATCTCATTAGAGGGGTCATTAGAGTAAATAGGGCTAAGAGCAATAAGAGTTAAAAAGGGAAGACATTTATTTTTTTTTAAAATCCTTTTTTATTCCGTTTTCAGGTTTGCAGCATTTGTAGTTAGGATCAGATCACAAAACAAGCCATTAATAGTTGTAATAGTCTGTAGTCTACAATAATAGTCTGCAGCAGTATAACTTTATTGCAAAGTTACACTAAATGATCGCTGTCACAAGCTTATATAGTAATCATTCAAGCAGGAGCGGCTATAATTGGGTCTTGCTCACAAACCAGGACTTCATGTGTCAAGCTGACAGTGGGTACAATGGGTCTAGCGGGGGCATATTTGAAAAAACACTCATGGAGAGGGAATTTATTACCTTATATATACAGTATGTCTTGGAGGCTTACTGGAAATGTAAAGTGTTTTGCATGCATGTCTTTGAAACCATTTACTTTTTTTTTCATTTTTAAACATAAAATAATGCATATGAATACTTATCTCTTAAAGTTATTGTAAACGATCACCTTGTAAAACAACCCAATAGGTTTAAAATAGAATTGAAAGGAAAACATTTTTTGTATGAATATAAAATAAATAAAAAAAAAAAAAATACATTATAAATACCCCTTTTTTTTTTTATACATGATCATATTCCCATTGTTCTCAGCTGCATAAAAGCGGAGGGGGCAGGAGAAGCAGCAGCACACTGAGCTTCCCAGTGACTGGCTGTGCAGGGGAGGCCTGTCAGGACAAGTCTGATCATTGGAGAACTGACCACAATGTCCTCTCCTGCTTATTGTGTTAAGTCTTTAATAGGAAAGCAAGAGGATTGGCAGGAACGCCAGGGATTTCACATAAAGGAAGGAATACAAAGAGAACAGGATATTTTCTCATACAAGTACATGGTACAGCAGGCACCCATCAGGAATATATAGTGTTGGGATATTGAAAAACTATCACCTTGTACAACAACCCATTCAGTTTTAAATGGAAAAGAAAGGCAAAATAGTTGTGTATAGATAAAAAAAAAAAAAAAAAACTTTATAAAATATATTTTTCACCTTTTTTTTAAATGATCATATTCCGTCTGCTCTCAGATGCTTAAGAGCTGAGGGATGAGAAGCAGCAGCTCACTGAGCTTCCCAGTGATTGGCTGTGCAGCGTGGGTGTGTCAGGAGAAGTCTGATTATTGGGGGAGAGTACACCGATTCCCCAGCATAGCT
Organism: Pelophylax lessonae; assembly: GCF_965119305.1. Lineage (NCBI taxonomy): Eukaryota > Metazoa > Chordata > Amphibia > Anura > Ranidae > Pelophylax > Pelophylax lessonae. The sequence continues at coordinate 179,776,055 of NC_138775.1, forward strand.
GGAGAACTGACCACATTGCGCTCTCCTGCTTAGTGTGGTTAGTTTTTAATAGGAAAGCAGAGGGACTGGCATGAACACCAGGGATTTCAGATAAAGGAAGCAATACAAAGGGAACAGGATACTTTCTCATACAAGTACATGGTACAGCAGACACATATCAGGAATAACAAACTCTTTAAAGCTAAACGAAAACATCCAATCCTTAAGGCTAATTTAGATATGCAGCAGACTTTGCAGCCCCTCTGAAAAGTTGTTCACAGTGGATCACTTTTCAGAGACGTTTGACATGGGATGAGGCGGCTATATGTGCCCTCTTCACCGCCTGTTTTAATCCTGTAAATACCTTAACACCGTGCCACAACCGTGTGCATTGCACATTGTTTAAGGGCAGTTGCAGCATGGCTATTCACTCGGATAGGTCACATTCAGCAGTGGTACTGCCCATCAAACATGACAGGCTGAGAAAGGTGCCATCTTAACCCCTTCCCAAGAGATGCTTGACTTGTGTCTCTCCATCTCAAACCTTCTTTCCTCTCCAAGCCTCAATTTACTTTAGCTACAGATGTGGTATTTGCTTCATCCAAGCTCTTGCAATGGTTTGCTTGGCAGCTATTTACACAGATCACATCATATGGAGGGCCCTGATGCCTTCTTCGTGTCTCTCATTCTTTCCGTTAATCTTACTTCTCTCTTGATTTTCTCTCCATTCCCGATGTTTCGATTTCTATGTATTAAAAACTTTCCCTTTCTATATTTACAGAGCTTCCACGATAACTTGGTTCTTTTTCTGGTCTGCAGATAATGCCTTCAACTCCTTTCCCTTACACATTTATTTTCTGCATCATGGCCTTGCGAGTCTTTTATGCTTATCATATACAGAATATGTGCATGTACAGTAGAACTGCACGATTCTGGATAGAAATGAGAACCACAATTATTTTGCTTAAAATAAAGATCACGATTCTCGGCATAACATCATCTTTCACATTAGAAAAAAATAATTGTTTTTTTTTTTTTTTTTTACTGCTGAGTTTTTTTGTTTTTTTTTATTTATTGGTGTGTATTTTTTCCTAAAAAATTGCTTTTGAAAGACCGCTGCGCAAACAGTGTGACATATAAAATTGCAACGACCCCCATTTCATTCTCTAGAGCAGGGGTCTTCAAACTATGGCCCTCCAGTTGTTCAGGAACTACAATTCCCACCATGCCTAGTCATGTCTGTGAATTTCAGAGTTTTACAATGCCTCATGGGATGTGTAGTTCTGCAACAGCTGCAAGGACGTAGTTTGAGGATTCCTGCTCTAGAGTCTCTGCAAAAAAAAAAAAAAATATATATATATATATATATATAATGCTTGTTGGTTCTCAGTAATTTTCTAGCAAAAAATACAGATTTGCATGATAACCAAGTGTCAGAAAAGGGCCTGGCCTTTAAGTGGTTAAACTGACCTCATTTGCAGACTGAAGTTCATCCCTTTGATCTAAAAGAACCAAATGATACTACGTTTCTATTCACCTCAGCGCTGAGCAATGTTGTGATAAACTTTGCTGGCTGTCTTTTTTTTTTTTTTTTTTTTTTGATAGCTCTGAGTAGAGAACGGCTCTGCCTATGTTTACCATGAATCGTGGAAATGTCAGAATAAGATCATGAGGGGGGTGGAATTGCAATTTGTTATCGACTAATTGTGCAGCTCTAATGTACATTGAATTGACCATTTCTATCAGATGACAGTTGTGTACTGATTGTACGATTATATGAACCTCTCTGACTTGGTCAATATTTTCCTGTAAAAATTGTCCTGTAAAAATATAAAAAAAAAAAAAAAACAACAATTGCAAGTGAAGGTATCTGTAATCTTCTAATCAGTCGCTGAATTCTAGACCCAAGCTGTATACTGGGCATAAAAAAAAAACAAAACTGTTAGTCCTTAGCCACTAACTCCACCCTCATTTAACAGTTCAATGCTAGAACCGCACTGGCTTGTAACGACTCTGGCAGTGGACTGTACATAAACATAAGCAGGGCTTACTATTGGCATGTATTTTTCAGTGCTTACGGTAGCTTAAAGTATATCTAAAGGTATAACTTTCTTTTGTTAGGTTTGGATATTGTGAATAAAGTTTTAAGACACAGTCAGATTTTTATCCAGTCTGTGCCCCCGTTGGGAAGATTCGTCCACCCAGTTTGTCCTGTTTACCATTATAACCAAAAGGAAATGCCAAAATATGGTTGTCACCAGAACAGTAATAGAGGGGAAATGGGAACAGTTGTTCTGGTGACAACCAGGAATTCCCTCATTTTGGAGGAATTTCCTCTCACTTCCTGTTTTGGCTATGGAATAGGAAGTGAAGAAAGGGAAATCTCTCCAATGGGTCACAAATAGCAAAAAAAACAAACCTTAGTTTATCCAAAGTGAAAGTAAAAGTTTTGCCATTATTTCTACTTTAAAGATGAACTTCAGAGATTTGTACAAAAATTCAAGTGTTACTAAACCAAAAACAGTAAAATCTGTCTGTATATGCAGTAAAGCAAGCTTGTTATACTCACTGTGCAACCTAAGGGGCTAATCCTGTGCATTATGTAAAAAGGCCATTTGACCTTGTCTTTTCTGATCCTCCCCTTCTTTCACTGTCCCCAATCGATTACCTGATAGTAAAGAGCCCTAAGAGGCACTCTGCACATGCTCAGTTTGGTGTGAATTGCTAGTGTTTTTTTTTTTCTTTGGGAGGGTGCATGCACAGGGCCAATCAGCACTGTCCAGACAGAGGGTCAGGGGTCATGCAGCCTCATAGGACAGTCAGAGGAGAATGAAAACTCCTCCTACAAGCCTTAACCAGTGCTGATAGAAGTCACAAGACTGCTATATACTGCTGATGAGAAAAGGTATTTAGCAGTTTATATTTACTAAAGTAATTACATTTCCATGTTCTGTGTACTGTGGGAGACCAGATATAGTGATCGCAATGTCCTGGGTTTAGTAACACTTTAAAAGTCAGCAGCTACAAATACTGTAGCTGCTGACTTTTAAAAAACATATACTAAAATCGGTCCAGAGATTCATCGCCCTGGACTAGATCTTCGTCAGTCTTCGGGTCCCAGGTGCCTACATCTTGCTTGTGGGAGGCAGACTGTAACTTCTTGTGGCTTCGTAGCCGGATCGCCACTGCGCATGCATGAGTTGCACTGCACTTCCTGAATAGACTGGCAGCCACCAGCAGAATGAAAGTGCGAGCGGGTTTCTGTCAAAAATAGGTACCCACTGGCGGGGGGGGGGGGGGGGGGGGGTGAGTGAATGAAAAAAAGCGAACTTCCCTTTGTGAGTAAGATTTTTAGGACTTAGGGCTTGCTCTAACAGTTTTTAGGAGCTGTATCAGTTTTGGGTGAGCTTTCTCCTAAAACGTTCTGTAGGTTCTCTGTGTTATCATTTGCTAGGTTGACCTTTAAGGAACAGATATTACTCTTTTTTTTTTAATGGATCAATACAAATGGTGTATGGTAGCTATCTAAATTATTGAATAGGAACTCATGGACGTTGCTCCCTAACAGGACTCTCTTCCTCCTCTTTCAGTTATGTCACTGGTGTCTGTTGTTGCACAAATCAAAATGCTACAGAAGCGCCCTCTCTGATACATGGAAGAAATGTTTTGCAAGGCATAGCTTGTCCTTGTTGTAAGCGACAATCTACCTAGAAGAAAGGAAATTTTCTGCTGGGTGGTGAATGAATCCAACCAATCAGTGTAGGTTTGAATGCATTGAAAACAGCTGTCATTTTAGTTAAATAGACACTCATGTATCATCTGTTAAGTTGATCGCTCCATTTTATTATATTTCAGCTAAGCCTTTAAAGACCGCAAGTACAAATCTGAAATGCAATCTGAGAAAAGTCACTGCAAGTAGGCCAAAAAGTCCATGAAATCACAACCTGCCATCATTTTTGTACCTCCATTTATTCGAGGTATGGCATTGGCAATTAACTTTCACAAGTCATAAAATATTCATTTTAACTCAAGTTCATGCGCACAAAATTTCTGATTACCTCTCAGACTGAAAACAAAAATGAAAAGCTGTAAAATGCCAAGTCCTATGCATGGCCCCCATGTGTCATGCTTTCTTTATTGCATGCCATGCTGCAATCTGCGGAGACTTTACATATATCCTTTCCTTTGTTGTAACAATTTTATGAAGTACTCTTGTTCTGCAAGCCGATTCCTTGACATTCTATGATGGAGCTATCTGTGTTGGGTTCATCACATTTTGTCACTGTAAACTTAGCCTGTTGGGAAGTAAAAGTATAAAAACAAGTTCTATATAAATATATATACACACACACATAAATATTTTATTTATATATATATATATATATATATATATATATATCACATACATACACACACCGCTGAGCAATTATTCTTGACTGACAAGCCAAATCGTCACTCATGGCTGACCAGCAGTAGGTATCAAATCAATGGTTTTAAACTAACATGCAAATTATTAAAAATATGAACTGAAATCTCAGCGATTAAAGTGTTTGCAAAACAAAAAAAAAAAATAAACTAAAAAACATTTGTTTCCGAAATTGTTTTTACAGTTTACTTTGCCACCAATAGTGGCAGGAGTGGGGGGGTGGGGTGGCGACGACGGCTCACACACACAGGAGCTGACAGGCAGGGAGGGAGGCAGAGAGGGGGAGGGAAGAAAGCTGCGGATGACAGAAGCACATAACGGACCATGATTATGCTGGTCAGCACACAGAGGGGGACACAGGAACAGGCAGGGCCAGCTAGGTTTTTTACAGCTTAGAGAGGGGCATATTAGACAGCACAAGCATTGTGCTGTTTAATCCACTATAAAAGGTGACACAGCTCAACTTTTTTTTTTTTTTTTTTTAGGGTTACAACCATTTTAGGGCTGCAATCATGCTTCCTTAAAGGATATGCCCACCTTTTAAAAAAAATAAAAAACGCAAATGTTTTTGCAGGTAAAAAATAAATAAATTAAAAAAATGGGATTTTTGACTTACCGTAAAATTCATTTCTCTGATGTTCATTGATGGACACCGCTCCTGATCTTCTTAACCATTGGGTTATACTGCCCCCTACAGGAGTAGGACACTAGGCAGAAAAAGAATCTGGCCACGCCTATGGGCAGTCCCAGGGGGTATACTCCCTCTCTATGCTATAGTTACTTTTTATTTGTTACAAGCAGTGTCAGAAGGATTACAACTCCACAGAGAGGTTAGTGCTGTGTCCGTCAATGAACATCAGAAAAATTGATCTTACGGTAAGTCAAAAATCCCATTTTCTCTTTCGTTCATTGACGGACACAGTTCCTTATCTTCGTGACCATTGGGATGTCCCAAAGCAGTGTTAAACATGAGGGGTGGGAACAGCGAAAAAGTTCAAGGCTCAACCAAAAACACCTGGAGCTCACAGAAAAAAAACAATACACCCTCAAAGAAAACCGGGCCTCTAAATAGCAGCCTGCAAAACCTTGCGGCCAAAAGAAACATCCACAGATGCCAACACATCCACTTTATAGAACTTTGTGAAAGTGTGTACCGATGACCAGGTGGCCGCCGTGCAAACCTGCGTCACTGATGCCCGATGACGGAAGAGCCAGAAGGCACTAAGTGACAGAAGAACCAACTTATCTCTGAGAATCACCAAGGTGAACGACAGTAGAACGCCGCCAGTCCTGACATCCTGCACGCAGAGGTGATAGCCACCAAAAAAAAAAAACACCTTCCGAGACAGCATAAGCAAGGGAATCTCCTGAAGATTCTCAAAAGGGAGGCTTCTGGAGTACCAAAAGCATCAAATTGAGGTCCCAAGGCGGCAATGGAGACCGCACTGGAGGAACCAAATGTCGGACCCCCTGAGGAAAGGTACGCACCAGGGAGTGTGTGGCCAAGGGTCATGGGAGATTGGTCCTTGGGACAGCAGATCCTCCCTGAGAGGAAGCTTCCAAGGAAAGCTGGCAACCAGCCGCACCGGATCTGCGTACCAAGCCCGGCGAGGCCATTCCGGAGCCACTAAGATGACCAGTATCCCTTCTGTCTCGATTCTGCGTCTTGGCAGAAGCTTGAGAGGAGGGAAGGCATAAATCACTAGATACTGACCCCACGGGGGCCACCAGCGCATCTGCGGTGTTCGCCAGAGAATCCCGTGACCAAGCCACAAACCTCTGCACCTTTTTTTTTTTAGCCGAGACGCCAACAGATCCATCTCGGGCATGCCCCATTAGAGACACAACGGATGAAAAACCTCCGGATGAAGGGACCACTCCCCTTGGTCCAACGCCTGCCGACTGAGGTAATCCGCCTGCCAATTCTCCACCCCGGGAATGTTGTACGATGGAGAGGGCTGGAATGAACCATTCTGCCCACCTTAGAATGCTGGCTACCTCCAGGACAATTTGTGCCCTCTTGGTGATTGACATAAGCCACGGCCGTGGCATTGTCCCATTGAATGTGCATTGGACATCTCTGAAGATGATCCGTCCAATGGTCCAGGCAGTTTGATCGCTCGGAGTTCCAAGACATTGATCGGTAGTCTGGACTCTTCCAGTGCCCAGATCCCCTGAGCAGAATTTTTGCCGAGGACTCCTCCCCACCCGGACAGACTGGCATCTGTGGTGACCACTGTCCAACACAAGGGGAGGAAGAATTTGCCCAGCCATAGCGCCAGAGAGTGAAGCCACTGTATCAGCCGGATCTGATTGTCCTGTCCCATTTGGCCAGAATCTCCCTTTGCAGGGACCTCGTATGAAACTGTGCAAATGGAACCGCCTCAAAAAGGTAGACACCATCAGACCCAGCACTCGCATGCAAGCACGGAGGGAAGGCCATCTGCTGAACAGCAGGAGATAGATTGCAGCCTGCAATTTCTGGAGTTTGTCCAGAAGAAGGTGCCGTCTGGCTAAGGCCGAGTCCAGAGTCAGACCCAGATAGTCCAGCTTTGTGGACAGAACCAGAGCAGACTTCTGAAAATTCAGAATCCAGCCGAACTCCCTCAGAGTTCATATGGTGATTTCCAGGTTTTCCATCAGAGCAGGAGACTCCGCTCGCAGAAGGTTGTGGTCCAAGTAGCCCAGTACCCCGATCACCCATTGGCATAACAATGCTAACACCGGGGCTAACACTTTAGTGAAGACCCGAGGAGCAGAAGAGAGACCCAAGGTTAACGTCACAAACTGATAATGCTCCTCCCGCACGGCTGGACTCCATCCCGAATTTCTGCACCCCACAAAGCAGTACAGCGTCTGGAGGTCCAGGATTTGACATACCTTGCCTTCCTTCCTGGGGACTGTAAACCGGTTTGAGTAAAAACACTAAAAACGTTCCGGAACCGGGACAATCCCCCTTTGAAGTAACAGGTCTTGTACCGCCCCAAACAGACCCTGTAAGCGGTCCGGGGACAGGCGCAAGTTGGAAGGAAAGAACCTTGCCAGGGGACAAGAGCGAAACTTGATCTTGTACCTGGACCGAATGACGTTGTGGACCCACTTGTCTTGTACTAGGGAAATCTATGGGTCCGGAAACCAGAGAAGACGCCCCCCCAACTACCCATATGGGTGAGGGCACACCTTCATGCTGAAGAAGCCTTGTCCGCGGGTCTGGAGAAGCTTGCTCTCGGCTTGCCAGACAAGGTTTGTTTGGATCCTCCAGAGGAGTCCCTGAAAGGTTTTGATCCCATGTCAGTCGACCCTGTGGGACGAAAAAAACTTCTTATGAGCCAAGGAGGAGGGCCCACGTCTATGATGAGGTTCCTTGCCTGCGGAAGAAAAGTATGCTTTCCCCCTGTGAGACCTTTAATGATGTCATCCAGGGTAGCCCCAAACAGGCGATCCCCTTGAAAAGGGAGATCAGTCAAGGCCTTTTAAATGTCTGGTCCGCAGACCAGCATTTAAGCCAAAAGACCCGCCGAAGGACCATTGCGGAAACAGAGACCCGAGCGACTAGGAAGGCCGCATCCAAAAAGGCATCACAGATAAACTGCAGCCCCTGCATCAGGCCCGTCCGCCAGCTCAGCAAAGATAGGTTGGATCTGTTCTCCCTCCAGATCACGGCGTAAAAGCTTAGCCCACTTGGTCAGAGTTTGCGACCCCATGGCAATGGTGAAAACCGGCCTCAGTGCCGAACCAGCCAGAATGTACATAGTGCGGGCCACAGCCTCCGCCTTTCTGTCAGCCGGATCCTTAAAGGCCGGGGGCTCTTCAACCGGAATCATGGTTGCTTTGTTCAACCTGGAAACTGGAGGGTGCACCACCGGTGCACCAGTCCACTTCCTAATAAGGGACTCCTCATAGGGGTAACGCCTAGTAAATCGCTTAGGGACCCCAAGGGGGCGCTTTAGTCGTCCCCACTCCTTAGCGACAATTCTGTCAAAATAGGTGGGGAAAGGAACATCTTTGCTGCTCTAGATGGCTTGTGAGTGCCAAAAGGGAACCTGCGCCTTCGTCGCAGCTGCAGCTGTGTCCTCCATCTTCAAGGTCTCATGCACAGATACAATCAGTGCTTCCACCAGCGCCTTTTTGTGGGCGGTTGCAGATGTGGAGGAATCATCCTCACTATCTGAGAATTCCGGGCGCATTGTCGCAGACCCAGCAGGGTGACCCATGTCCACGGCGGCCGAATCAGATTCAGGATCTGACGAGACAGATGAGGCAGGGGGAAGGCGGGGGGAGCTTTTTGCTAACCCGTCGCCCGAAAGCCACCTCCACCAGGACACAAAGGACTCCAGAACCACCGTCCGTGCATCAATGGATGGTTGGGACTCGGAGGGCCCCTCATCCCTAGAGAGGGGATCAGGTGTGGGGAGACGTGCTCTAAAGACTCCATAAGTCACCAGGGGTGCCCCACAAAAAGTTTAACACACTGCAAAGGTACAACTCCCACCGCGCTGGCAGCACCACCTGGTCGCCAGGCACAAAGCACCAAGCGATCCTCAGCAGAGAGGGAGAGAACCCCACTAGACTCGCCACCAAGCAGAAACAGGTACTTGCAGCTAACAGGATAATCTGCACTCTACACGTGAAGATCAGGAAGTGAAATGATCCAAGAGTCAGCACCAGGGGATGAGTAGGGGCTCCCACCGCAGAAATCGCCGCCCACAGGGCTCCACCGTCATGGCGGCCGCTATTTTCAAAGGCAAAAAAAACGCAAAATGGCGGCCGGACTACAAAAAGATGGCCATTGTGCATAGAAACACACAGGCTACAGCAAAATGGTGGCCCTCACCAGGGACAACGCCCCACCCCCCCGTACAGCCGATCGTCTGGTCGCTGGTGGCGCACCCCCCCCCCAATCGCCAGCATAGTGCCCTGCCCCTCCCCAGGAGGTGGACCAGAACACCCACACAGCCCCAGCATAAGTGGACGGTGGGGGGGGTAGGATGGGGGACCAGATGAAGGGGGGGTGCTTGAAGGGAAGGAGTGGAACCCAGGGGTCCGATCATCCCAGGAGGTGCTCACGTCCACCCCAAAACCCTCCAGGGGGAGAGGGGGGGGGACAGCTACTCACCATACCAGGAACCAGGCGGGCACCGCTCCAGACAGAACCTCCTCTCCATCTAAATGGGTGGCTGTCGCCCAGGAGGAACGCTGCGACTCGGGCTGAGACTCAGTCGTATGCGACCTTGCAAGGCATTCAACTCGCAGGCCAGCCCCCGTCCAGTGGGGCTATGTCGCGGCCGACCTAGCACGGAGCTGAGGTCTGCGCGTGCTCGCTGGCCAACTGGGGTGACGACTGGATCTAGATTATCCAGCCCATCACCCAGTCCGGCAGTTGACTGCAGATCTCACCTGAAAAAAACCAGGAGAAAATTTTCTATCTAAAAAGAAAAAATTCCCAGGACCAGAGATCCCAGCAAGGAACTAGGTCCTTACTCCTGACTAGGCAGTAACTATAGCAGAGTGAGGGAGTATACCCCCTGGGACTCCCATAGCAAGATTATTTTTCTGCCTAGTGTCCTACTCCTGTAGGGGCAGTATAACCCAATGGTCCTGAAGAACAGGAGCTGTGTCCGTCAATGAACGAAATAGAAATGTGCATTTTTTTCATTTCTTTTTCCCAGGAGCCTGCAGAGCATTGCACCCACGATCAGTGGATCATTGGTGCAATGTCAGGCTCCTGCAGACACTTGCTACAGCTTGCTGCCCATACTTTTGTATGGGCTTTCTGATAGAAAGTTGTAGGTAGTGCAGTGTAGGTAGAAATGAACTTCAAGAGCGCTCACCAGTGCTCTTGCAGCTCGTGGAGAACTACAAGCCGTCTGCTGCATTGGTAGAATGTACTTGTAGTTCATTCCTTCACAGATTCCTGCGAATGAATGACACAGGTGTGCCACGCTGTTTTAGAAATCTGATAGTGGATGCAATGGAAAGGATCCCCCACCCGCTGTCACTTGGGGGGGGGGGATGTGGGGACAGGTGTTGGAGCATGTTATACATTATACCCTAAATATGGGTGGCAACATGTAGCATGCTCCATCTTAGGCAGGCCATAGATGGTGCGATTTTCTTTCCACGGATTGCAGGAAAGAAAAATCGATTGATTCCCCCATCAACTGTGTCAGTGTTGATGGGGGAATCCCTCCTGCAGAGCTATTGTTCTACTGGCAGGGGGCCAGGGGGGGTCAACATGGGTACAATCAACCTGGCCCATAGATAGTTTGAGTTCAGCAAGGACGTCATTACCGGCTTTAGCCTTTAAATGTCATGAATGCCTCTCAACTATATCCAAGGAGTCTCTTTTATTCTCTCCCAATTATAAACTGTGGGTCAATTCAAATCTGGAAGACCAAAGGGAAGCTAAATTAGTGTTCATCAATAGTCCAGTGTTACCATGTCCAGGTTTACAAACACTTTAAACATCCCACAAAAGGGATTAGTAAATAAAGGAGGATTCCAGTGTAGCAGGATGTTAATGACATTTTTTAGTTTGTTCCTTTTACTGAAGAGGACAAATCCTTCGTATGGTTTATTCTAGAGATTATACAGTAAGTGGCAACAGAAGAACAGTTCACAGGTCAGTGTAGATCTCCACAAGATAGGGTAGTGATTGTGCTTTTTTTTTTTTTTTACACCTGGTCTGGCCTGACATTCCCAGTTTCTTATTTGACTTGCTGGACCTTCCTTTAAGTGATACTAAAGTCTCTTTTTTTAGTTAAAAATAACAAACATGTTATACTTACCTGCTCTGTGAAGTGGTTTTGCACAGGGCAGTCCAGATCCTTCTCTTATCAGGTCGCACTTCTGTGATCCTGGCCCCTCCCTCCTGTTAAGTGCCCCCACAGCAAGCAGCTTGCTATGGGGGCACCTGGCCTGAGCCACAGCTCTCTGTGTCCATGCAGACACGGAGCTGCACCCCGCCCCGCCCCCTTTCTCTCCTCATTGGCTGACTGACCTTGATTGACAGCAGCCGGAGCCAATGGCATGGCGCTGCTGTCTCAGCCAATAGGGAGGGGAGTCCTGGACAGCCGAGACACTCCTGTAACATCGCTGAATCTAGAGGGACCTCAGGTAAGTATTAGGGGAGCTGCTGCACACAGAAGGCTTTTTATCTCAATGCATAGAATGCATTAGGATAAAAAAAACCCTTCTGCCTTTACAAGCACTTTTAGTAAAGAATCTATAAATGTTATCTTTCAAAATTTAATACATGGGAAATACTAGGAAAAAACATTATGCAGGCTAATTATTTTAATATGCCTGTAATGCCATAGCATTTCAATGGAAGTGTGCTACAGTTCCCAAGCTCTCATACTGAGAGAAGCCAACTAACCCAGCTCTTCCTTTGTACAAATGTACTTGGGACAGTGTGCAGATAGGTTTGCTAAAATTTAGGGCCCCTGGACTGATTGGGGTTGATTCACTGACTGAGCTCTTTGCACATTCAGTAGCACTCATTTTCCTCAGAGATTAGAGAATAAGAAAATGAGATGAAGCTCCACTGATTCCAATCATCCAATCATGTGCAAGCAAAAATGCTGTTTTTTTTTTCCTTGCACCAGATTGGGTATTCTTTACAAAGTGAAGCTTCACCACAGTTCGACTGCACTTAGTCTGGGGTGGTTTTAATAAAGGCAAATAGACTTTGCACTTTTGCAAGTGCAGTTGCTCCAGAGCTTAGTACATGAGAGAGCGCTCTGCTGACTTTCATCATCCAATCTTATGCAAGGAAAAATGCTGTTTATTTTATTTTTCTTGCATATGATTGGGTATTCTTTGTAAAGTGAAGCTTTACCTCATTTACTAAGCTCTGGAGCAACTTTGCTTGCAAAAGTGCACAGTGCATTTGCCTTTAGTAAATTAACCCCATTGTCTCCTAACAGTTGAGGGTCCAAGTGACATGATGGTTCATTTATTACCCAGTTTATTCCTTTATTCATAAGGGCCTTCAGTAATGAATGAATTTAGATTTGTAAATTATATGTTTGTTATTGTAAATTAAACATTTAAAACTAAAAACAGTATCACAGTAGCTGGGTTAATGATTAGATTCTGTATCTACTGCTCCTCTCCAAAGGGATAAAGTGTGATATATCTTGTGGACATTCAATTTGGTGATAAACCAATCAGAACTGATCTTTCACGGGTTCACAAGGGCAAATGATTGCTCATTGGTTGCCATGGGTTAAAGCACCTTACACATAGATCTTTATTTTGATTAGGACTTACCTTTGTTAATTGCTCTGTAAAGTGTATTGCTGTTTGCGTATGCAGGGTAAGAGGACCTGTCCTAATCTGAGAGACTCCATCTGCCAGAGCCATGAAAATAATCAACTGTAAAGATAAGAAAAAAATAATATTTAACATTGCAGTGGCTTTGATGCAAAACTTACACAACCACCCCTAACCTGAAAAGTCTGGGATTGGGACATTTTCTATGTAGCATAAAATCAACTAAAATTTGAGCCATGTATGGCAGCCTTAAGTATGTTTGCCATTCATGTCCCAATATTTTCATGATAACATTTTAGAAGTTCTAGTCAGACATTAGGGTTCATATGTCTAGGTCAAATATTAGGGCGCATATTGAGCCACACTCCCATGCATAGGGGCAGTCTTCATTTGCACGGGATTCACAGGTGTTACATGCAGACCCATGCAGGCAGCCTGATTCAATTATTGACAGGCAGCCAACTGCACCAACTTGCATGGATCTACACATGAATTGTGGACTGTACATCTGTGTGGGTCTTATGGTGCGCAGCCTGTCTGCATTGGAGTGCAGTAGAGCCAGAGCTTACATTACAGATCAATTGACCACACTGAAGATGAGGGAAAAAAAAAAAAATAAGTATTTAGGACTGGTTTATACCACATTCCCACTTTTCTGCATGCGTGTTTCCATACATACAGTGCCTTGCGAAAGTATTCGGCCCCCTTGAACTTTGCGACCTTTTGCCACATTTCAGGCTTCAAACATAAAGATATAAAACTGTAATTATTTGTGAAGAATCAACAACAAGTGGGACACAATCATGAAGTGGAACGAAATTTATTGGATATTTCAAACTTTAACAAATAAAAAACTGAAAAATTGGGCATGCAAAATTATTCAGCCCCCTTAAGTTAATACTTTGTAGCGCCACTTTTTGCTGAGATTACAGCTGTAAGTCGCTTGGGGTATGTCTCTATCAGTTTTGCACACCGAGAGACTGAAATTTTTGCCCATTCCTCCTTGCAAAACAGCTCGAGCTCAGTGAGGTTGGATGGAGAGCGTTTGTGAACAGCAGTTTTCAGTTCTTTCCACAGATTCTCGATTGGATTCAGGTCTGGACTGACTTGGCCATTCTAACACCTGGATATGTTTATTTGTGAACCATTCCATTGTAAATTTTGCTTTATGTTTTGGATCATTGTCTTGTTGGAAGACAAATCTCTGTCCCAGTCTCAGGTCTTTTCCAGACTCCATCAGGTTTTCTTCCAGAATGTTCCTGTATTTGGCTCCATCCATCTTCCCATCAATTTTAACCATCTTCCCTGTCCCTGCTGAAGAAAAACAGGCCCAAACCATGATGCTGCCACCACCATGTTTGACAGTGGGGATGGTGTGTTCAGGGTGATGAGCTGTGTTGCTTTTACGCCAAACATAACGTTTTGCATTGTTGCCAAAAATTTCGATTTTGGTTTCATCTGACCAGAGCACCTTCTTCCACATGTTTGGTGTGTCTCCCAGGTGGCTTGTGGCAAACTTTAAATGACACTTTTTATGGATATCTTTAAGAAATGGCTTTCTTCTTGCCACTCTTCCATAAAGGCCAGATTTGTGCAGTATATGACTGATTGTTGTCCTATGGACAGAGTCTCCCACCTCAGCTGTAGATCTCTGCAGTTCATCCAGAGTGATCATGGGCCTCTTGGCTGCATCTCTGATCAGTCTTCTCCTTGTATGAGCTGAAAGTTTAGAGGGACGGCCAGGTCTTTGTAGATTTGCAGTGGTCTGATACTCCTTCCATTTCAATATTATCGCTTGCACAGTGCTCCTTGGGATGTTTAAAGCTTGGGAAATCTTTTTGTATCCAAATCCGGCTTTAAACTTCTCCACAACAGTATCTCGGACCTGCCTGGTGTGTTCCTTGTTCTTCATGATGCTCTCTGCGCTTTAAATGGACCTCTGAGACTATCAGTGCAGGTGCATTTATACGGAGACTTGATTACACACAGGTGGATTCTATTTATCATCATTAGTCATTTAGGTCAACATTGGATCATTCAGAGATCCTCACTGAACTTCTGGAGAGAGTTTGCTGCACTGAAAGTAAAGGGGCTGAATAATTTTGCACGCCCAATTTTTCAGTTTTTTATTTGTTAACAAAGTTTGAAATATCCAATAAATTTCGTTCCACTTCATGATTGTGTCCCACTTGTTGTTGATTCTTCACAAAAAATTACAGTTTTATATCTTTAGGTTTGAAGCCTGAAATGTGGCAAAAGGTTGCAAAGTTCAAGGGGGGCGAATACTTTCGCAAGGCACTGTATGTAATGCATTACTTATGTTTTTTTTACCGAGTTATATTTACATGTATTTGAGGTACATTCATATACGTTTATGTGCATTCCAGGACGTTTACGTGCAAAAAATGCAGCACGCTGTACTTTTTTTTTTAAACGCATCAAAAACTAGGCTTATTGGAATACAATAATTTTTCTGGCATATAAGTTCAAGCGGCGTTTAAAAACATGGTTGACTGCATTTGCTGTATGAGCCCTTACATGGAACTCTTTTATAAACATTATTTAACCTAAATTGTATTAGCCTTTACTTTCACTTTAGTAAACAACTTCCCTGGTTGGTTAATATTTGTGTAAGTCCATATACTTACCGTATTTATAACCCTGCTACACAACTGACATGGGTAGAACAGTAAATCTCCCTTACTCTATATAAAACGAATGACAATTTTGCCTCTAGTTCTGCTTTAAGGACATCTACTGATGTGGCAAAAAATATTTTATATACATAATATATACATACAGTAGCCTTTTACTGTAGGGTATATTTGACATATTACATAAAAAATAAATCTTTAAAAAGTACCACCGTTTGTAAGCCATTTTTTCAATGTTAGCATTACTGGATCTTGAAAATACTATGGGGATGGGGATGCCAGTGAATGGGGATGTGGTAAAGCAGGAGAGTGTCACATGATATCGCGATTGACCAGGATAGCAGGGGAGCACATAGAAGGTAAATGCATGCTGCCTAAAGTATTTCTTGTACAGTGCGCTTGTTTTTATTACGCAGTATGGCCAGACCAGAGGACTGCTCTACACATAAGCAGAGATCAACTTTCTGACAAGTAGCCTGTACTGCAGGGACAAATAAATGACAGAAAATAAGCTATATTGCTGGCTACACATACACACTCTGATTTTCGTTGAGATTTAATTGATCTGTTTTCCAAATAGACCAATCATTTTCGAAAGGGACCAATCAATATGCAGTGTGGGGGCATTGCTCACTGAATACACTTTCCTATACAATACATTCTGATCCCTGTCTTCTTTGATTTAAGTGAAATACAACCTTCTTTTTTAACAAATGATTTGATATACTGCACCATGAGAGTGTTCTTTCCTTTCCCTCTCTCTCTGGCAATACTGGAGCTTTGAATATGCCTATTTATATACATGTTGAATGGATGATAGCAGCAGTTTGAAATCATTCCTGTGACCTCATGTATGACATCTTGGATTTTCCCATATGCGCAATTTGACTCCCTGTAATAGGGGTCAATTAAGTCTGGTGAGTGTTTAGTACATCTGCATGCTGGTGGAGAGGAACCTTTCCTATACTCACTGAGGACACTATTCACTTGTGGGATTATATATGGACTTCACAATTTTTATGTATTTTCTATCATTTAAATGAAAACCTCAGGTCATACCTGGTCCTGAAGATACTCATCAACACAGCCTCCATGACGAAGGTTACGGAGAAGGATTTCTGCAGCTTCAGCCCCAACGCGGTCTGCAGTTACTCCTGAAGACCAGAGAACAATTGAATCAATGATAGAAGTAAAATGCACAGATAAATTGCACCATGAATACATGACAATTTCAAAACAGTCCTGGAAATTATTTCAAGCTGAAGAGTAGGGATGATCGAACTTTTGAAAAGTTCGGTTCGACCAGAACACCCGAATTTCCCAAAAGTTCGGTTCGGATTTCAGAACCCCATTGAAATCAATGGGACCCGAACTTCGGTAATCAAAAAACACCATGAAAAAAAAAAAAAAGATAATTTTTCAGTAGAACAGGGATGTGGGACCCTCCTTTAGCACCTATATGATCTTTTTTTCTGGTTCTGGACATGCTACAGAGCTGAAACTTCACAGGTACACCTTTTAGACACCCCAGACACAAAATCACACAAAAAAAAAAGTTCTTAAAAATTGTCATTTTTGATAAAAAAGCCAATTATTGAAAAATTTAAAAAAAAAAAATATTACTGTAAATGATTTCATTAGCGCAAGCATATATTTCTGCTACTATCACACCTATATATGTCTAGGTGGGTATATAAATATATGTATGTGTGTATATACACCACTATACACAAGTTCAGATGTTTTGCCTGCCTCAAAAGAACCCCAAAAAATGCCAAAAAAACGCTAGCGTCAAAAAAAAAAAAAATGCCCAGGTGTGTTTTTGCTGGCATTTTTTGGGGGTTTTTGGAGGCAGGCAAAACATCAGAACTTGTGCACAGTACCACTATACACAAGATCAGATGTTTTTCCTGACTGCAAAGAACCCAAAAAAATGCCTTCTATTAAACCGGCAAGGCGTTACAGCAGCAAAGCCAACCCCCTGAGCTGAAAGTTTTCTAATACAAACAATCTTTTTTTTTTATGGTTCTGGACATGCTACAGAGCTGAAACTTCACATGTACACGTTTTAGACCACCCAGATACTAAATCCAAAGTAAAAATCAAAAAATCTCTCTTTTTTTTTTTTTTTAATTTGTTCAATAATTGGCTTTTTTTTATCAAAAATGACAATTTTTAAGAACTTTTTTTGTGTGATTTTGTGTCTGGGGGTCTAAAAGGTGTACCTGTGAAGTTTCAGCTCTGTAGCATGTCCAGAACCAGAAAAAAAAAAAAAAAGGATTGTATGTATTAGAAAACTTTCAGCTCAGGGGGTTAGCTTCTCTCCTCAGTTTTCACACCTTGCCAGTTTCAAAGCAGGCATTTTTTTGGGTTCTTTGCAGTCAGGAAAAACATCTGAACTTGTGTATAGTGGTACTGTGCACAAGTTCAGATGTTTTGCCTGCCTCCAAAACCCCCCAAAAAATGCCAGCAAAAACACACCTGGGCATTTTTTTTTTTTTTTGACGCTAGCGTTTTTTTGGCATTTTTTTGGGTTCTTTTGAGGCAGGCAAAACATCTGAACTTGTGTATAGTGGTATATAGACACACATAATTATATGTATATAGACACCTAGCCATATATAGGTGTGATAGTAGCAGAAATATATTACTGTAAATGATTTCATTAGCGCAAGCATATATATCTGCTACTATCACACCTATATATGTCTAGGTGTGTATATAAATATATGGATGTGTGTATATACACCACTATACACAAGTTCAGATGTTTTGCCTGCCTCCAAAACCCCCCAAAAAATGCCAGCAAAAAACACACCTGGGCATTTTTTTTTTTTTGACGCTAGCGTTTTTTTGGCATTTTTTGGGGTTCTTTTGAGGCAGGCAAAACATCTGAACTTGTGTATAGTGGTATATATACACACATAATTATATGTATATAGACACCTAGCCATATATAGGTGTGATAGTAGCAGAAATATATTACTGTAAATTATTTCATTAGCGCAAGCATTTATTTCTGCTACTATCACACCTATATATGTCTAGGGGTATATATACAGACATATATGTGTATATATATACCCCCTATACACATGTTCAGATGTCATGTCTGACATCAAACATCTCCTCAAAAAAGCACTGGCAGTGGCAGCCCCTGCAGCACAAAAAATGCTTGGCTGGTGAGAAGCCATATGGGTGTGCCGAAGCAATTCAGAGAAATGATAATTTCTCTATAGCAGTCACCCTGCTATGGAAGGGTTTTGTCACCCTGCCATAGCAGTCACTGCCAGTTAACCCTACACTACACTACGGTCCCCTTACACTTAACACTTTCCCTACAGAAACTAAATTTTTGAAGCTAACTTAAGTGTAAAGGAGCACTCTAACTACACTAGATATCCCTTTCCTCACACTAATAAATAGCTAAATGACACTTTTAAAGTAAAATTAACAGAACTGCTTCCACTCTCTTCCATGTCCAGTATAACAATGCTAGGAATATGGCGGGGGCGATCTTATATACTGGGGGGGCGTATTCACTAATGATTGGTCTAGGGACCCCCTAGTCACTCCAATCACATTCCTAGCATTCTCCTGCCCCCTCAATTGGCTTTTGCTAATGGTTCTGGTCCAATCACGGGCTTTTAAAGCCCATTTCCTGAAGCATTGCATTTTGGGCGGTTCTGGTTCCTGAATTCCGAACTTTTTGGGCAAAAAGTTCTAAATTCGGCCGAACCTCGAACACCCAATGTTCGGGCCGAACCGATGGTCGACCCGAACCGTTCGATCATCCCTACTGAAGAGTATTCAACAAAGTGGTGAAATTAAGTGCAAAGTGCATAACCCATAGAAATTCAACAGAATTTACATAACTATTGTTAAACCAGAAAAAAAAGTAAATTACCTATAACAGCCTACTGCACTTAAATAAAATATAAATGTAAATTAAATTATTCATGGAACCACTGGCCAAATCCTATGTAAAAACTAACAGTTTATATAAGATTAGCCATTACTGCATTTTGTGTTACATAATGATATTCATATTGTATAGTTGTTAGCAAGTTGCCATGATGTAGCACATGCTTTCAGAACCTTGTTTTTACTCGCCTAGTAGATGTGCAAGTAGCAATTAATAGCAGAAATATATTGCATGTTTTCTGTCTGCAGATTTGCATTCCTAGTTTTGAATGGTAACGATGATTAATTTAACCACTTGACCTCAGGAAGATTTACCAACCCCCCCCCCCCTTTCATGACCAGGCCTTGTTTACGATTTAGCACTGCGTTACATTAACTGACAATCATGTGACACTGTACCCAAATAATATGTATGCTATTTGTCTTCCACAAATAGAGCTTTCTATTGGTGGTATTTGATCACTACTGCATTTTTTATTCTTTGCGCTATAAACAAAAAAAATAAAAAAAGAATTTTGAAGAAAAAAAAAAAAAACCAAACAATATTGTTTTACTTTCTGCTATAAAACACATCCAATACAAAAAATTGAAAGAATCAAATTTCTTCATAAATTTAGGCCAATATGTATTTTGCTACATGTTTTTGGTAATAAAAAAAATCCCAATAAGCGTATATTGATTGGTTTAAGCGAATGGTATTCGCATCCACAAACTATGGCATATATTTATGGAAAATGTTTTTTTTAAACTAGTAATGGAGACAAATCAGTAACCTATAGCGGGACAGCAAAATTGCGGCAGACAATCGGACACTGAAACTTGACACTGCGGGAACCAGTGACACTAAAACAAAGTGATCAGGGCCAAAAATATACACTGTCACTGTACTAAGGACACTGGCTGGGAAGCGGGTTAACCATCTTGGGCAATCAAAGGGTTAACTGTGCACCTGGTCAGTGTCTTTGTGTACCTGTTTAGATGCTTTTACTAAAGCAAGAGATTGTTTTTTTTTCCTGATTTGCAAAAACACAAAATCCATCCTTTCCACCGTCAGAACGAAGATCTGCCTTGTTTACATAGGCAGATCCCCGTTTTGTGTATTTTACCAATAAACGGCGGGTGCCGGGGGACATCTAGCACCCGACACCTGCAGATTGGCTTCTGCTGTGAATAATCACAGCAGAAGCAGGCTGTGGTGGCATGCATGCGCCCCCTGCAGGTGGAAGGGCATAATCGTGTGTGTGTATATATATATATATATATATATATATATATATATATATATATATATATATATATATACACATACATACACATATGTATATTACACATTATATATATATATACACACGTATACATACATATACATATATATATATATATATATATATATATATATATATATATATATATATTATATATATATACATATACACACACATACACACACACACACATTATATATAAATATATATATATATGCACACATACACACATACAATATATACACATACACACACACACACAGGATTTTGCACAGGAGAGACGTCCTGTAGCAGTAGAACTGCTATAGGGTGGTCTTTAAATGGTTAAAAGCATTATACACCTTTTAACCCGCTCCTTGTGTTTCTCACCTGCATAAGATGTGCATTTCGTTTCAGGATAGAATTTGTTGCACTTTATGCACAGCCTAACAAAAAGTAAATCACATCCCTGTGTCAGCAGTTTTTGGGTTAAAACAGGAGTCATTCGGCATGGCACAGCACAGGTTAATGCATGACTTCTGTCAGTGGTGCAAAAAATACTATCCCATAATCCCTCCCTGGGTCTCTTATTCTAGTAATCGTGCAGGTAGAAGCTACACAGTAATTAGATGTGACACAGACACAACATTCGCAGACACACAGAGAGCTCACTGAGCTGGGAGATGTGTTGCTCCACATTAGCACTCCAATATTTGTGATGCAACACAGAAGGGATGGCGTAGCATGCATTGGACGCTGTGTGACCTAGAACAAGAAGTTGTCCTGTCTTCTTGGTGCATAGGGACCAGCTAGCTGAAGCAATATATGGATATAGCGGAATGGGTCAGCCATTACACTACAAGCTGAAGCCACAACATACAAGCCCATCATTACAAGACAGGGCAAACAATACAGGGAAGATAACTACACTAATTGAACATTGAAAACATTTGAAAGAGTCCAATGACTAAAAGCAGAACTGCAGGAATAACATTTTGGACATTTGCTACATACCAATTAGTTACCTTTAATGATGGATGTACTCTGTGTGGATGGCCAATCCGATGGGTTTGGAAAAAAAATCTTATTTTCATTCGGAAATGACACAACTGTAAGTGCAGAACTTCCAGTGCTGTAAATCAGCTTAGCTTCCATCTCTCATACGGTCGTTTACATATTCATTAAACGCCTTGTATTCTGTTGACAGAATACAAGGGATTATGTGATTGACAAGGGGAGGTC
Organism: Pelophylax lessonae; assembly: GCF_965119305.1. NCBI lineage: Eukaryota > Metazoa > Chordata > Amphibia > Anura > Ranidae > Pelophylax > Pelophylax lessonae. Next base: position 179,797,801 of record NC_138775.1, read on the forward strand.
CTAACATTCATCTACCTCTCCTCTTGTCAAATCACAGAGCACCTTGTATTCTGTAAATAAAGTTCAAGACATTTTATGAATGGAAGAGACAGAAAGTGAGCTGTGCTGTTCATGACAATGAGAGACAACTTTGATTTGCAGATCTGGAGTTTCGGTGCTTACAGTAGCATTGGGGCTGAATGAAACTAAAAATATTACCTAATGCAGCAGCCAGCCTCAAATCAGACTTCTATCATGAGAGGTAATGTATTGGTACTTTACTTCAAATAGTCAAGAACAGAGTTACATACTGAATAAGGGAAAGGCAGGGCAGATGAGGGTCAGGACTGCCTCCTGTCCAAATCACAGAATACCTTGTATTTGGTCATTAAAATACAAGGCACTTTATAAATGGATGCAGCTGAGAGCAAGTGATGCTCTTCATATTACCTGCTCTGCACAAGTTCCAGAACTTTGATTTACAGCTCCAGACTTTCAGTACTTATGGAAATATTGGGGCTGAATAAAACTAAAGCTCCGTTGACAACTGAGCAATCCGGATCACGGGCAGAATTGCCGCTATCCTGCCCCCGATTCCAAAATCACGGGACGCATGTGCTTCCTAATGGCACCCCAATCACACCAGAATTTTGCCACGATTGTCGCGTTATAAATCACGCTGTAACCAGCGGCCAATCATAACGCTTGTCACTCAAAAAGGAACAGGAGCTTCTTTTGAGCGACAGTGTCGTGATTTGGGTGCCCTTAAGAAGTAATGGCATTGCACAATTTGGAATCGTGGGCAGAAGAGCAGAATCATGGCATTCCGCTCGCCATATGGATAGCTCAAGTGTGAACGGAGCCCAAGAGTTTTACTTAACCGCAGCCAGCCGTACCGATCATTACAGGTCATTTATTGGAACACATCAATAGTCCAAAAATATTTTCAAAGCAGAACTCCAGCCAAAATGAACATTAAAAGATGAAATAACAAAACCAGCTTTTTGCTTCAATCCAAAAGTTATTTTCTAGGTGTCCACATGGGTGTACTAATGGGTTATTTTTTTGCCTATCCCGGAGTTCTTTAAATGTATTTTTTAAACATGCCTGAATTTGATGTGGTATCAGCCTCTTGCAGCCCCTGTACAAGAAGCCAATCAGCTCATGTGCTGACAAGAAACATACTGATAGGAAGAGAGAGCATAGTGACAGCGAGATGATCAAATCGCTGTTCTGCTGGGGGGGGGCGACAAAGTTATGCACCTAATTAGCAGTAAAGCCTCGTACACACTATAGTATAAGAAAATCAGGTGAACATTTTCGTCTAAGGAACGATCGTACGATTTTCTGATAGTGTGTACACAACTTTCGACAGCCATTTACGACCAAAAATTTCTGACGGACAAACTCCAAAATGTTTCCCGTACGGGAACGGAATAAACAATTTTCGTTAAATGTGTATTGTTTTCGAAAATCAGAAATGAAAGACCGCGCATTGGTCAGAAACAAACAAAAAAAAAAAAAAGGCCTTTGTTGTACAAGAATTTTTGTACATTATTTCCTTCCTTCCCCCAATTTTCTTCTAGTGTGTACCCCCACTTTACAAGAAACAAGAAAAGATACCCGAGAACCAAACGTGGCTCCTAAATCACAGGTTGGAGGCCACTACAGTATAGTGTACCATAGAGGTTTTCCTATCAGCAATCACAGACAATTTCGTTTTTTAACTGAAGTCTGTATTTAGGTCATTAGACGCGTCATAGAAATAAACCCAAACAGCTCTGTCATTACATTTGTCTTTTTAATTACAGCACTGCAGGCTCCTTGGGACTCAAGCAGAAAATTGTGTGTTGCGGTCCTATGCCAATTATTTTTTTTTTCTCAGGACTTTCTGTATAATTAATACAATACTTTAATGCTGTAATAATACAATAAATATTATGACATTCTTAAAAATGAAAGAGCTCAATAAAAAGGGACTAATTTACAAAAGCTGGAGCAAATTTAGAGCTGCTGCCACTAGCAATCAATGAACTAGCAGTGGAGAGATGAAACGGTATTTTCTACTGTTGAAAAGATGACGAATCTGGGCTTTTTCTATCGTTTGGACACAAGATTTGTGGCAAAAGTGAAACAGTATGACTTGGACAGAAAGCATTGCACGCAATACGGACAATTTGGCAATTTAAAAAAATTGAAATTGTTTATTTTAAGGCCAAAATAGCTGTGCCATTATCTAAAGCCATCTAATATTTTGCTGCTATTTATCTACCATATATTGCTGAGCTTTACTGCTATTTACCCCACCATATATTGCTGAGCTTTACTGCTATTTTCCCCACCATATATTGCGGAGCTTTACTGCTACTTACCCCACCATATATTGCTGAGCTTTACTGCTATTTACCCCCCCATATATTGCTGAGCTTTACTGCTATTTACCCCACCATATATTGCGGAGCTTTACTGCTATTTACCCCACCATATATTGCTGAGCTTTACTGCTATTTACCCCACCATATATTGCTGAGCTTTACCCCCACCATATATTGCTGAGCTTTAAAGCATCACTTTTTACCATGAGATAATAAAGCATGGGGTCTATATTTATACTTTCTGAAACTAAAGCTGCTATTTGACTTTTTGCTAAACAGATTATGCTGAAAAGGGCTTTGGGTAAAGCTGGATACACATTATACAATTATCTTGTACAATTTTCCTTTAGCTTTACCAAAACCATATAACATGAGGTCAAACCTAAACACTTTCAATTTGTATGCAATCAATCAGGCCCTTGCACTACAAAGTTGAAGGTAAATCTAAAGTAACATGAACAATAGAGAAAAAAAAACTTGTATAATGTGTAGCCAGCTTAAAATGTTACTAAATCCACAACAGTAAAATCAGTCTGTATATGCAGTAAAGCATGCTTGTTATACTCAAAGTGGAACCTAAGGGGTTAATCCAGCACATTGTGTAAAAAGGCTGCTTGATCCGGTCTTCCCTAAACCTCCCCTTCTTTTACAGTCCCCAATCCATCTGCTGATAGAACAGAACCTTGGGGGTACTCTGCTCATGCTCACTTTGCTAGAGAGATTTGTATTGCTAGAGAGATTTTTTTTTTCTTGGGAGGGTGCATGTGATCAGTACAGGGCCAATCAGCACTGTCCAGACAGAGTCAGGGGACATGCAGCCTTATAGGACAGTCAGAGGAGAATGAAAACTCTTCCCAACAAGCTTTAACCAGACACTGATAGAAGTCATAAGACTGCTATATACTGCTGATGAGAAAAAGTATTAAGCAGTTTAAATTTATGCGGTTGTCAGCCATGTCCTCTACTGAGCTTCCGCCGCTGGAGACCAGATGGGCTTCAAAAAAGGTATGTATACGGATTTCTTCTTTACAGGGCTAGATAGGTTAGTGTTAGATCGTGGATGTCTGTAGATGTAGGGATTTTAGTGTTAGAATGGATTTACACTTTAACCCGTTCTTCTGGCAGGGGGATTATACTCCAATATGGTTTTGAGGATTTTTTTTTTCTGTTTTTTTAGTGGTTACCATTGTTGCTGTTCCATGTCCACCAGGTGAGGGTTTTGACCCGCCGGGTATGTTTTCGGCAGTGCATGTGCATGCTTTGGTGACTTTAGGTATGTGGTTTTGAAGGGGTTATCCAGTCATGCATGTTCTGTGACTCACATTAACATGCGTTTATATTGAATTTCCTAATAATATCGAATCTAACCTGTATGTATATTTTGTTGTAGAGATTTTAATATATGCTCCCTACACTCCTGAAGAAGCGGCAACAGACCGCGAAACATGTAGACATGTGAACTTAGCTGTCCATGAGTTTTCCCTGTGCATTTTCAGCATACTGACTGACCCTACTATTTACATTTTGTGATAAGCAATCATAGTGGAAAACTCATGGCAGATATTGGGAGTGGATATGTATAATTTTGTGTGTTTTTAACTTATTTAAGTTTTGTACTTCTTGTACTTTTTGTAATCTATGCTGGTACCAAAAAATTAACAAACTCTCCCTTATCCTTTTACATGTTTTGGAATTGATAGGATATAGGGAAAACTTTATTATCCTGCACTCATGTTGGACATTGTATGAACTCAAGGTATCACACTATGGTGAATAATTTGATTAATAGCACAGTAATTCACATATGTCTTCATGTGATTATGTTATACTTATTTACTGGTGAAAGGGTAAAAATATTGCGCTTAAACACTTAAAACACAACCAAAAAAGTGCTTGTGTGCATAAACATATAAATAATAAATATATATATACTAGTGAATAAATAAATAAATATATATGTTGTGAAAAGTCCTTAGTGAAATATATCAACAATCCTTAAAGTGCCCAGTGCAATACGGATCTCTCAGCAATGACTGAAAATCACTTTAGCTTCAAGTGAGGGACCTCCACCGTAGGGACTTTCTCCACCCAGTGCTCAGGGTAAATACTTCTTACCGAAGCTGGTGGACCCCTTAATTACAGGGGGTCTAAAACAGCATATAAGGTCCACAAATGCCTCCAAGCTATCCTTCAGGTCCCTTAATAAGGCTCAGCTCGCACAAGGAACTCCAAGTATTTCCAGGGTGGTATGGTATGGAGAAAAAGATAAGGAAACTCCGATAGTGTAGTATGTTCTATTATTGGGGTTTATTAATAGAAATGCACTTACTCAAACATCATATACAGAATGCCTTCATGGGGTAAATGCAGCATGGGTTCGGTGTACGGGACGCTCCTCTCTTCCTGCGTATCACCAACCCGGAACTCCACGGTCTCACGTTCCCGACGCACGTTTCGTCAGACGCGCTGACGTCATCAGGGGATCATGTGACCGTACGTTTCCATTCACAATAAATAGAAGAATCGGACTGACAACATCCAATCGCTGGCCCGCGGTTACTGAACCGCCTATTCCTTCCGGGATGTTAGGTTCTCTCCTCCTACCAGGAAGTACTCCGCGGCCATATCTTATTTGGGCAACTCGCCAATACTTCGCTATATTAAACCTGAATAGACAATCGCCAATATTAAAAGAGATCCGACTGTCATCCTGAAGTTTAAAATGTATTCAAATGCCAATCAATGTATACCAAATAGAGCGATGGGATGCTGTTTACAGTGAATGATATAAACAGTTTAAATATATATATATATATTACCCTCAGTACAATTTATAGACCAAACTACATACACTTTATTAAAATTATTAAAACATGTATTATAATATTTTTAACCATATCCCTAAAAATTAGATTTATTAATATAGTAGATCTAGTGCTAAAAAATATTGTTAAATTCATTGTTGCTAATAACATTTATTAAAATTAGTGCTAAGAAATAAAAGATGAAGTGCGCTAAATGGGAAATGAATAAAATTCTCAAAGGTATATTTGCAGATAAAATTACAGATAAAAAGGATATAATAAGAGGTTGATTTTAATTTTAAATTTTAAAAATTTTAAAAATTTGAGATGTAACAATTAAGGTCGATATCAATATTCATACCCGACGGCTGTAAAGTTTGCATTTTGTATATCCATTGGGTTTCATTCATGGAGATCTTTTTAGTCATATTTCCCCCTCTCCAATGACGATCTACTCTATCTATACCACAAAAGGTCATCTGAGATGGGTCCTTATTGTGGTATAGACGGAAATGATTGGAAAGGCTATGCTTGGGAAATATATTGGGAAATATATTTCCGTCTATACCACAATAAGGACCCATCTCAGATGACCTTTTGTGGTATAGATAGAGTAGATCGTCATTGGAGAGGGGGAAATATGACTAAAAAGATCTCCATGAATGAAACCCAATGGATATACAAAATGCAAACTTTACAGCCGTCGGGTATGAATATTGATATCGACCTTAATTGTTACATCTCGAATTTTTAAAATTTTTAAAATTTAAAATTAAAATCAACCTCTTATTATATCCTTTTTATCTGTAATTTTATCTGCAAATATACCTTTGAGAATTTTATTCATTTCCCATTTAGCGCACTTCATCTTTTATTTCTTAGCACTAATTTTAATAAATGTTATTAGCAACAATGAATTTAACAATATTTTTTAGCACTAGATCTACTATATTAATAAATCTAATTTTTAGGGATATGGTTAAAAATAATATAATACATGTTTTAATAATTTTAATAAAGTGTATGTAGTTTGGTCTATAAATTGTACTGAGGGTAATATATATATATTTAAACTGTTTATATCATTCACTGTAAACAGCATCCCATCGCTCTATTTGGTATACATTGATTGGCATTTGAATACATTTTAAACTTCAGGATGACAGTCGGATCTCTTTTAATATTGGCGATTGTCTATTCAGGTTTAATATAGCGAAGTATTGGCGAGTTGCCCAAATAAGATATGGCCGCGGAGTACTTCCTGGTAGGAGGAGAGAACCTAACATCCCGGAAGGAATAGGCGGTTCAGTAACCGCGGGCCAGCGATTGGATGTTGTCAGTCCGATTCTTCTATTTATTGTGAATGGAAACGTACGGTCACATGATCCCCTGATGACGTCAGCGCGTCTGACGAAACGTGCGTCGGGAACGTGAGACCGTGGAGTTCCGGGTTGGTGATACGCAGGAAGAGAGGAGCGTCCCGTACACCGAACCCATGCTGCATTTACCCCATGAAGGCATTCTGTATATGATGTTTGAGTAAGTGCATTTCTATTAATAAACCCCAATAATAGAACATACTACACTATCGGAGTTTCCTTATCTTTTTCTCCATACCATACCACCCTGGAAATACTTGGAGTTCCTTGTGCGAGCTGAGCCTTATTAAGGGACCTGAAGGATAGCTTGGAGGCATTTGTGGACCTTATATGCTGTTTTAGACCCCCTGTAATTAAGGGGTCCACCAGCTTCGGTAAGAAGTATTTACCCTGAGCACTGGGTGGAGAAAGTCCCTACGGTGGAGGTCCCTCACTTGAAGCTAAAGTGATTTTCAGTCATTGCTGAGAGATCCGTATTGCACTGGGCACTTTAAGGATTGTTGATATATTTCACTAAGGACTTTTCACAACATATATATTTATTTATTTATTCACTAGTATATATATTTATTATTTATATGTTTATGCACACAAGCACTTTTTTGGTTGTGTTTTAAGTGTTTAAGCGCAATATTTTTACCCTTTCACCATTTATGCGTTTACACGTTTTTATTGCAGCTTGCACTATGGAAGCAATTCCTCACATATAATCAACATTTGACTAATAATTTATTATCGAATATCACCATTTGCGCAGTTTCTTTTGGGTTACCAATTCGTTTTTTTATACTTATTTACTGGCCAGCTCTTAAAATGTTATGCAAAATCTTCTATGGTGCTTATGGAATAACTGTTTTATTCTTTTTGCTTGGTTAGGTTTTTGCCTTGCTTATCCTTTATACCAGCCGTCACTAAATGGCGGCCCGCGGTCCAGGAGCGGCCCGCACGATGCTTCCGCCCGGACCCGTCAGGCCGCCACTGTAAGTAGTTATTAGTTTGCTGGGACCGCGGGTGTCATTACGTGTGTGCGCCCCGCCCCCTGCTTCTTTCTTCGGCTCCCTCCCAGCCAGCCGCGAGTTGGGGCGAGACGTCACGAGCGGGCCCCGCCCCCTGCTTCTTTCTTCGGCTCCCAGCCAGCCGCGAGTTGGGGCGTGACGTCACGAGCGGGCCCTGCCCCCCTGCTCGTAACTGCGGCTCCTGACTCTCACACTCAGCCTAGAAGCGTGCTCGCCCTGCCTCTCTGATGTTCGCTGCTCCTGGCTCCCGCATTTTCTGCTCCCAAAGGTATGTGGGGCACATTTTTATAAAATGCAGACTGATGGGCATATTTTGTTAAGGGGCACACATTTGTGTCCATTAGAGTGCCCCATAAAATATGCCTATTAGAGTCCCCCCTAGCATAAAATGTGCCCATCAGCGTGCGCCTTATTTTATGTTAAGGGTCACGCTGATGGGCAAATTTTATGTTAAGGGGAACTCTAATGGGCATATTTTATGTTAAGGGGAACTCTAATGGGCATATTTTATGTTAAGGGGAACTCTAATGGGCATATTTTATGTTAAGGGGAACTCTAATGGGCATATTTTATGTTAAGGGGAACTCTAATGGGCATATTTTATGTTAAGAGCAACGCTGATGGACACGTTTTGTTTTGCCCATCAGCGTGACCCTTAACATAAAATGTTCCCATTAGAGTGCCCCTTAACATATGGGGCACTCTAATGGGAACATTTTATGTTAAGGGGCACGCTGATGGGCAAAACAAAACGTGTCCATCAGCGTTGCTCTTAACATAAAATATGCCCATTAGAGTTCCCCTTAACATAAAATATGCCCATTAGAGTTCCCCTTAACATAAAATATGCCCATTAGAGTTCCCCTTAACATAAAATATGCCCATCAGAATGCCGCCTAACATAAAATGTGCCCATCAAAGTGCCCCCAACATAAAATGTGCCCATCAGAATGCCCCCTAACATAAAATGTGCCCATCAAAGTGCCCCCTAACATAAAATGTGCCCATCAGCGTTCCCCTTATTTTATGTTAGGGTCACACTGATGGGCATATTTTATGTTAAGGGGCATGCTGATGGGCAAATTTTATGCTAAGGGTCACGCCGATGGGCACATTTTATGCTAGGAGGCACGCTGATGAGCAAATTTTATGCTAAGGGTCACCCCGATGGGCAAATTTTATGCTAGGGGGCACGCTGATGGGCAAATTTTATGCTAAGGGTCACGCTGATGGGCACATTTTATGTTAGGGGGCACTCTGATGGGCACATTTTATGTTAAGGGGCACTTTAATGGACATATTTTATGTTAAGAGCAACACTGATGGACACGTTTTGTTTTGCCCATCAGTGTGCCCCCTAACAAAATGTGCCCATCAGAGTGCCCCCTAACATAAAATGTGCCCATCAGCGTGCCCCCTAACATAAAATGTGCCCATCAGAGTGCCCCCTAACATAAAATGTGCCCATCAGCGTGCTCCTTATTTTATGTTAAGGGGCACGCTGATGGACACATTTTATGTTAGGGGGCACTCAAATGGGCATATTTTATGTTAAGAGCAACGCTGATGGACACGTTTTTGTTTTGCCCATCTTTCTGAGTCATAGCTCAGACTTCAGATTCGGACCTCGGCCCAAAGAAAATTTTAGCAACCGGACCTCCTTGAATTTTAATTCATTACCCCTGCTTTATACAGTATATATCCTACGATTTTCATGGACAATGTGCTCTCATTTTACTGCTAATTGTGTTTGTAGAAAATAAAGACATGTTTAAATAAAACATCTGTAATTAACCACTTCTGGACCGGAAGGATTTGCCCCCTTAATGAAAAGGCCATATTTTGCGATTCGGCACTGCTTTACTTTAATGGACAATTGCGCGGTCGTGCGACGCTGTACCTAAATAAAATTGATCCCCTTTTTTTCCCACAAATAGAGCTTTCTTTTGGTGGTATTTGATCACCTGTGCGATTTTTACTTTTTGCGCTATAAACAAAAAAAATACCGAACAATATTTTTCACATTCTGCTATAGAACATTCCCCAAAAAAATAAAAAAAAAATAAAAATTTTTTAACATTTTAGGCCAATTTGTTTTCTGCTACATTTTTTTTTTTTTTTAACCAAAAATATCGCAATAAGCGTATTTTGATTGGTTTGCGCAAAAGTTAACGCATCTACTAATTACAGGAGAAATTTGTCATTTTTGTGTTTTTATTTTTTTTTTACTAGTAATGGCGGCGATCTGCAATTTTTTGCGGGACTGCGACATTGCGGCGGACAGATCGGACCCCTGACTGACATTTTTGACACTTTTGGGGGGGGGGGGGATCAGTGACATTACTACAGTAATCAAAAAATATGCACTGTTACTGTAATAATGACACTGGCAGAGATGGGGTTAACACAGTGGGTGATCAAGGGGTGAAATGTGTACCTAGGGGTGTGTTTCTAACTGTGGGAGGGCGTAGCTTGTGAAATGAGCACAGAGACCTGTGTTCCTATATAGAAGGATCACAGGAGCTCTGTGATCATTCCAGGGAGAAAAACAGTCAGCTGTGCCTGTGCGCAACCGACGTATACCTACAGCGGTTCACGCAAGAGCGGCTGCCTGCCTCAGTATAACTGCGGCGGGCGGTCGTTAAGCGGTTAAAAAACAAAAAAACAAAAAGGAAAATCATACAATCAGATTGTAATTTGTGTGGGAACCATTAGTGTTGATACTTGACATGAGGCCTGCTGGATGGTCAATGGGGAGTCCCTCATATAGGCCAGTATCATATGTAATTTGGGGCAGCACAGTGGCCAAGTGGTTAGCACTTCTGCCTAGCAGCACCCCAACCATGACACTACCTGTCTGGAGTTTGCATGTTCTCCCTGTGCCTGCGTGGGCTCCTCTTCCTCCCACACTCCAAAGACATGCTGGTAGATTAATTTGGCTCCTGTCTAAATTGACCCTAGTATGTGTATGTATGAATGAATGTGAACTAGGGATCTTAGATTGTAAGCTCCTTGAGGGCAGAACTGATGTGAATGTACAATATACGTGTAAAGCACTGTGTAAATTGACGGCGCTATATAAATACCTGTAATAAATAAATAATACAATAAAGCAGTATTACCCTTCTTCCCTAGTGATGATCCTGCAAACATACAACCTGTGGAAGTCTCCGCTACGATTCTATAAAATAAATACAAAAGTAATACACATTAATAGATAATTAAGTCTAAATATATATATATATATATTTTAAAGAAGATTTATACTACAAGAACAGTCGGGCCTATCTCCATACAAGCCATAAAGCATTCTGTGTTTACAGACAACCCTGTATCATCCATGCAGTCCCATTGTGCACACCAGTGTTCCCCAAACGTCTTCATACAACCCATAGACATCGACCCAGACAACACTTACATAATCCCGCTACCATTTCCCACTGCTTTTTCTGCAGGCTCTTGGACACCTTGAATGTTCACATACAGATCCCTCAACTCCCGTCGTATACAGCGCACTGCTGCTGAAATCATGTCCTTCACCATCTTGCAGCGAGATCAAGAAAATATGGTGCAGATATTAGGCTTTTTTAAAGGAAAATTAAATGCCATAAATTAAAACTTTTCTATTGTGAAACTCTTTTTGCTAAAATCTGAGTAAAAATGTAAATTATATATTTAGAACAAATGTTATGCATAATTTGTTTGGACAGGTATGTTATTTAAATTAAAGGGGAAGTCAATCCTAACACTAAAATCGGTCTCATGCTGAGCTGAGCTATCAGTGGTGGCTTGGCTGTGAAGACATGTGCAGAGGAGGCCGCGAACAACGGAAGCCTCATAGTAATTCTATGGGGGACGTAAATTCCCCTTCATTTTACAGCCTTCATTGTTGGCTGTCTCCTGCACAGAGCTTCTGCCGCTGGAGACCGGACCGCATCAGCTTCAAAAGAAAGTATGTGTACCGATTTCTTCTTCTTTACAGGTCTAGATCGGTTGGTCTTAGATTGAGAATGCCTGTAGATGTAGTGATTTTAGTGTTAGGTTGGACCTCCCCTTTAATATTATAAAATGGGACCATGAAAATGCTTCTAAAAATGAGAAAGATGGGCAACGCAGGGGAGGCCGTTATTCCTTGTTGCAGCTTTATTATACTAACTGCATTGATATTAGGCGAGGCAAGACCGCACCAAAAAGCTCAGCAGAGTTTAGACGTGTTCCTGAAGGCAAAGTTGAACCACAACAGTAGAAATAAAGCTAGCCATGCACTAGTAGAATTTTGAAAATTTTAATTTTAAGATTGTTCGATTTTCTAATCTTTAGTGGGGTCAAACCGAGGTTCCTTGTTTTGACTATAGTGAGGAGAAAATTTAAGGGCGCAAGATGGAAGTTTTTCCATGTATGAACAAATTTCTAAGGCAGGCCATCCATAGAGGGTGCAAATTTCTTTGCACCTGTGGTTGCAGGAAAAAAAAAATTTGCACGATTCCCCCATCAGAGACAGTGCTGACAGGGGAATCCCTCCTGCCGAGCAATTGTCTGCTCCCAGCAGGGGGGTGGGGGGGGGGGTTGTAGTCCGCTGGGAGAAAAATGTAGTTATTGCTAGCGGCTATAGTAGTCGCTAGTGATAATCTAAACTGAATCCAGTAGACTGGTTGTACCCAAATTGATATTTTGATCAACTTGGTACATTCAGCTTGCCTGCACATGATCCGAATCTTGGCTGGATCAGCAGGTACCGGCCAAGATTCAAACCGTCTATGGCCGGCCTAACAGTGAATTTTGTTTGGGAAAGTCTATTCAATCCAAAATAGAATGTTAAAAGCAAATGTTTTTGAAGTACTTTCAAATGACATTCATCAAATGATTGAATATACAGATAAAAAAATCTACTGCTGTATTGGTCAGCTTGAGAGTAGTTCCAGGAATGGGAGCCTCAGGGTAAAAGCAGCAAAAAGTCACAAAGGGTGATTTTTAGTTGTTCAATCGGGCTTTAAAAATTGTCTGCAACAAACTGCTAAGAGTACAGATTGATCCCTCGCCAATGGAACATATTTCTCCCTGGGAACACAGCTACAAAGTAGAATGTAGTAGTGGTTATTTGCACACAACTGCTCTATTAGGCTGCCATGTGTGATTCATTGTTGTAGATGTATATAACCATCCTAAAAAGTGCATTCTCATTATGTGAGCACTTATGTAGCAGTGCCCTAGCATAAAGATCCTGGTCAGACTTTCTTCTATTCTAACAAGCTGTGCATGTTCATTTATTTATGTAGCTTGGTAATAGCAACTTTGGCTGGACTAGAAAATAAATAAATCAGATAGACCTATAAACTTTTTGCTGAACTGAACATCTTATGGCTCATTTCCACTGAGCTTTCTGGTACGGTTTGGTTAGGTACGGTACGCTATTTATGCAGTTTCCATTATGAATGGTACCCTAATTCCGAACCGTACCACTTTTTTGGTACCCTTTCGCTGGGGTACCAAGCACATTAGTACCGTACCAACAGGGTGGAGCTACACTCTGCAGAACTTTGATTGGTTGACAGAGAATCGTCTATCACAGCTTTCCTGCTACACCACGCCTATCATGAAAGGGTACTAATGGCAGTCGAAACGCAATGTGTACCGTTCCGAACCGAACCGTACCGTACCAGTGGAAACGAGGCATTATATATATACACACCTTTTTTTTTTCATTTTAAAAACTCATCAAATTGGGGGCTAGTCATTCCTTGAAAAAAAAATTCCACAAAGAAGATATAGACCTCAAACTAATGTGAAAAGACGGTTACTATACGAAGACAATTTTTCCACCAAATAATGTGTTCCCATTAAAAAAAACACAAAGTAACGTGCGTAACTCCAACCGCATGCTATATCCTCTATAGGCATACAAAGAAAATCTCAGAGCAAACTATACTTTTGCTTTGAAAATGTTAGTCCACTTTTGTCACCTACTTTTGTGGTGCAAGGCAAGTTATTGTTATTATTAATATTATTATTCTACAGGATTTATATAGAGGCAACAGTTACACAGTGCTTTACAGCATAAAGAGAGAGATTGTACAGTTACAATACATGTCAAGACAAGAGGGTTAGGAGGGCCCTGCTCCAGGGAGCTTACAATCTAGAGCAGCCTTTTTCAACTAGGGTGCCCAGGCACCCTGGGGTGCCTTAAGGTTTCTTCAGGGGGGCATTGGCAAAACAAATTGCCCAAAACTTGTATACAAACCAGCGTGTGGATGAAGGTTGGCTTTTTAGTTACACTAAGTTAAAGGTTTTCATTGTGCCCCATTATAACCTTCAAGCTGCCGGTGTTCTAATGACCATTGCCATCTGTTGATAAAGAGCATGTCAGTTGCCTGCATAGCATCCTTTTTTGACCCTCCCCTGCCCCTCTTCATCAGCATTGGGGTCACATTAGCTAAGTGATGGAGAAAAACCGAGGGAGAAGTGAAATATTGGAATACTAGTCAGTACCAGTGTGCAAAGGTGTATTTGCTTAGGAAGAATAAATCAGTTCTAACTTTGGGTGTCCTACTTGTGACTTGTAGATGCTGCTGCATTATGTAAAACTATTAGAATAGCTTTTACATTTTAGTGTGGAGTGCCTCAAGACTGTCCATAGTTTTTAAAAGGGTGCTTCGAGACTGTCCATAATTTTTCTTGTACAAAAGTTTTTAATTTCGAAAAAAAGGCATTAACATACATCAAATACACGATACATGTGTACAATGAGTAAAGAAAAAACTGGAACGCAGAGAAATAGATATTGGCAGAACATGTTACAGACATAGTAGGTGCGCCAACCGGGAAACAACACGGACCAAATAATGAACATCAACAAGCAGAAGAGCACATAAAGAGCACCTAAAGTCCCTATTATGTGACTGTCCATAATTTTTAAAGGGTGCCTTGAGACTGTCCATAATTTTTAAAGGGTGCCTCAATACTATCCATAATTTTTAAAGGGTGCCTTGGGACTGTCCCATCATTTTTTAAGGGTGCCTTGAGACTGTCCCTAATTTTTAAAGGGTGCCTTGACTTAAAAAAAGGTTGGGAAACACTGAACTGCAGGAATGGTAAAGACTGGCATCACTGAATTTACACAAATAATATATAGGAAATGCACACACTGACCTTGTAGGGAAGAACTCCAGCCACAAAGGCACGTCCATAGATCTTTGTGATGGTACCTTTGTCTGTTAGGTTGATGGGCTTCAAATATTTTATAGGAGATACCCTAATTAGTATTTCCCCTCCTCCACGTGGGTAGTAACCCCTGCAATTAAAAAAAAAAAAAAAAAAAAAGATTTTAGTACCAGATAAGAACTAATCAGAACACTATGCCAGCCAATATGCTGTTTTCCATTTGATGAACAGATCATTATAAATATCTTCAATTACTTATATACAGATATGTATAATTTACACAGAAGACATAAAAATACAATTACATTAGATAGGACTGGCCTGCATTGTGGGTTTCTGTGTAAATAAAAAAATAATACGCATCTGACCTACCTTTGAGCATTTCAGACTAAAAACACACTGAGGGGGAATTACCAAAAATGGCACAAGCTTTTTGCCTGCGTCACTCTAAGCTGGGAAATTGAGTAGATCCTGCTCCTAATTAACAAAGTGGGTACACACCTTTTGTTAACTAGGAGTGATCTGCTCTATGATATATGCTGTATCGGTGACAGACACAGCACAGAAAGCAGTACTTAACTGGACGCAGAACCTACACCAGTTCCTATTTTACAGTGAAACCGGATCTGGCAGGAGTGGGGCAGTGTAGTGAATCTTTGAGTACTTCTTATGTATATCAGCCTCAAAAAATAGAGTATGAGAATAAAAACAAGTCACATTACATGTAACAAACACTATTTCATTTCATTATTTGTTAAAAATTGGTTTACCTTTTCCTAATGTCACAATCCAGTTTAAAACCAAAACGCTCTGCAACAGGCTTAAACACCTAATTAAACATAGATTAAAGAAAGATTTGATAAATACTGGTCAGAATAAGTCAAAAATGTACAACCATATTATTTATATATTAGTGCCCATGTACTCAGGCATTTGGCTTCTTTGCCTGGCCATTTAGAGGTACAGGACACTGTGCACATATACAGCATGCCTGTATTGGGTAGTTTGTTCAGCCACCATGCCCCCCGACCAAACACAGATTGCCTCTGGCACACAGCCCCACCCAATCATAGCATAACTACTGAACATGTCCTTTACTCAAGCACTGCATTTTGTCTCAAGCTGAACAGACTATAGAGCACAGGCAACACTGCTTGGTTTATTAACTAAAGGCAATCAGACTGCGCACTTTGCAAGTGCAGTTGCTCTGGAGCTTAGTAAATGAGATAAAGCTTAACTTTGCAAAAACTATCCAATCAAATGCTAGGGGGGAAAAAAAAACAGCTTTGCTTGCACATGATTGGATGATGGAAGTCAGCAGAGCTTCCCCTCATTTACTAAGCTCTGAAGCAACCGCTCTTGCAAAGTGCACGGTCTATTTGCCTTTAGTAAACCATCCCGTGTGTCTGCACCATGTCCTGTAACTCCGCCACCCACTATCAGGAAGAAGAGGTGTATGGTCACATGACAGAACTTTTTAACCTTGAGAAAAAGGTAAGATTACGGAGCCTGCATATTAACTGTATTAGAAAGTGTCTATATGATATACAGAATGGACATCTGTTACATTGTCTGCAGTTTGGTTTTGAGTGACGTTTGCCCGTCTGTTGGATAAAAAAATAAAACTAATAAAATTACCTTAAAGGAATAAAAAAAAAAAAAAAAGTAAAAGCGTCTATAACTGTATATTCACAATTACTTTAATACTTACAAATCTTTTGTCAGGTAAAACAGATTGTATGTACAGTACGTGTTTCAAATTTGTATTCAGCCATTTGCCTGGAGTGTTCATGTCCATTGTGGGCAGAAAATAAATATGTAGTCAGTGCACAGAGTCGTCGCTGCTTTTTATAGTAAAACACAGGCTGCAAACCCCATGGGCTGAATCAGCACACAGCAAATCTCAGCATGTAGAGCAATGCAGGCAGGCTCATGCATAATAAATGCAACCATTCGCCCATATGGAAAGGCTCTAATGTAGGTCCTATATTAGCTACACACTATACAATTTTCATAAGTGATGTGACAGACACCAGGGTTGATTGCAATATTTGGGTACTGCATGGTTCAATGAATAAGCAGTAAGCAGAAGAATTTCTTTCAATATGCTGGTAAATTACTGCACAAACCATTATGAAAAAAAAAAAAACTTCAAGAATGATCATTCTACTCCACAAAATAAAAAACATACATCCTGAAACTATTATGCACGGAGTATGGATGAATACATTATTTTATATGACAAATGGCAACATACTGGGCTGCAGTTCGCAATCACAGTGTATACAAAACATTTTGTTGCAATACTGCTGCTTTGTCCCCTGTAATCCATAAAGTAACACAGAATAGTTTACTTTGCCATTAAACTGTTACTAAACCCACAACAGTAAAATCAGTCTGTATATGAAGTAAAGCATGTTTGTTTTTACTCATTGTGGAACCTATGGGGTTAATCCTCCGCATTGTGTAAAAAGGCTGTTTGATCCTGTCTTCTTTGATCCGCCCTTCTTCCACTGTCCCCAATCCATCTGCTGATAGAACAGAGCTTTGTGAGCACTCTGCACATGCTCAGTTTGGTGTGTATTGCTAGAGAGTAGGGATACACCGATTATCGGCAATGCCGATATGCACTTTCCCCGAGGTCCGGAACTGGCCGATATTGCCAATATTTTTGTGACGTCATTCTGCCTTCTTAGGCCGCCCCCCTCGCCTTGGACAGCCTCGTCTGGAGTCGGTCTCGCCGGAGTGTATCACAGTCATACACCCACCCAGAGCAGCCCGGTGCCAGCCAGCCACCCACATCCACATGCCAGCCACAGGCACTGTACCAGCGAGCCAGCCAGCCAGCCAAACACCCACCCACCCACAGGCCCTGTACCAGCCAGCCAGCCACCCACAGCCCCTGTACCAGCCACCCACAGCCCCTGTGCCAGCCACCCACCTACCTACCACAGGGTGCCAGCCAGCCACCCACCACAGGGTGCCAGCCAGCCAGCCAGCCATTAAGCATTAAACAAAAATTAACATGTTCAGTACCAGATTTGTGTAAAAAATTGTCTTTATTTTTCAAAACTTTAAGTGTCGGTTCACACTGTGGCGACACGACTTCAGGGTGACTTAATGAAGTCGCCGTGCACCGCGACTTCCACTGACTTCACATAATGGAAGTCAACGCAAGTCGCTCCGACTTTTTCCAAAAGTAGTCCAGGAACCTTTTTCTAAGTCGGAGCGACTTGAGTCGCTGCTATTAGAACGGTTCCAATTGCACAGCACGGTCCGCGACTTGTCAGGAGACCAAGTCGCCTGACAAGTCGGAACAGTGTGAACCGGCACTGAATGTACAAAATATCGGCCCATATCGGCCAATACCGATACGTTGTGGCCAAAATATCGGTATCGACCCTGAAAAAAACACATCGGTCTATCCCTACTAGAGAGGTCTTTTTTTTCTTCAGAGGGTGCATGTGATTGGCACAGGGCCAATCAACACTGTCCAGGCAGAGGGTCAGGGGTCCTGCAGCCTCATAGGGCAGCCAGAGTAGAATGAAAACTTCTACTACAAGCTTTAACCAGACAATGATAGAAGTCACAAGACTGCTACATACTGCTGATGAGAAAAGGTATTTAGCAGTTTATATTTAATAAAATAATTGCATTTCCATGTTCTGTGGGAGACCAGATACAGTAAATGCAGGATCCTGGGTTTAGTAACACTATAATTAAGCAGATTAACATAATAACCGATGAATAAAAAAGATAAAACACATGGATGTTCCAAGCCCTGGAGTAAAACCAATTTGCAAAAGTCCAAGTGGTGAGGCCCCCAAACATCTCAATGAGAATGCTGGATGCTAATAGTGACATTCTCTCATCCCCCCCCCCCCCCCTAAGCCTGCCAATGTGCAGACGCAGCAAACATGCTGTGCACGCTGCATAGAAAATGGAACAATTGCTGAAAGAGATTTTTTTTTAAAAAGGTTTGACAATGAGAGCGTCTAATGTTCTCATGTTCTCAAGTGCTCATTATTCTGTGGATTAGGGGTAACTGTACTGAAAGAATAATCTAAGTCAGTGTTTCTCAACCTTTTTAAGTCAAGGCACCCTCTAAAATGTTAACCAGTCTCGAGGCCCACCATTTTAAAATGTAAAAACTATTCTAATAGCTTTACATAATGCAGCAACATCCACACGTAGGACACTCAAGGTTAGAGGCGATTTATTCTTCCAAAGTAAATACACTTTTGCACACTGGTACCGACTAGTATTCCAATGTTCTCTTCTCCCTCAGTTTTTCCCTCGTCAGCTAATGTCACCCCAGTGCTGAGGGAGAGGGGCACAGGAGGGTCAAACAAGGATGCCATGGAGGCAACAGACATCCTCCTTATTAACTGATGACGTCATTGGTTGCTAGGATGCCAGTGTCTACGTAGTCGTAATTGTGCATAATGAAAACCCGTGGCTTTCTATAACTAAAGGGGAGGCTTCATCCACCGGTTGGCTTGTATACAATTTTTTGATTCATTTTTAGGGCATTATGCCAAGGCACCCCCAAAGAAACTTCAGGGCACCCTGGATGAAAAAGGCTGATGTAAGTTGCCATTGCCTATTTCTGGAAAAGCTAATTGTAAGTAATCACATTCAACTGGATTTGTTCTGTAACGTTAAGGATATTTTGTAGCTTATCCAAGCCACGTCTTCAGTTCCTTTTCAAGGATGGTTGTTTCAGTTGGATGTACAGTGCCTTGCAAAAGTATTCGGCCCCCTTGAACTTTGCGACCTTTTGCCACATTTCAGGCTTCAAACATAAAGATATAAAACTGTAATTTTTTGTGAAGAATCAACAACAAGTGGGACACAATCATGAAGTGGAACGAAATTTATTGGATATTTCAAACTTTGTTAAAAAAATAAAAAACTGAAAAATTGGGCGTGCAAAATTATTCAGCCCCTTTACTTTCAGTGCAACAAACTCTCTCCAGAAGTTCAGTGAGGATCTCTGAATGATCCAATGTTGACCTAAATGACTAATGATGATAAATAGAATCCACCTGTGTGTAATCAAGTCTCCGTATAAATGCACCTGCACTGTGATAGTCTCAGAGGTCCGTTTAAAGCGCAGAGAGCATCATGAAGAACAAGGAACACACCAGGCAGGTCCGAGATACTGTTGTGGAGAAGTTTAAAGCCGGATTTGAATACAAAAAGATTTCCCAAGCTTTAAACATCCCAAGGAGCACTGTGCAAGCGATAATATTGAAATGGAAGGAGTATCAGACCACTGCAAATCTACGAAGACCGGGCTGTCACTCTAAACTTTCAGCTCATACAAGGAGAAGAGAGAGAAAGGCGCCACTCAGTGTAGAAGATGTAAATAATTTTATTGACACATATTAAAAACTTACATGGAGGTAAGCGTCTAACTTCATAGCTCGGCGTCCTTCCGGGTCTGCTGTGTTTCCGTCCCTGAGGCTGGCCAGCAGCCGGGAGATGACACTAGGGGAGAACCAATCAGAGGACTCAGTCAGATCGAGGCAGCGGTGAAGCGCATACTTGATGACGAGGGGGGGAGCGGTAACCGGTTTCGGAGCATGCGTGAACCGTCCTTGACGGAGCGGTTCACGCGCATGCTCCGAAGCCGGTTACCACCCCCGCATCATCATGTTCGTGTGGCCCTCCGCTGAGGTATGCGCTTCACCGCTGCCTCGATCTGACCGAGTCCCCACATTGGTTCTGCCCTAGTGTCATCTCCCAGCTGCTGGCAAACCTCAGGGACGGAAACACAGCGGACCCAGAAGGACGCCGAGCTATGAAGACAGACGCTTACACCTCCATGTAATTTCTTAATATGTGTCAATAAAATAATTTACATCTGCTACATTAAGTGGCGCCTTTCTCTCAAATTTCCATGACTTTTCCAAAGCTTTGTGGGTTAAATTATTTTCCAAAACTTATCCAGGCCTGGAAATTGCCATTTTTTTTTTTTTTTTTTAAATCAATATTTTATTGGGTTTTCAAAGTGTACAATAAGTATATGAAAACAAAACAACTTGAACAATGCAAGGAAGCAGGTACAGGACCCAGCAGGTCTATTGAAAACCTATAGCTGAAGGTTAGAAATAAAAGTAGACACTGTAGGGGTTAAGCCCTAGAAATCTAGGGGGGGGAGGGGTTGGTATAGGAAGGCAGGGGATACAAGGGAGATTGAAAGGGAATAAGGGAATAGGGGAGGGGAGGCTGGGAAGGGTGAGGGTGGGGAGGGGTATGAGAGGAGGGTAGGACTGGGGAAAGATGGAAAGAAAAAAAAAGAGAGAGATGGAGTAAGGGGAACCAGCGTCACAGGGGGAAGTGGTTAGTCATATCACAAGTGCCATTGACCCCCCTCCCATCTAGAAGGGTCAGATGGCTTAGATAGGCATAGTGAGGAGGTAGAGAGAGGAAGAGCTAGAGCAACAGATAAAGAACAGGTGGAAGAACACAGTAAGGTATCTCTATTGGTCAATGAGGCATCCAAGAGGTAACAGTATGCTTAATCAAGGGTATCAGTCCACAAATGCGGATGTGTTCGGGGGGTTCCCGCTAGGATGTGTGCGTAGTAGTGTAGAAGGCTTCAGAGGCATCCCCCGGGGAGCACAAGACTTAATGTAAAGGTCCCATTTGGAATGGAATCGATGGGGGGAAGCGTTGAATACAGACACATCCAGGTTTTCCCGCTTGAAGAGAGCTTCTAATTCTAATTTAACAGCCGTAAGGGTTGGTGGGGTTGAGTGTATCCAGGATCGTAGGATGGCCCTCCTGGCAGTCATCAAGCATGTGGATAACCAAGGCTTATGACGTTTAACAAGCGGTAAATGGGGTTTGAGAAGTCGTTGAGAGGAAGGAACTGGAGAGTCATCTATCAGGCCAAATATGAAGGAGAAGGGGTCCATGGGAGGTAAATAACCGGTCGTTCCAGAGATGAAGTGCGCCACTGAAGTCCAAAACCGGACGATCATGGGACAGGACCAGAGTCTGTGGAAGAGAGTAGGTCTATGCAAATGACACCAGGGGCAACAGCGGAGGGGGGTGGCAGATGTAATTGTTGAGAAGGGAGAGTAAGCTCTGTGGATTATCCTGAGTTGCTGCTCCCTCCAGAATTCGTTGGTAGTATAAGAGCATACAGTTCTAAAGCCCTGCAGAATGTATGGCTTTGATCCTTCGAATGAAAGGTCTTTATCCCACGAGGATTTATCGGAAATTGCCATTTTAAAATTCCATAGCTTTTCTAGGTTTTTCATGACTGTATGAACCCTGTCTAAGGCTACATTCGCATGGGTGAGAATGACAGAGACCGAAATCTGCCAATTCCTGCAGTTGTTTCTGGCATCAGCGGCAGCTGAGGCCTGTACACTGGAGTCCCGTTCACATTGAGCCAATGAAATTCAATTTGACAAGTCAAATCAGAGCCTATTACCGACAACGGCAACGTTGCATCAGTGCAATGACGACTTTGCAGCGCCGCACTGATTCCCAAAAGTAGTTCCTGCACTGTCAACTTCAGGGACAATTTCAATAGATGTCTGTGCATGAACCCGCACAGATGTCTCTCAAATCGCCCCCGAAGTAGGACTGAAATGCCGGATTGAAATCGTTCAGTGTGAACCTAGGCAACAGGTCAACAGCAGCTGTAGCTATCCTAGCTGTCCTCCAAGCCAGCAATTAACTGCGCTAATTGCTGCTGGTTGCACTTTGTGCGCGTTGCTTGTGCAAATGTAAACGAAATAATTTCAGCCATGTATGGCCTTAGTTATGATTTAGGGCCAGTTCACACCATAGAAACACAGTCTGGATGCGTTTTAGATGCTTTTCTGCATGGGTGTTTTTGATGCCTTCCAGCGTGTTTTTGGTGCGTTTTTGATGCCGTTTAGTGCATTTTTTCCCCCTCAGTTCACAACACATGCAGTCTAGTACATTTTTTTTCTGCATCAACAATGCATTGGAATGTAGGTTATATGGTTTCCAATGGCATAGTTCACACCATTGCTTGCAGTTCCAGTGCGTTACAGTAAGAAAAAAAAAAAAGTAGAACATGCTGCATTTTTCCTGTACTGGAATTCTGTAAAAACACATCAAAAACGCACTGGAACACACCTAAATGTACTGGAACACACATGTTTTTTAAACAGTTCCGGACCACCGCATATATACTGCTGCAGGGCGGTCCCGCTGCGCAAAATCACATAAAAAGGTACATGATGCGCGCTCGCTGTTCCCGCAGTGACTGGAGGATTCGGTTCAGAATCAGTCATCAGGTCCAGGTCAATGACTTATGGCCTGGAACATAGGCCTGGACCTGGTGATTGGTTCTGAAATGATGCAATCTTCTCTCCTGGAGCCCTTTTCGGTTCCAGCATGAGAGAAGAAGAGAGCATCACAGTGAGTACACAAGCACTACACTGACACCAGTACACACAGGCACACATTTAACCCCCAGATCAGCCCCCAGTTAACCATTTCACTCCCTATCACAGTACTACACAGTAAATTATATACAGATAATTTACTGATCACTGTATTAGTGTCACCGATGACGCCAGTTAGCGCCAGCAGAAGTCCCAGATGGGATATATGGCGGGCACCCTAAACCTCTAATAAAAGGTTTAACCCCTTTATCACCCCCAGTTAACCCCTTCACTGCCCTGTCACATTGTCTCTATACATAGCATACAGATAAGTTACTGATCATTGTATAAGTGTCACGGGTGACGCTAGTTAGCGCCAGTGTCAGTCTTAGTATAGCGTCAGGGGGGTCCCGCCACATATTTTCTAATAAAGTTTCAACCCCCCGATCGCCCCCCCCCCTCCTTGTTAACCCTTTCACTCCCTGTCACAGTCTCACTAGTAAAGTGTACAGATCTTTTTTTTCTGATCACTGTATTAGTGTCACAGATGACACCAGTTAGTTAGCGTCAGCATCAGTCAATCCCAGATAGCATCAGATTTTAACCATTTGATTGCCAGTAACACTAACACACACACACTATATACCTCCATTACTAGTATAGTGTCTGAATGGATCAATATCTTTGATCTGATCAGAACTACACTAGCATCCCCGATAGGTTTAGTGTTCCCAAAAAAGCGGCGTTAGCAGGATCAGCCCTAACACCTGCCAGCCCCTGCATTTAGCCCCTCCCCCCACTCCAAGAAGTGCAGTATCAATAGATCACTGTTACTTCCAAAACACAGCACACAAAACCGCAGCGTTAACAGAGTCAGGCCTGATCTCTGCTAGCACTAGCAAGTATTTTTTTTTCGTAGCGGTTCAAATAGTCCTCGACAACCAGGTGCTTTTTTTTAACCAGTGAGTCACTGGTCAGTAGGTACCTGTAAATTTTTTCGGCCAAAATGTCAAACGAAAGGTACACTAGTGAAGAGGCTTACAGAATACAGAGCATGACAGATGAGAGTGATGGGGAGTCCTCACTGTCAGAATCAGGCTCAGTATACGAAACTGTAGAGAGCAGCAGCACCCTGACAGATAGCTCCGACGATGGAGTAGTGGTCCCTGCTAAGGTCAGGTGTACCCAACCTTGTTCTAGAGTTGCTGAGGTGCAACAATCGCAGGGTTTTTTTTCACGTAAACAAAAAGTGTCAAAAAGGGCTTGGTCTTCAAGTGGTTAAAAGAGTGAGTGATGTGTGGCAAAAGATTCTAATAATTGGCATAAAATGCCAGGACAGTTAAACGCCCCTTACCCCATAAATGACCCCTTTTTGGAAAGTAGACACCCCAAGCTATTTGCGGAGAGGCATGTTGAGTCCATGGAATATTTTATATTTTGCCACAAGTTTCAGGAAAAATTACACTTTAGGCTTTCTGAGGGCGTAATAATCCTCACTACCTATCACAGTTTCGGATGCCATAAAATGCCAAGACAGCACAACCCCCCGCCCCCCCAAATTACCCCTTTTCCAAAAGACACCCCAAGGTATATGCTAAGAGGCATTGTGAGTATTTTGCAGCTCGCAGTTGTTTTGGAAAATGAAAATTTATTTTTCCCCCCCTTTTTTCAGTTTTCAAAACTTTGTGACAAAAAGCGAGATCTGTAAAATACTCAACATGCCTCTCAGCAAATAGCTTGGAGTTCCGTAAAGGGGTAATTTGGGTGAGTTTTGTGCGGTTTCGGGGTTTAAAGGCCTCCTAAACTGTGATAGGTAGTGAGGAGTGAAATCAACAATTTACACCCT
Organism: Pelophylax lessonae; assembly: GCF_965119305.1. Taxonomy (NCBI): domain Eukaryota; kingdom Metazoa; phylum Chordata; class Amphibia; order Anura; family Ranidae; genus Pelophylax; species Pelophylax lessonae. The sequence continues at coordinate 179,822,736 of NC_138775.1, forward strand.
TAGAAGCCTGAAGGGGTCCTGTACACGGCTAGACTGCCAAAAAGTCTCACACATGTGGTATCCCCATACTCAGGAGAAGCAGCAGAATGTATTTTGGGGGTGTAATTCCACATATACCCATGGCGTGTGTGAGAAATATATAATTTCAGTGATACTTTTGTGTAAAATTATTATTTTTTTTGTCATTTTTCAATCACTTGCGACAAAAAAATTAAATATTTAATGGGCTCAACATGCCTCTCAGCAAATTCCTTTGGGTGTCTACTTTCTAAAAAGAGGTAATTAGGGGGGGGGGGGGGTTGTACTGCCCTGACATTTTAGCACCTCAAGAATTGAGATAGGCAGTCAAACTTAAAGCTGCGTAAATTCAAGTAAACATTCCATAGTTTGTAGACGCTATAACTATATACTAATATGTATACTAACATATATAATATGTATGCTAACATATAACTATGTACTATAACTATGTACTAATATACGTTTTACTTTTTTTTTTTTTTTTTTACCCGAGACATGTGGCTGAATACATTTTGGCCTAAATATATGACAAACACTGAGTTTATTGGATTTATTTTTTTTATAACAAAATTAGAAAATATATCATTTTTTTAAAATAATTTGGCCTTTTTTTTATATTGCAAAAAAAAAAAAAAATCTCAGTGGTGATCAAATACCACCAAAAACCAAATTGCAAAAAGTGCTTTGGTCAGGAAGGGGGTAAAACCTTCCAGAGCTTAAGTGGTCAAAGCGGAGTTCCACTCAAAAGTGAGCTTCCGCTTTAGGTGGTCCTGACCCCCTGGCTTGCCACATTTGGTATGTCATTTTTTTTTTGGGGGGGGGGGGGGGGGCAGGTACCTAGTTTTGACATGCGAGTGCACACCCAGCTGTGAAGCCACACTAGAGATGTCGGTGCCACGGGGAGAAGACAGAAAGCACCGAGGCTCCACCCAGCCGCATCGCTGGACCGTGAGACAGGCGAGTATGTTTTGTTTGTTTTTTTAAAGTCAGCAGCTACACTTTTTGTAGCTGCTGACTTTTATAAACACAAAAGCCAATGGGACTCCACTTGAGTAAAGAAAAAAGAAGGGGGAAAAAATGCACTGGATTGCATAATAAAACGCAACAAAAATGCACTGGAACCCATCAAAAAGGCACATGCAGAAAAGCATCTGGAACGCATCAGACTGCATTTATATGATGTGAACTGGCCCTAAATAAAAACATGTGCGTTCTTGATGCGTTTTACAGCATTCCAGTATGGTCCAGTGCAGGAAAAATGCAGCATGTTCCTACTTTTTTTTTCTGGAACTGGAATGTACTGGTGTGAACTATGGAAACCATATAACCTACTTTCCTAGCGTTTTTGATGCAGAAAAAAAAAGAACACACTGGACTGCATGTGGTGTGAACTGGCCCTTAGGCTGTACACGTTTCTGAAACATGCAGCCAGTATGTGCTTCTCTAAGAGAAGTTACTGCAAGCCAATGTGGGATGAGTTCAGCAGCACTGCTCAAAGAACTACATCCCCCACAAACTATCTCTTGTCCTGTCAAACAATGAACAAGGGGGTTGGAGATAGGGATGGGCAAACTGATTGACAAACCCCAGGCTTGGCAATTACCAGTGACCATCCTGCTAGCCATGCCACGCATCAGATCATAACGCTACTGTTCTTGCAAGCACAGTGCTTGCAAAGGTGACAACGTAGTCAACGTAGAACAGGCTGAGCACTGCCACCTTAAAGCAAGAAGTGGAAAAATGCGGTTCCACTGGCAGGATCAACAATTACACAGCATTGCAGGGGTTGCTTATAAAAAAAAAAAAAAGAGACGGCAGTCCTTTGGATATAAGGAGAATGCATAACATTTGCAATGTTACAGTTTACTCATAGTTCCCCTTTCATGGATTTTAATATTTACAGAGCCACTGGCCTGAAATAGGTAAGCAGATTAGGAGTTATGACTTTTCCTTGACTTCTCAGTGATTTTAAAGCATTGAATTTGGTGACAGTTAGGCAAGTAGATTTCTCGGGAAGAAGTAGCCAATGACTGCCTCAACATTTCTCTACCCTGCAATTTTCCATAAAGATTTTATAACCAATTTTGCTACTCTGGGATGCATTTCTGGCTTTGACTAATGCTACGGGATTGTGCTGATAAATACTACAATACAAGAGCAGATTTCCCATCTAGAGCGATTGGTGGTGAAAATCCAACCAGTTTTTCTCTGGATCGTCACAATAGGGATCTGCCAAAGCTTTCATCCTCATTTCAGGTAACATTCCCAAGATCCCCATCAACGGTGACAACAACTCCCTTTTTCTACAGGCTGACAAGTAGAAATAACTTTTATATATGGTAACATGCACATCTGAAGGTTGCAACAAGTGCTTGGTATAGTTAGGGAGTTAACCCATTTATGGCCTCATTTTTGCAAGAGTAGTGATTACATGGGTGCTTTAAAAGAAACCTATACTGACAGGAGTATACGGACTGGCATTGCTGACCTTTTAAAAATGGTAGCTGCAAGCTGTCATGCTGATCCATGGCCGATTTCACTCTGACTTTACCTGCATGCTTGGTCCAACTGGGACGCCAAAATGATTGAATTTAAACCAGCCAGGCAGCCAGTATTTTTAGAAAGCGGTCAGCAAAAACAAGCACCAGATTTTTTTTCCATACAGGCCTCCATTACCACTTGCTTACAGAACACTTAAATCCCCTGCCAAGGCCAACTTTCAGCGCTGTCGCACTTTGAATGAAAATTGCGCGGTCATGCCATACTGTACCCAAACAAACATTTTATCATTATTTTCACACAAATAGAGCTTTCTTTTGGCAGTATTTAATCACCTATTTGTGTGTGTGTCACCAGTGCAACCCAAATAGTGAAATTTTAACCAATATATGGTTTTCTGCAGCTAAAATTACTCCATTAAGGAGTGTGCGCAAATAAAAATCTATAAATAGCTGTGCTAACCAATATGTGAATTTGTTAATATCCCAAATCAACATACAACATTAATATTTCAACACCACTATGTAATGTAATGTCCTGTAATGTAATAGCTTCCTGATGACACACAACTATTGCGAAACGCGTTGAGGCTAGTGGAGTGAGGTTTACAATACTTCCTGTTCCCGACCCACACCGAAACCGAGGCTTGGAACGCACGCTGGATCCATCGGACAGAGCAGCCGCCGCACAGGCTTAGTTGATTGCTGGATAGACTTAGTGCCGGTCTAAGGAAACTTTTACATGTTTTAATTCTAAGGAAACTTTTACATGTTTTAATGTTAATTTTTTTTTAAAAAAATTGATTTGGATGTTGCGCAATGATGGCTATTATCTGATTACATGAGTGCATGAGAGGGGAGCTTGTTGGAGCGAACAAAGAGTAAGCGGAATACCGCTATATGTAATTGGGACTACAGGAGAGATCCATAAAGGGAATCAAAAAGACACACAAAATTGATCAGCCCCATACTACACTACCATTTGGTGATTGTGCATTTTGGAAGTGGTGGAAATAGGCACACTATAGCTGGGTGAATCATATGAGCAATTATATGCAAGATATCACTATTGGCATGGAATGTATTTATTAATGAACACTTTATATTTTATTTTTATATTTTTTGTTGTACATTACTAGTTGTGTTGAAATATTCAGATTGTATTTTGATTTGGGATATTAACAAGCTTACATATTAGTTAGCACAGCTATTTATAGGTTTTAAATCACCACTGTTTTTTTTATTTTTTGCTAAAGAAACAAAAACCCTGTAAAATGTTGAAATTTTTTTTTTTTTTTTTTTTAATGGTTATAGCATTTTGCAAACAGGTAATTTTTCTCCTTTACTGATAGGCACAGATAGGTGGTATTGATGAGGCAGCACTGGTGGACACCGAGGAGGCTGCAATGGTGGGCGGCACTAAAGGGCACTGATAGGCGGCACGGATAGTGAGGCACTAATTGGCAGCACTGACTAACAGTACTGGTGGGCACTTTTTGGACCGATGCCCCTGTAACAGGAGCCGATAACTGGCTTCTGTTTACTTCCGTGATCAGCTGTCATTGGATGACAGCTGATCACATGGTAAAGGGCCGCTGTGTTTAGCCCTGTACTCTGTTCTTTGATCAGCCAAGTCTGAAGGACTCGATCACAGAGCACTGCCCGTGCGCCGCAGGGGGCGTGCGAGCAGCAGGATCACAGAAGGACATCTATTGACACCCTCCCAACACTGAATGCCCGCACTATAGCCATTTTTTTGGCTATAGCGCTGGCAGGAAAGGTTAAAGACAATCCATTATTAACTACTTTTTGTAAAAAGACAATGGAGTCAATTTACTAAAACTGGGGAGTGCAAAATCTGGTGCAGCTGTGCATGGTAGCCATCAGCTTCTTACTTTGGCTTGTTCAGTTAAAGTTTGACAAAACAACCTGGAAGCTGATTCGTTTCTATGCAGAGCTGCACCAGATTTTAGGCTCGGTTCAAACTGGGGCGACCTGTCAGGCGACTTAGTCCACTGACAAGTCGCGGCTCATTCAGTGCAACCATTCAATGGAACTGTTCTAATCAGAGCAAATCAAGTTACTCGGACTTAGAAAAAGGTTCCTGCACTACTTGGGGGGGGGGGGGGGGAGCCACTTCATAGGGACTTACTGTGACTTCAGCTATGATGTAGTCCCGCTGTGTGGTGCGGCTTCGAAGTCGGGGGACTTTAAAGCCACGCTAGTGTGAACCAGGACTTAGAAAATCAACCTCAATTTGTTGTTGTTGTATGCCGTATGCTGCCTATGTATTATATTTGTGATTCTTTGAACATTTTATATAATTTACATGATAAATCATACTCACCATTGTAGTATAGTCAATCTGTGGTGCCATCTCAGCATTAGTACCACCTTTGAAGATTAGTTCAGAGGGGGACTCAGCAAAAAGGACACAGGGGAGCGAGACTTGAAGCAGCAAGCACACACTTCTACAGGGGACAGAGAAAGGGAAAAAATAATGATCGGGGGATTTCCTTCAGAGGAGTAAATAACAATATAAGCAACACAGAGGCCCCAACTCTTCCCCATTCTCTTAGTCACGGATGAGCTCTGGCATGTTTGGATACTAGTCTAAACCTGTCTGAGCTATCCCACCAGGGAGCTGTCACTGCGGACCGCCAATCATAAGTGGTTGATGCATTCCTTGCTCCTCAGCCACTCATATATAGGTTCCTTGTATACGTATGGCTGCATGGTGGGGAATGCCTGTGCAGCTTCTGACTACTGCCTGGCGGCAAGTTCAAGCGGTTTCGGACAAGTATCTGAACACGACGGAACTCATCTCAACTATTAATAAAACGTATTACAGTCTATCAGTGTCTCGGTTTGGAAAACTCCCCTTAATTTCGGTCTTGATGACAATACTGGAAGAAAAGGGTAACCACCCCAGCAGAGATAAAAACTTTTTTTTTGTGATTTCCTCAGTCTTTCCTGGAAAAAATAAATATACACACACATAGTGTCTTTGCTTTACTTGAAAACATTTGAAACAGGACAAATGATTCTCACTGCAATAAAATGTCAGTTTTACCTGATGGGAAGGGATCTGTGGCTTTGCTGTCCTAAAGCTGGCCAAAAAATGGATCCATCTCCAAAAAATACATAAAATAAATAAAAACAATGTATTCTCCAATCCACTCACACGAGGTGGAAGAAAGAGTCCTCCCCGCTGTGCTATTGTATTTTAAAAGTGGGGACTGCGATTGACTTTAGCACAGATCGAATGAAAAATTTCCAACAGTCTTGTTCAAGAGAAGCCAATCATTAGATTGACTTCTCTCTAGTGGGAACGGACATAGATGACCGGGCGGCCGTTCCTTCAGAGCGCATGCGCTGATGACGTCATCAGCGGCGTATATAGTAAATAACCCCTAAACGGTGCAAGTTTAGGAAATATTTACAGTACCTATAGGTAAGCCTTATTATAGGCTTATCTATAGGTACAAACAAACCAGGGAAGTTTACTTCCGCTTTAACATCAGACTAGTTACATAGACATATGTATACTGAAAAAGATAACCAAAGGGTAAAATGTGGCATTCCAATTAGAGGGGCAGACCCACAGGTTTCAAAAAGGTGACTGTGGCATTCCATTAAGGGAGGAAACCCATCAAACCCTAGAAGTGGTGGTATTCCTTTAGTAGATCACATCCACTGATTTTCATAAAGAACATTTGGTACTCCATCATGGCAGTAGATCCAGTAACTCCCAAAAGGGAAATATTGCATTTCATTAGGGCAGCAGACCCAGCAATTCCCATAAGGTGACTATAGAATTCCATTAGAGTGGCAGATCAGTAAAACCCATAAGGCAAATATGACATTTCATTAAGTCAACAGATTGGTGGAATATGAACTTCTGATCATTGGAATTTTATCCAGTATCTGACTTTGATGCAGTATTTCAAACAAGCATGCAAGGTGACAATGCTGCTCCCTCATAGATGCAGTGCAGTGTTGTAGCCCTGGGACCGAAAGTGTGTTATTGATGGGGAAATTGCATTTTACATATTTCCTTATTTAAAGTTGTCCAATTGTCTCACTTAATTGTCTTCTTTACACACAAATCCTATACACTACATTTGTAGCTTGGAACATTCAGTCTCACATCAGAGCTTACAATCATGCATGCGTCTGTGATCAACTGTGTGTCCCGCTGCAAAAGCAGACGGGACTCTGTGGCAGAAGCAGCATCTTTAGTTAAGTAATATTGGTATATTTTCTAATATTATCTATATCTGTCATTACTTTTAATAATGTATAATAATACTTGTGTGATCTCTCTTTGCACATATCTAATACAACTGCAAACAAACGTAAGCAATCACGTATCCGTGACAAAACAGTTACTGGCAGGTAAAAACAAGGAAAAATGCCTGAAAAAAATAAGTGCAGCCACCACATCTAAAGACTGATAAACTGCAATTTATTTTTGTTCTTGGGTTTAGATGTACTAATCACACTTATTTTGCAGACACGTATTTCATTTAGACAAACATCCCATATTCTATACAGGAATGCTGTCCATATATCATACAATTTTCTTATTCAATTCCCTTTAGATTTACCTTCAACTATGTAGTGAAAGGGCCTGCCTGATTGCATATGAATTGAAATTGTTTAAGTTTGACCTCATATTATATGGTTTTAGAAAATCTAACGGAAAACTATAGAAGAAAATTGCAAAGTGTATGACCAAGCCTAAGGAAAGATCCCAAGTGCCGCACATCCAGCAAAGCCCAACAGGGTCTATAGTAAAAGTAGCCACAGGCCAAACTCTGTCCGGGCCATGCCCTCTAACGCCTTTCACCCCACACAGGAGGCTTAGCCATGGCTAAGACACATGGGTGGGACAAAATGCGTCGGAGGCCGTGGCCTGAACAAAGTTTGGCCTGAGGCTGCTTTTACTATAGACATGGTTGGGCTTTTCTGGATGTGCGGCACTTGGGATCTATTCTTCCTGTATGTTTACACATTGCACCGAGCTCTCCCCCAATCTACACTCTTTAGTGAGAGTCACCGGACTTAGACAGATAAGGAGCCTGAAGCAGCACCCCGATTTTAAGCTAACTAACCCAGCTGTCTTTGTATCAGCAGTCAGTGCTCCTCCTTTTATCCTTCCAGGTGCAAAGTTGATCTCTGTTGATCCAATATGAGCTTTTTCCAACTGCCCACAACACAAATCCCGAACAGTCTCCAGTCCAGATAAGTGCTGTGGCCTAAGGAGAGGACAGAAAATGTTAGGCATAATAATAAATGCAAAAAGTGGTCATTTTTTGTTCATTTAAAATTTAGAGATATTATGGCTAATTGGAAATACCCTGTCAAATTAAAACTTTTAGTTAATACTGTTATGTTTACTTTACATAATATATTTTGATGTGAATACAACATTTTTACAGTCACCAGTAGTAGTCTATTGCTAAATTCCATTTACCACATCAGATCCTAACTTTGATTAGAGATTTGAGACTGAGATAAAAGGATTAGTGAAGTCTACATAATATGGGTCACAGCATGTATATTTAAGGAGAAATCAGAAACTAATTTAAATCCAATTAAAAGCTATAAATCAGGGTGGAGAAAAATCAATGTTATTCGCACTTTAAATAATAATTACTCAGTCATGCTACAGTGTACCAAAATTAATTTTTTATCATTGTGTTCACATAAATAGTGCTTTCTTTTGGTGGTATTTATTCACCCGTGGGTTTTTTATTTTTTGCGATATAAGCTAAGAAATTTGAACATTTTGAAAAAATATATATATTTTCTACTTTCTGTTTCAAAAAAAAATCCAATACAATCTAATTTCTTCATAAATTTAGGCCAGACTGTATTCTGCTACATGTCTTCGGTAAAAAAAAAAAAAAAAAAAAAAAGTGTATGATAATAGGTTTGTGTGAAAGTTAGAGCCTACAAGCTAGGCTACGCGTCATTGAAAATTGATCAATCCTGATGTACTGATTACCCATCTCATTTCTTGAGGGCGCATCACAGAGCCCTCCTGCTGAAGGACGAAGCTCCCACCCGGCTGTTTATATGCAGTGGCCGGAGGTTAAAATCAGATTTTTTTTATTTTTATCAAATTTATTTTAATAAAATGCTTTTCTTGTAAAAATCTATCTAAAGATATTATTGTATCCTAAATAGAAAAACTAAATTTAGTTTATTCAGCATGAAATGGAGCTTAGTTATGTAGCATGAGGCTGTATATTCTGAAATATTTACATTTTTGGTAAACTCATTCAATGAAACCAAGCTCTGCAAGCTAAGATCACATGCACTGCATTGATGCATTCACACAATTTCACAGTAACCATGAGATAAAACAAAGTTCAGGAATATTCCTTTTAACCCATTGTTCTGTAAATCTATGTACACTACACATTGTATGACTGAATCCGTTATATATCGCCGTTTTACTAACCTGTCAATTTATTTTTCTAAATAGGAAACCTTCATTTTGTTTGCAAATATTAAATATTCTAACTACCAGCAAGAATAAGTCCTTACAATTAGACCCCGTTCACATTAGGTCGCTCCAACTTAGGGGGCGACCTGTGAAGTCGCGTGCAGCGCGACTTCGGCGCGACTTGCACGGACTTCACATAATGGAAGTCAATGAAAGGCGCCTCCAGGTCGCCCCCAAGTAGTACAGGACCCTTTTTCTAAGTCGGAGCGACTTGTGTCGCTCCTATTAGAACGGCTCCTGTACTACACAGTGGGAGCGACAGTGCACGACTTGTCAGGCTGACCAAGTCGCCTGACAAGTCGTACCGGTGTGAATGGACACTTAAAGAGTACCGGTCATTTCAGAACCATCATGGCAGCGCCTGTTAGCGGGCATCCACTCACCTGCTGCCACCATTTCCCTCACCTTGTTGTGTCACTGCCGCATCACCAGCCACCCCATTTAAGTGAATAGGACTGTCAGTGAGTCAACAGCAGGTCAGAGGAGGAGCCGCTGCGGGACAGAGATGACAGTGGCTCTGTAAAAATTAGGATTAAATCAAGCTTTTTACTAATGATTTAAATTTACTTTTAAATAGATTTTTAAAACACTGACATGTAATTAGGACTTTTAACATCAGGCTAGTTACATAGACATATTTATATCAAAAAATGAACAGAGAAATTCAACATTTTTTCTTAGAGCATTAGCGAGCTAGAATTTCGGACATTCAACTTATGGAACAACAAACTACGTCTATTAAAAATAAATCTGAAAAGCACTTTAACATTTTGGAAGGGTGGATTGACCCCTTCCCAATCCTTTTCCCAATTTCCACAGGTGGAAGGAAAGAAAATAGCTTGATTCTCCCATCAGCAGAGTCAGTGTTGCTGGGGGAATCCCTCGTGCAGTGCTATTATATTTTGCCAGCGGACTACAATGATTACTGCTAGTGGCTATAGCCGCCGGCAGCGATCGCATGCATAAAAAAAAACTGACTGAAGTCTGTTGATTTAAAAACTTCAGTACAACCAGCCTGCCTATAGATTAATTGAATCTCTGCTTGTCCGTGCTGAACCAGCTAAAATTACAACCCATCTATGGTCAGCTTAGGTTGTACATATGGTCGGTTTAATTCTATGTAATACATATTTCCTTTAAAGATAAAGAGTGAGAAAGGCGAGGAGGTAAAGATTCATGGTTCTGCAAACCTAGTCAATGAAAGCAGCAGCCTTTTCAGCCCAGTAGCCAACTAATGAAGACATCTTGAGATGCTTGATTTTGTCCTCTTAAATATACTGCATAGGTTAGAAAGGAGTTCTCACCTCAGTCCTGGAGTGCTTCTTCCTGCTCGGATCTTCATTACACGCACGCGTAATCCAAGAAGGCAGCTCAGAGAAGTGCAAATACGCAGAATCTGTCCTCCCTAGGTTTCCAGAATAACATAATGACCATAAATAAACAATATGTGCACGTATTCCTTAATGCAGAACTGTTTTGGACAGAGTACAGAAGGTTTACAACCTTGCAGGGAAAGATTTCCCTCACTTCCCTACCCCACTGTAAGTGCTCGCTGAGGCAAGAAGCTCAGGTAATCTCCCCAGTGGGGACACTGACCGGAATACTCAGAACCTCTGCCAAGGTTTTCACAGCAGGCAATCTTACTGCTATCAGCCTCTTACAGTTCTAGTACAGCAGGGCTGGAGTGTGAAAGGAAACAGCACAAGGAGCCAATCCATACATGTGCTGGCAAGAAGCATGCTGATAGGTGGAGCAAACAGAGTAACAGCAATGAGCTCATTACTGTGCTGCTTCTCCTTTCACTGTTCTGTCTCAGGCTGAGATGGGTTCAAGATGACCTGGGCTCAGTAGAAATGGGTTAAATTATGCTGGCCATCAGATTTAGACAACTAGTGGCAGGAAAAAAAAAAAAAAAAAAAAAAAAGTATCTCAGGGGAATCTGCAAAAAAGCTGAAGATTGCAGAAAAGCTTGGTTTTTTAACTTTAAATAGGATATTAATTTTATTTAGTTATAGCTGATAGGCATTCTGCTTTAAATGATAGTAAACACAAACTGTTTTTTCACATTGTCCCTTTTATTTCTTTATATGGATGATGGCACTGTAATTATTTTAATAAAAAAAAACATCCAAGTGCCTTTTTCCTAATCGATATACAGCGGTGACCTAGATCATTCCCAGCCTGTCTGCAGGGAAACATAAGCAGGAGGAGCTTATAGTCCTCTGCTGCTGGTAACATGATAAAAAAAAAATCCTTTGGAATACAGAGTAAATATAAAAAATTAAAATCAATAAACTGTTTTCAGTTGTCATACAAAGATATATTTGAAAATCAGATCTTTATAATTTTTGGGCAACAACATGGTGTGGGTGGATTTCTGCCAGTCACAGGCTGTGTCACGCCCCTCTAGCCTGTGTCTTAGAATAACAGGGAGGAGAAGCCTCTGTTAACCTATATGTAATGTCCGGCCCCAATTGTGCTTAGCTGGTTAGTGGGCATGGAGGAGAAGGAGGAAGTGGGCTCTCATTTACCACTGTGTATATGCCCGTGAGTGACTCTGTAGTCACATGGGCTGCTCAGATGTGATAGGGAGGAAATGCTCAGCATAGAAGCTCACTGCAAACTGAGCATGTGCAGATTTGCCACCACAGCTCCAAAATCCCTAGCTGAACTGGGGACCTGAACAGAAGGTGGAGATGGAGAGCAGCAGGATCAACCAGGTTTCCTTCAGAATACAGAAAATGAATATCATCGTGACTGAGTGAGTATAAACAGCATGCAATACAGCATTTATTAATAGTTTATGATGTGGGTTTAGTGATACTTTAATGATCATGGGGTTTTTATGTCTCGGCTATTTAAGCACATGTGAAACTATTCAAAAATTGTGTCTGGCCACCAAAACAAAGCTTCTCTGCCTTCCCTTCTGATTCTCCTTAACCACTTAATGACTGCCCGCCGCATATTTGGTGCTGACGGCAGCACGCTCCCACCCCCACTAGGCAGCGGGGATGCCGATCCATAGGACCGGTGACCACGATTGCCGCAATCACTCCCTGCTGAGAGAGAAGGACAGTCAGCTGTTGTCAGTTGACTGTTCTTCTCTCTGAAAAGGTCAGAGAGCTCCTGTGAACCTTCTATATAGGATCACAGGTCTCTGTGGTCATTTTACAAGCCCATCCCCCATACAGTTAGAAAACACACCCCTAGGCTCACACTTAACCCTTTGATCCCCACTGTGTTAACCCCTTCGCTGCGAATGTCATTATTACAGTAACAGTGCATATTTCTAGCACTGATTACTGTAGTAATGTCACTGGTCCCCCCAAAAGTGTCAAAAAGGTCAGTTAGGGGTCCGATCTGTCCGCCGCAATGTCGCAATCCCGCTAAAAACTGCAGATCGCCGTCATCACTAGTAAAATAAATAAATAAATGAATAGACATAAATCTTTCCCCTAGTTTGTAGACGTGATAACTTTTGCATAAAAATTGGCCTAAAAGGATGAAAAATTTTAATTTTTACATTTTTTTAGGGAATGTTATATAGCAGAATGTGAAAAATATTGTTTTTTTTCCAGAACGGTCACGCTTTTTTTGTTTATAGCGCAAAAAAAAGAAAAAAAAAAAAAAAAAAAAATCGCAGAGGTGATCAAATACCACCAAAATAAAGCTGTATTTGTTGGGGAAAAAAAAGGACATCAATTTTTTTTTTTGGTACAGTGTCACATGACTGCAGACATTTCCATTAAAGTAACGCAGTGCAAAAATCGCAAAAAATGGCCTGGTCATTAACCACTTGCCTAGACCGATTTTCAGCTTTCAGCGCTCTCACACTTTGACTGAGAATTACTCAGTCATGCAACACTGTACCCATACAAAAATTGTGTCCTTTTTTTCACACAAATAGAGCTTTCTTTTGATGGTATTTGATCAATACTGGGTTTTTTATTTTTTGTGCTATAAATAAAAAAAGACTGAAAATATCGTGAAAAAAACGCATTTTTCTTTGTTTCGGTCATAAAATTTTGCAAATTAGTCATTTTTCTTCACAAATTTTGGCCAAAATTTATACTGCTACTTATCTTTGGTAAAAATAACCTAAGTAAGTGTATATTATTTGGTCTTTGTGAAAGTTATAGAGTCCACAAGTTATGGTGCGAATCATTGAAAATTGATCACACTTGCTCACACCTGATGTACTGAAGGCCTATCTTATTTCTTGAGACACTAAAAAGTCAGGAAAGTACAAATACCCCCCAAATGACCCCTTTTTGGAAAGTAGACATTCCAAGGTATTTAATAAGGGGCATGGTGAGTTTTTTGAAGTTGTAATTTTTTCCCACAATGCTTTGCAAAATGAAGATTTTTTTTTTTTTTTTTTTTTACAAATTGCCATATTAACAGGTTATTTCTCTCACACAGCACATGTATACTTGCAACTACACCCCAAAACACATTCTACTACTCCTCCTGAGTATGGCGATACCACATGTGTGAGACTTTTTCACAGCCTGGCCACATACAGAGGCCTAACATTCAAGTAGCCCCGTCCGGCATTCTAGGAGCACAAATTACACATATAATTTCCTGACAACCTATCGCACTTTTGAAGGCCCTGGAGCACCAGGACAATGGAAACCCCCATAAAATGACCCCATTTTGGAAAGCAAACAGCCCAACGTATAATTTTTGAGGCATAATGAGTCTTTTGAATATGTCATTTTTTTCCACAAGTTTTTGGAAAATGTGGAAAGAAAATGAAAAAACATTTTTTTTACACAAAGCTGTCCATTTATGCAATATTTCTAACACATAGCATGTACATAGCAAAAATTGCACCCCAAAATACATTCTGCTATTCCTCCTGAGTATGGCGATACCACATGTGGAACACTTTTTCACAGCCTGGCCACACACATAGGCCTAACATCCAAGTAGCGCTTTACACAAAGTTGTCCATTTATCCACTTTAAGACTGGGCCTATTTTTGACACTTGGTGTTTACAAGCTAAAATCATTTTTTTTGGCTAGAAAATTACTTGGAACCCCCAAACATTATATATTTTTTTTAGCAGAGACCCTAGAGAATAAAATGGAGATGGTTGCAATATTTTTTATCACACCATATTTGCGCAAATAAGAAAACAGTAAATTTAGCACAATTTTTTTCCATAATGTGAAAGATAATGTTACGCCGAGTAATTAGATAACCAACATGTCATGCTTCAAAATTGCGCATGCTCACAGAATGGCGCCAAACATTGGTACTTAAAAATCCCCATAGGCAACACTTTAAAAATTTCTGCAGGTTACTAGCTTAGAGTTACAGAGGAGGTCTAGGGCTCAAATTATTGCTCTCGCTCTAACGATCGCGGCGATACCTCACATGTATGGTTTGAACACCGTTTACATATGTGGGCGGGACTTGCGTATGCGTTTGCTTCTGCGCGCGAGCTAACGGGGACAGGGCGCTTTAATTTTTTTTTTTTTTCCTATTTATTTTATTTATTATTTTTTTATTTTTACACAGTTTAAAAAAAAAAAAAATGTTTTGATCATTTTTATTCCTATTACAAGGAATGTAAACATCCCTTGTAATAGAAATAGGCATGACAGGTCCTCTTTATTGTGAGATCTGGGGTCAAAAAGACCTCACACCTCACAACTACACTAAAAAAGAAAAGAAAAAAAAAAATTGTTGAAAGAGGAAAAAAAAAAAAAAAACAAAAAAAAAAAAGCGGCCCTTTAAACCGGTTGCTAGGCAACGTCTTTTGACGTAGCTCCGGTCCTCCAAGACCATAGAGTTGAGTGAGGGCCATCTTGCCCTCACTCGACTTCCTGTCTCTGAGGATCCGGGACCGGATAGTTTTCCCCGCTGCCGGCGGGTCCGGTAAGCTGGGAAAACGTCTGGGACGCGGCAGGAGGGGTGGGGGGGCACCTCTTCCCCTGCACCGTAAGGGTAATTCCGCGGCGAATCCGCCACTGGGACCACCCTTATCTGAAAGCCGACCGCCCGCCGTTTCAAAAAATACCGGGGTTATGGGGGCTATCTGCTGCCATAACCCCAGTATTTAGCTTTTAATGGCCGACGCATATTGTCGTTAGGCGGTCAGTAAGTGATTGCATGTATATGGCAAACAGGTGACGATGACTGATGGGGTGACAGGTGACGATGACTGATGGGGTGACAGGTGACGATGACTGATGGGGTGACAGGTGACGATGACTGATGGGGTGACAGGTGACAATGACTGATGGGGTGACAGGTGACAATGACTGATGGGGTGACAGGTGACAATGACTGATGGGGTGACAGGTGACAATGACTGATGGGGTGACAGGTGACAATGACTGATGGGGTGACAGGTGACGATGACTGATGGGGTGACAGGTGACGATGACTGATGGGGTGACAGGTGACGATGACTGATGGGGTGACAGGTGACGATGACTGATGGGGTGACAGGTGACGATGACTGATGGGGTGACAAGTGACGATGATTGATGGGGTGACAGATGACAATCACTGACGGGGTGACATGTGACGATGATTGATGGGGTGACAGGTGACGGTGATTGATGGGGTGACAGGTGACGATGACTGATGAGGTGACAGGTGACGATGATTGATGAGGTGACAAGTGACGATGATTGATGGGGTGACAGGTGACGATCACTGATGGGGTGTCAAGTGACGATGATTGATAGGGTGACAGATGACGATGACTGATGGGGTGACAGGTGACGATGACTGATGGGGTGACAGGTGACGGTGATTGATGGGGTGACAGGTGACGGTGATTGATGGGGTGACAGGTGATGGGCGATGGTCACTGATGGGTGACAGGTGACGGGCGATGGTGCACGGCGGTACTGATGGCAGTCTCTGGTGACCGGTGAATTTTAGGCTATGTTCACATGTGAGCGTAGCGATCGCGGGCAGAATCACTGCGATTCTGCCCGTGATCCAGAAATCATTGCAAATTGCGGGATGCCTGTGCGTTGCCCGTGATTTGCAATAGCACCCCAAACGCTGTGCGATGTTGCTGCGATTTCCGCCTCCCAAATCGCGGTAACATCACGCAAACAACGCATGACGCCCCAAAGAAGCTCTTGTACCTTTTTTGGGCGTCATGCGTTGTTTGCGCGATGTTACCGCGATTCGGCAGGCGGAAATGGTGGCAACATTGCACAGCGTTTGGGGTGCTATTGCAAAAAACGGGCAACGCACAGGCGTCCCGCAATTTGCAATGATTTCCGGATCGCGGGCAGAATCGCTGTGATTCTGCCTGCGATTGCTGCGCTCACATGTGAACGTAGCCTTATGGGTGTCAATTTCTGGGCACTGATGAGGTGACTGTTGGGTGACAGGTGACATTGGGGGGGGGCTGAGGACTGTGTGGGGGAACCTTTATTAGTGTGATTTTACTTTTGCAGGTACACAGAGCAGTAACTCAATGTTTCTAGTTTTTCTCCCCTCATACTGGAAACTGTGTGAGGGGAGAAGAGCTAGTAAGAGTGAGTTACTGCTCTTTGTTTACATTTTGTGATCGGCTGTGAATGGATTCACAGCCGATCACATAGTAAACAGTCACTGTCAGTGACTGTTTACTACTGCCGGTGACAGCTGTGTTCCTACGGAACACAGTGCCACCGACATGACGGCGCTGCACGCTCCCGATCGCGCATGCGCGGTCATCTCCCGGCCGCCTCCATTGTGATCGGCTGTGTCATTGGAACACAGCCGATCACGTGGGAAACAGCCACGCCCAGTGGCTGTTTCCCCCCTGCCGGTGACGGGGGGTGTCCCGGGGACACCCCGACACCGGCAGTGCACGGCGGCGCGCCCACAATCGCGCGCCTGCCGTGCATTTCCTGGGTCACGTCATATGACGTCCGCCCAGGATAATAGCCGCACCGTCCCGCCGTCATATGACGGCGGGCGGGCGGTAAGTGGTTAAGGGGTCAAATCCTTCCGGTCCAGAACTGGTTAATAATGAACTACGTGTTATTCAGATATTGTCTAACTACAAGAGCCAAGTTTATTCTTACTTCAATTTTGATGCGTCTTTATTGCAGGTAGTTCCGGTGCAGAGCTTCCTGTAATAAAGACTGGTCATTGTTGCTCTCTCTCCTTGTGCAGGGTGACTGGTCTATTCTCTGCTTGCTTCTGTAGTTTCCTGTATGCGGCCTATAGTGGATGAGGCCTGCTGGCTAGGTCCCTCCCACAGCTCTGCTCACCCTATGTACAGCACAGTGATGATGTTACTGCTACTTTTACAAGTTAACACCTGGCTTTTCAAAGGCATTGTAAGCACACAAAAGGAAATTTATATTGGTTTTAACCATTGAGGAATATATTTAAATATAAGTCCAGAGTTCAGCTTTAAGATAGGCTTTGCTGCAGATTAGCATATAATACTGGATAGAGTGGGCACAGATACACTGGGTGTGGGCACAGATACAAATTGCCACTGCAAGAAAATTTGATTGACTATACATTGTTGAGGGAATACATTATTGCCTTTTAAAATAATGCCTTTATCTAATTTAGTATGGACTTTGCATGCTTTATTTAATTGCAATTTGTGACTTTTTTCTTTCAATTGGATTTGATCTCGAATCTCCAGGCAGCTATAATCCTCCCTGAACAGGGATAAAAAAAAAGAAAAAAAAGGACGGATCCAATAACAATGCGGCTGTTTTATATCAGGTTCTAGAACAGCGGTCACAAGTATATTCCCCAGCACAGGCAGTTCTTGCTCTACATACACCCTTTCCACCACAAAATCATTGTGAACTGCCAAGGACATATTTAGAATAGCTGCTGGGGAGTAGTATGCATAATTAAAACAGAACTAAAACTATTCATTTAACCGTTTCCCGAAAACAGTTACGTTCAAGGTATTCTGTGAATGATAACTGGCACAGTTGCCTAACTGAACTGTCAAGCCATCGATGCCTGGCATCATACCTGATCACGTGTGACACCATGGCAAATTCAGATCAAACAGGAGCGAAGATGCTTTCTTAAATGTTAATGATAGGAGGGTTTAGTTCAGCTAAGTGTGAGTCCAAAGAATCAACCTCAAGATTGAATAGTTCTCTAGCCTGCTTCTAATCATCTTTTGACAGAAGAATGCTGCAGTGTATATGTACATACAAAAATTTACATTTCCACTATGTGGTTTGTTTGTGGATGGAATGGTGAATGCAAGCCACATATTATAAGTGTTCATGCTGTCAGGTCTCACTATATATAAGCCTGGGTTCACACTAGATGGCTTGCGAATGCACAGCGAATTCGGCTTTGCATCTTAATCGCAACCCGTCCATGCAAACCGACTGTAGAGCGTATGTTAGCTTAACACCCAGCAATCAGTTTGCAAGATGCAGTGTGATTTGGCGAATCAGATTGCATGGGTGTGAACACCTATGCAATCTGATTTTGGTTCCCAAAAAAAAAAAAAAAGGGTCCTACACCAGTTTGGTGCGAATGCGGTACAATTTGAGCCATACAAATCCATGGCTCAAATTGCACCCCAGTGACACCGCATGTAATTCGCACAGAAATGTGCTGTGATTTCTGTGCAAATTACACGGGGTGTCTCGCACCATAGCAGTGTGAACCCAGGCTTATCGTGTCTTATGTACGGCATGAGAAATTTGCCAAGAAGAAAATATATCGTTGCCCATAACAAGCTTCCAACTGTCATTTCCAGAGTGTGAACTTAAAGTAGAATTTTTGTCAGAAAATTAAGTTTTGCTAGATCACTTCAGGATGGCCACTTTTGCCGGCATAGCTATGTAAAACATGAAAAATAAGTTCATATACAGTAATACACTGTCTCACCCTGCTCTGCACATGCTCAGTTGCTTAGCATTTTTAGGCACTGCTGAATTTGTCAGGGCTGATCTGCTGACAGCCTTAAAGCATAATTAAACCCTCCTATCCTTTACTGCACACATGTGATCAGTTATGACACCAGCCATTTGATGGTTTGATAGTTTAGTTGAGGACACAAACAAATGTGACAGTTAGCAATCCCAGCATTTCAGGAATGTAACTGTTTTTTGAAACTGTTAAATTGATGGGTTTAGTTCCACTTTCTGATTTACTCCTGTTCAGGGGCTCTGAGCTTCAAACATTTCTATCAGGTGTTTATGGGTAAAGTTCCACTTTAAAATGGAACAAAGTCTCTGATTGAGTATAAGGTGTGGTCAACTGCCATGTACATACTGACTCATGCACACAAGTTCACGAGGACGTATAACAAACTGTAGGTGTTTTTCTGCACATGGGATACACTGCTGCCATGTACAACCAACCATGGTAACGGATGGCTGTATGTGTCTGTTACATGGGTTTACGCTGCTAAGTTTCAAACCCGTACATGTGTATGGGCATACTACCCTGGCTGAAGCCAGTCCGTGTCTAGTGGAAACAGTTTTACGCAAATTGGGACATAAGCAGGTGAATGGCCACATACAGTCAGTAGTTATTATAGTCAGTTGTATACAAAGCCTATACAGATACTGACTTGCAGTACTGAAAGCAGAAAGGATGATTATAGCGACACTGCAGATATGCTTGTGCACTTCATGGTTCAGAATACCTAGTATTACTATTCGCTGACTACTTCTGTCTTAAAGTTTAAGTAAAGACAAACTAACTAAAGAGCCTCCAGAGCTTAGAGATAAATATAAACATGTTTTACATGTATCATTTGGTTCTTTTAGATCATAGGGATGAACTTCGGTCTGTAAATGAGGTTAGTTTAACCACCTAAAGACTAAGCCTTTTTCTGACACTTGTTGCTTACAAGTTAAAATCAGTATTTTTTGCTAGAAAATTACTTAGAAACCCCAAATATTATATATATATATATATATATATATATATATATATATATATATATATATATATATATTTTTTTTTAGCATAGACCCTAGAGAATAAAATGTCAGTCATTGCAATATGTCACACTGTATTTACGCAGCGGTCTTTCAAAAGCAATTGTTTGGGGAAAAAAATTGATTTTTGTCTTACCGTAAAATCCTTTTCTCTGCTGTTCATTGACGGACATAGCTCCATAACTTCTTTGACTCTGGGGTTATGCTGCTCTCCATAGGAGTAGGACTAGATGGAAACAAAACTTGACTACTCCCCTAGGGCCATCCTAGGGGGTATACTTCCCACTTCCTGCTATAGGACTTAAAGAGGTTGTAAACTCGGTAAAAAATTTTTTTTTTTTTCTACAACCTGAAAGAGAAATACATAATGAGCTAGTATGCATCGCATACTAGCTCATTATGAAATACTTACCTTAGAACGAGCCCCCACCGTGCCGTCCGCTCACCTCTATGACAGGCGACATGTCTAGTCGCCCGTCTTCCGGGATCGCGGCATCCGGCCATCTGATTGGCCGGAGCCGCGGTGACGTCACTCCCGCGCACGCGCACAGGAGCCGACAGTCACGGCACGGGGCTCTGAAGGAACGGCACGAGCGGCCGTTCCTTCATAGCGCATGCGCCGGTGACGTCACTGGATGCATCAAAGGTAAATATCTCCTAAACGGTACATGTTTAGGAGATATATTTACAGTACCTATAGGTAAGCCTTATCATAGGCTTACCTATAGGTACAACTTCCCGAGGAGGGTTTACTTCCTCTTTAAGTTTGTAGCAAGCAGTGTCAGCAGAATACATAGCACCCACCCCTCTGTGGAGTTGGGTTGTGTCCATCAATGAAAATCAGAGAAAAGGATTTTATGGCAAGACAAATGCACACAACTCCAAAAAGGGCTAAACATAGCCAACCAGGTAAACCAGGAACAACTGGAGCTCACCACCTAGAAAGAATACAACCTCAAGAGGCAGGAGCCTCTGCAACAGCGGCCTACAAAACCTGAATGCAGCATCTGCGGATGCTAGGACATCCACCTTGTAAAACTTGGTGAATGTATGCACAGACGACCATGTGGCCGCCTTGCACACCTGAACCACTGATGCCTGAAGACAGAAGGCCCAGGAGGCACTGAGCGCCCTTGTAGAATGTGCCTTAACAGGGAAAGGAGGATCATGACCCTTAATAGAATACGCCTGATCTGCCATGGTCTGCCTGATACATCTGGAAATGGTCGCAGCAGATGCGGCCTGCCCCTTACGAGATCCATCCATAAGAACAAACAAGGAATCTGATTTCAGAATCGCCTCAGTTGTCGCCAGGTACTCCCTGATTGCCTGAACCACATCCAGGGAATGTAAATACCTTTAGGATGTTTCGGCTTAGGGCACAAGTAAGGCAACACAATGTCTTCCATCAAGTGGAAGCCCAAGACGACCTTAGGAAGGAACGACTGACAGGGACGTAGCACCACTTTGTCCCTGTGAACCACCAGGTAAGGTAACAGACAGGACAATGCAGCCAGTTCCGACACCCTGCGTGCAGAAGTAATAGCCACCAAAAAAGCTACCTTCTGTGACAGAGTTAGCAGAGGAAGTTCAGGAATATTTTCAAAAGGCGGTCTTTGAAGAACTGACAGAACCAAACTGAGCTCCCACGGAGGTACCAGAGACCTTACCGGAGGAGCCAATTGGCGAAACCCCTGAACGAAAGTTTATCTACTGAGCCAACAGTTTATCTACACCATGTTGTAGAAACTCCAGCAGACTGGACACCGAAAAGAAACAGGGAGAAATTTACGCCCTCCAGACTCTATGATAAATCTTCCTAGAAGTAGATTTTCTAGCTTTTAACAGAGTAGGAATCACAGAATCTGACAACCCTGTATCCTTCAGTACCTGGCTTTCAATAGCCAGGCCATTAAAGCCAGCGACCGTAAAGCAGGATGGAAGATCGGCCCTTGAGATAAAATATCTTCTCTGAGAGGGAGTCTCTAAGGAACATGGGCTACCAGCCTTACAAGGCCAGTGTACCAAGACCGACAAGGCCAGTCTGGAGCACCCAGAATGACTGGAATTCCTTCTGCCTCGATTCTACGCAGAAGCTGTAGTGGAGGAAAAGCGTAAATCAGACAATACTGACCCCAAGGGGCCACCAGAGCGTCTGCGGCGTTGGCCAAAGGATCCCTAGATCTTGCCTCACAGGAACAGAAAATAAAAAAGAAAGAAAAAAATCAATTTAAAAAGGGAAAAAAAATGCCAGGACCGCAGATCCCAGCAGGGAACCAGGTCCTTACTCCTGACTAGAAGTCCTAGTCCTATAGCAGGAAGTGGGAAGTATTTCCTAGGACGGCCCTAGGAACGAAGTCAAGTTTTGTTTTCACCTAGTCCAACTACTATGGAGAGCAGCATAACTCCAGAGTCAAAGAAGATATGGAGCTGTGTCCGTCAATTACCAAAAGAGGAAATACACTTTTGGTAGATTGATCTGCACATGCTTGTCATTTTGGTCTATGGACGGTCGGGTGAGAAGGGATTAAAGGTGCAGATGGATTATTGGATCATTAGCTGCCATGGGGAAAACAGGGGATCAGGATTTGAGCCAGTCTAGATGTCAGCATTTCTCAGCGTGTGAGCCTTACCTATGAAAGTGGGTAGGCAATCTTATCTGGTGAGTTGCCATTTTCACTGATTGTCACAACAGTGGATGCAAATATCTTTCTGATGATCCTGGCTACATGGCGGTGTTTTCTGTCTGGTGGATTGGCTTTTCTCAGTGTCCTTAGATTACATGAACTTACTTTTGGAATGTCTACTCTATGAATACTGGACTGACCTTTTTTTGTCTGCGCTACTAAAACTTTTACTTTAGAATCCATATGGGATTTGAGTTGTGTATTGTATTTTATGCCTTTTGTTTGAAAGTAGCTGTGACTAGTCCTTAATTAGACTTATCATACACACAATATATATTGAAAACTTTGTGCGCAGGGGATATATTGCTTTTATTTTTAAGGAATATTGGAATTGAATAGGAAATACACTTTAATGAATTTTTAAAAAAAACGAAACCGTAAAGTTAGCCAATTTTTTTGTATAATGTGAAAGATGATGTTATGCTGAGAATCGTGATCTTTATTCTAAGCAAAAAAATTGTGATTTTCATTTTATGCAGAATCGTGTAGCTCTATTAGAACCCTTGTCCATTATTTTTGCTGTCTGAGCCCCCGTTACGGAGAATCACCCACTCTCTTTACTATTAGTACTAAAGGTGATAGTAAAAAAAAAATCCCAAATTTTGTGTTGTCCGCATAAAAGTAAAAGAGGGCAAATCTTCCAATGGGGACACTAGTTTTGGTGACCTGGGGGTCCCCAAAGAATTCCCCTAATTTGCAGGGATTTCTGCTCACTTCCTGTTTGGCTATGGGACAGGAAGTGAATCCAAATCTCCACAAAGGGACACACATAGCAAAAATAAATCTGACAGGGGTTAAAACCCTCCCTTTCTCTATCCAAAATTAAACAAAAAGTTCTGCCTAGAGTTCTACTTTAGGTATCAGTAAGCTGATCACACACACACAGTTTGCTTCTGATTCGATCAAATCGATTAACAAAATGTAATGATAATGTGAGCATTTATTCAGATTATATTAAATCAGGTAGAAGATCATACTACATGGAATACATCTGAACACATACAGGTGTGTTCCCAGAATCCCTCTCCTGGGTACACAGAGGACAGCCAGTAACAATATAGCTTACTTACTCCCTCCATGATGCTACCATCAATGTCTATAGTTGACCCCTCTTCTGCCATGTTTCCAGCCTCTTGCGTCTCACTAGTAACTCCTAAAACATAATAAGAAAGATTAAAAACAAAATACTTCTGCCTTGAAGAACTGGGGTCCTTGGTTCCAATATTGGCCAGGACACTATCTGCATGGAGTTTACATGTTCTTCCTGTGCTAGCATGGGTCTCCTAAAAGTAAAGATGAGCTCATGCAAGTCGGAACCTGACTGAGCTCTTAATCCACAAAGCTTTCAAAGCCAGCAGCCAATCATAGGAGGTGGAGGCATTCCCCTCTTAACAGCTGCAAGTATGCAAGGGGCATGTATAGGAGCGACTGTGCAGCAGGGAATGCCTCCGCTGGCTATGATTGGCTGTTGGCTTTAACAGCTTTCAAGTAGGATAGCTTGGGCGGGTTTGGACTTGTGTATGCATAGGAGGTAGGGACTTTAAAGTATAGCTAAAGGCAAAACTTTTTTGCAATAGGTGTGTATACTTGCAGCAGCGGAGGAGGGAATGCCATGGCTTCAGATGATTGGCCCACTACAGTGACAACTTTCTGGCAGGTTCGCTCAGGTGGGTGCAGCCAAGGATACAAACAGTCCTAAACTCATCTTTAATCAGGAACTTGCCAAAAGTCGCATACTGTATGGCCAGTGTTAAGAGTCGGTTCACACTATGGCGATACGACTTCGGGGGCGACTAGTGAAGTCACCGTGCACCGCGACTTCGGCGCGACTTGCATGGGCTTCACATAATGGAAGTTAATGCAAGTCGCTCAGACTTCGGTCAAAAGTAGTGCAGGAACCTTTTTCTAAGTCGGAGCGACTTGAGTCGCTCCTATTAGAACGGTTCCCATAGCACAGAATGGAGCACAACTTGTCAGGCGACCAAGTCGCCTGACAAGTCGCGGTACTGTGAACCGGCACTTAGAGTGTAAGCTCCTTGAGAAAGGGACTGATGTGAGTGCACAGTATGTATAGCTGCAAAAATGGTCATCACTATTAGCGATGGCATTTTGCCGAAAAGATAAAAGGGTGCGGATAATGGTGCTGAAAATGGTGTGTTTTTCATAGGTCATGTGACTCAAAAATTGCATCAAAAACTTACCACTGGTGCGTTATTGATGCGTTCTTGCTGCATTTAACTGCATTTCAATGAGGAGATGCCTTTTGGTGCTTTTTTTTTTTTTTTTTTTTAACTGACCAAAAATGCAGCAAGCAGGATTTTTAACACCACAACGGAAGCGCAACGGACCAGTGTGAAGACATACCGTACATAGAATTTAAAGGGAAACATTTTTCTTGAGCTTTTCTTGCCCTAAAAGGTACCAAAAATGACCGACAATAAACCCAAATTCATTTAAAATCATGATATTAATTAAAAAGTTGACTAGAATACAAATGAGATATATATATTTTTTTTTTTTAAACTGTAATTTTTGGTTTTCGGCCAAGTGCATCCTGCATTTTCAGTTTCTGCACTAAAATTTCCATTCAGTGTACCTCTAATCATTATATAAATACCTGTAATAAAAAAATAATAATATGTGTGATCTGCAAATAAATATTGGGGTACACAGTACACCGGATGAAATATGAAGGTACTGACTGCATCTGCAGGACTCTTGAGAGCATTACTGATATAAACTGTACCCCAAGGTACACACACGTGTGTGTGTGTGTGTGTGTGTGTAATCTACAGTATACACCAGGGATCCTCAAACTATGGCCCTCCAGCTGTTGTGGAACTACACATCCCACGTGGCATTGTAAGACTCTGACATTCACAGATATGACTAGGCATGATGGGAATTGTAGTTCCTGAACAACTGGAGGGCCATAGTTTGAAGACCCCTGGTATACACCAATCAGCTGTAATATTGTGACCACCTGACCTACCACAACATGACCACTTGTTCCGTGAAAAAACCATACCCGTGAGAAAACCATACCCCTCGTCACTTCCGGTCTGAAACAGCAGAGCAGCGCAGCAGAGCGCATGCTCAGAGCCCCGGAGACGTAATTGAAGAAGAAAGAAGTTCACAAGTGCGCATGCTCGGAGGGTATGATATGTTAACGGCACTAATACTTGCGGCGGTAACATTAAAACAGTTCTGCTGCAACATCAATCATCTCCTCTCCTCTCCCTGTCACTTCCCTGATCTCCCCTAATAAATATAAAAGCGGCGGCGGGTGTATCTGTGCTCCGTGATCCGCTTTTATATTTATTAACGGAGATCAGGGAAGTAACAGGGGAAGGAGCGGACATGAGGCATGATGCAGGGGAGCTGTTATAATGTAAGCGCCGCAAGTTAAAGTACCGTGAGAAATCCATACCCTCCGGAAGTGACGAGGGTATGGTTTTCTCACGGGTATGGTTTTTTCACGGAACACCACCCACGAAATATTGAGTAGGTCCCCCTTTTGCCACCAAACAGCCTAGACCTGTCAAGAAATGAATACCATTATACGTCTAAAATTATGCTCTGGTATATATGACCCAGCCATCAGCAACAGATTATACAAGTTGCGAGGTGGGGCCTACATGGATCAGACTTGTGTTTCCAGCACATCCCACAAGTGCTTGATGGAGTGAGATCTGGAGAATTTGAAGGCCAAGTCAACACTTTTGAAGACACCTTCCTCCATTTCTCTGTGGTCCAGTTCTGATGCTTGCGTGCCCACTGGTTGCAGAAACGGGTGATCATGGGCACCATGACTGGTCTGCAGCTACGCAGCCCCATATGCAACAAACTGTGATGAACTGGGGAGTTGATTTACTAATACTAGAGAGTGTAAAATCTGGTGCAGCTCTGCATAGAAACCTATTAGCTTCCAGGTTTTTTTGTCAAGCCTTAATCGAACAAGCTAAAGTTAGAAGCTTAATGGCTACCATGCCCAGCTGCTCCAGATTTTGCACTCTTCAGTTTTAGTAAATAAACCTCTGTATGTTCTTACCCCTTTCTATCGGAACCAGCATTAACTTTTTCCACAATTTGAGCCACAATTGCTCCTCTACTGGATCAAACGACACAGGCCAGCCTTCGCACCCCACGTGCATCAATCAGCCCATGACCCTGCTGCCAGATTTCTCTCCTTGGACTGCTTTTAGTAGATCCTGACCTCTACAGACCTATGACATCCAACAAGAGGTGCAGTTTTGGAGATGCTCTGACCCAGTCAACTACCCATTACAATTAGGCAAAGTCGCTCCAACCCTCACGCTTACCCATTTTTTCTGCGTTCAACATATCAAATTTGTAGGGAAAATATGCACTTGCTACCTAATATATCCCACCCACTTTCAGATGCCAGTGTAACAAAGTAATCAATGGTATTCACTTCACCAGTCAGTGATCATAATGTTATGGCAGATCAGTGTGTGTGTATATACTCCCTCACATATGAATCTGCGATTTTGGCTGCACAACCCACATCCCGAGTTTGATCTGCATAAATATATATTGTAGCAACCTCCCTGTACACACACATTATAAATACTGTATATATATATATATATATATATATATATATATATATATACACACACACACACACACATATATATATATGGTGTGTGTGTGCATGCATTGATGAACGCCCCCCTGTACATATATATATATATATACACACATACATGGACTGTGTATGATGAAAGCCTCCCCCCCTGTACATATATTCACATGGTGTGTGTATGATGAAAGCCCCCCTGTGTACACACACACACACACACAATGTGTGTATGATGAAAGCCCCCCGGTATACACACACACACATATATATATATTACACACACACACACGTGGACTGTGTATGATGAAAGCCCCCCCGTACAGATATTTACATGGTGTGTGTATGATGAAAGCCTCCCCCCCCCCCCCCTGTACATATATACATGGTGTGTTAAAGAGGAAGTAAACCCTCCTCTACAACTTGTACCTATAGGCAAGCCTATGATAAGGCTTACCTATAGGTACTGTAAATATCTCCTAAACATGTACCGTTTAGGAGATATTTACCTTACATGTCGCCAGTGACGTCACTGGCGCATGCGCTCTAAAGGAACGGCCGATCGTGCCGTTCCTTCAGAGCCCCGTGCCGTGACTGTCGGCTCCCGCGCGCGTGCGCAGGAGTGACGTCGCCGCGGCTCCGGCCAATCAGATGGCCGGATGCCGCGATCCCGGAAGACGGGCGACTAGACATGTCGCCCGTCATAGAGGTGAGTGAGCGGCACGGCGGGGGCTCGTTCTGAGGTAAGTATTGCATAATGAGCTAATATGCGATGCATACTAGCTCATTATGTCTTTCTTTTGCAGGGTGTAAAAAAAAAAAAAAAAAACTCAAACGAGTTTACAACCTCTTTAATGATGAAAGCCCCCCTGTACATATATATACACATGGTGTGTGTCTGATGAAAACCCTTCTGTACACACATTATATATATATATATACACACACACACACACACATGGTGTGTGAATGATGAAAGCCCCCTCCTCCCCCCTGTACACAGACATACATATATATATACACACATGGTATGTGTCTGATGAAAACCCTTCTGTACATATATATATATATATATATATATATATATATATATATACATACATTGTGTGTGTGTGTGATGAAAGCCCCCCTGTACATATATATACATGGTGTGTGTATGATGAAGACCTCCAGCACCCACCAGTCCCGATCAGTCGGCCCCGTCCAGTGAGTGTATAGCAGTGCTGGTTATTTCACGGAACACCGGCTCCTGCCACCCTGTCCCCGCCCCTTCCTGTCACTTATTTAACCCTGCCACTGCCAGGAGAAATCGCGCTGTGCTCTCTATATGAAATCTGTTCATATAGTGACATTCAAATTCAAAGTTAGGTAACTAATACATACGAACACCGTGCAATATGTTTAATTTAACTACTTACACTTATCTTTACCCAGTTGTATGTTTTGCCTGAATCTAGATTCATTATTCATTTCAGGACTAGTAAGGATTTCGACATATTCAATGTAAAAGCCTCATTAAATGACATTTGTCATATTAATCACTGTCCTCTGATCTATTTATAACCAGGAAAATGGCTACCCACATTGAAAGCGACACATTCATAAAACAGTTTGCTCCGCCCTCTTGCTCTGACAGCTGGGCAATGGTTTATTCCAGCTCCGATTGGCTGTCGGGCCCCCACACCCCCATCTCCTTGGCATTGACACAATTGTTCCAGCACTTGTGTTCTGGTTGGCCGTGAGCAGCAGCTCTGTTTTCTGATTGGTTCTCCGGGCTTTTCCGGGAAACATGGCGGCTGTGAGAGCCTTGAGGAGCTGTAACCGGTCATTCGTCCGTCTGGTGAGAGAAGCTGTATTGTGTTTTTGTGTGTAAGGTGTAAACTCTGGGGGGAACCCTGGGTGTGCAGCCATTCATGTCTGGTGACTGTAAAACTGTCCTGCCCCTTTTCTTATCAGTTATTAGGAGAATGTGTGATGTCACTGGGCTGTACTCTGCAAGGACTGATCCTTGGAAATCCTCCACAACATTGGCAAGATAAATCCAGCTAGAGGAAAATAAGAATCCTATCACAGATTGCTGGCTTTCCTCCCTTGCAGAGCTGGGGTGCTGGCTTCATTCTCCATTGGCCATGATCTGCATGGAGTTTGTTGTCCTTTAGTCAGGGTGCTCTGCTTTATACCAGGAAAATACTGCCAGCCCACCTGGCTACACCTACTGTGTGCATAGCAATAGCATTAGATTGCAAGCTCCTCTGCAGCATTTATATTTTAAAGATTACAAGTAAAGTTCTATAGTGCTGAGATGTTACACAGCGCTTCACGTATTGTAAAGTCCCATCAGTCCCTGCTCTCAGGGAGCTTACGATCTAAAGTCCCTAGCTCACATTCATACATCCACATACTAGGACCAGTTTAGACCGGAGCCAATTACCCTACCAGCATGTCTTTGGAGTGTGGGAGGAAACCAGAATAACCAGAGGAACCCTGTACAGGGAGGACACGCAAACTCCATGCACATTTTGTCCTGTTGGGGATTTAAACTGATACCTCAGTGCTGCAAGGCTGAAGTGCTTACCATTAGGCTAATGTGCTTTAAGTGGTTGTAAAGGCAGAAGGTTTTTTTTTTTTTTACTTAATGCATTCCATGCATTGAAGGGTAAGTTCACCTTTACAGAAAACTTACACTGGACCCCCTTCCTCATCCCCCCCCCTCCCGGTCCCGCTATAAAGAAGTTCCATGATCACCGCTGTGACACATTTGGTTGCTGCTTCACTGGTCCTGGGGTTTGAAATCCCCGCAGCTTAATCTCCTAAACGTACCTCTTAAAGGTACGTATAGGAGGCATTCTAATTTTTCGGCACTGTCACATGGATGCCGCCAACCAATTAGAACCCACCTAACCCATCCAGTCAAAGCTGGAGAAGAGGAGAGAAAGCTGTAGGGATTTTAAATCCCTGGACTGGTAAAGCGGCGACCTGATGTCTCACAGCGGGTGATCACAGGACTCTGGTACAGCAGGACCGGGGGTGGGGAGTGGGTCCAGTGTAAGTTCACCCTAAAGATTTCCTGTAAAGGTGAACTTACAATTTAGGATAAAAAAACCTTCTGTGTGCCGCAGTCCTCCAGTTGATCCAGCAATGTGCACAAGAGCCTCAGCTTCCCAGGACTCTCCTTCATTGGTTTCCGCTGCTTTCAATAAAAGTCAGTGAGCCAATGAGGAGCGAGAGGGGCCACACAGCTGCTGCTCAGGTGCCCTCATAGCTAGCTGTGGGGGCACTCAACACGAGGGAGGGGCCAGGAGCACTGAAGAGGGACCCGAGAAGAGGAGCATCGGGGCTGCGCTGTGCAAAACCAACTGCACAGAGGACGCAAGTATGACATGTTTGTTATTTTTAACAACAAAAAAAGTAAGTGTCACTAAAGGAAAAACTTTTGTTTTTCCTCATTTTGAATATAGCCATTTTTTTCCCCATCTATGTATCGTTGAGATCTCACTTCATGTCCTGTCTCATAGCCACGACAGGAGGTGAGAGAAAATCCATGGAAAGTGAAGGAATCCTAGTGTGTCACCAGAACTATTTACCCATTGGAAGATTTCCCCCCTATTCCTGTTCCGATGTCAACCCAAAATATTGAATTCTCTTTTTATGTCATCAGTAATAAGGAAAATAGAGAGGGTGAATCTCATTAAGGCTGCATTCACATGTCAGCGTATGATCGCTCCAAAGAAGCTCTTGTACTTTTTTGGAGCGTATTGCCTCCCGCAATTTTGTTTGCGCGATGTTGCCGCGATTCGGCGGGCGTAAATCGCGGCAACATCGCTCGGCGTTTGGGGGGCTATTGCAAATCAACGGGCAACGCTAAGCGTCCCGCAATTTGCAATAAATCTCTGAATCGCGGGCGGAACCGCGGCGGTTCTGCCCGCGATCATACGCTGACAT
Source organism: Pelophylax lessonae (assembly GCF_965119305.1). Taxonomy (NCBI): domain Eukaryota; kingdom Metazoa; phylum Chordata; class Amphibia; order Anura; family Ranidae; genus Pelophylax; species Pelophylax lessonae. Next base: position 179,853,918 of record NC_138775.1, read on the forward strand.
GTGAATGCAGCCTAATAGAGGCACAGACTGCAATACAAAATAAAAATAAATAAAGTCCTAATGCCTCTCCATGCTATCAAAAAAAAAAAGTTTTACCTAAAGCTATAGTTTAAAGTAGATCTAAATAAGAAGGGTTCCAATGCCTGTAATTTTTGTTGCCATCTGTGTCCCATTGTGGAGGTTTCCTTTTCATTTCCTGTCTCATAACTAAAACAGGAAGTCGGAGGAAATCCCTGGTTGTCACCAGAACTAGTGACCCCAGTGGAAGATTTCTCCTCTATTCCTGTTCTGGGGACAGCCCAAAATTTGGGCAAATTGTTAATTTCAATAAGAATTGTAATCAGGACAAATAGAGAGGGTGAATCACCACATTGTGGGCACAAACAGCAATAGAAATCTGCTAGGTGTTTTAACCCCTCTTCATTCTATCCAAAATTTAAAAAAAAGTTTTGCCTTTAATAATACTTTAACCATAGAAAAAAAAGAAATCTGTCAGGGAAGAAAGATGGAGGCTGCCATGCTGTGCTCTCCTGCAGCTGCTGGTGGTCTGCTTGGCATGCTGGCTCTCTGAATTCACTCATAGGAGTCAGTAACCCAGAATAAGGAATTCTGACACACCGGATGCCCTGAGTATGCAGCTTCTATATCTTTTAAGGCCGATGCACGCCATGCCTGATTTAACAGGAATCACTGTGGGAATGGACTGTGCGTTCCACACCGCATGCAAAACTCTTTCATTTGCAATCTGCAGCGGGTGTCAATACAAAGTTAATGACACCCTAAATGCAGGTCGCAAACCAGTGCGTTTTTATAAGTAACGCATGCACTACTTTTTGTGCAGTGCAATTTTAGCCAATTCAAGATGAAAGGGGCTGAAATCACATCGTGCATGTGATTAATGTGCGGGTATGGTGTAAAGCAGCCCTCAAGACTCATTTACACAAGCTTTAATTTCTCTGCAGAGCAATATGCAGTGGATTGCCTCAGAAGGTATTTGAAAGGGTGTGAGGAGGTGTTATGTCGCCTCCTCACCACCTATTTTAACTCCTAAAAAGCTGCACCACCATGTTGCAACTTCACGCATTACACACAGTTGATGGGTGGTTATGGTGTGGCCTTAATCATTTGAATGGGTCACATTTGGCGAATGGGTGGGTTAGCAATGGGGCTTGCCTACGTTCACTGCCTGCTGTCTTTTCAGGCTTAAGGGGGAGCGGTTGAGGAGCAGTAAAAACAAGTGTTTTTACTACCCTCACCCCCAACCACAAGTGTAAACATAGCCTCAATCCTTGGCTGAAAGATCTCCGCTGTAGGAAATATCAGGTGTCAGTAAAGGGATGGGAAGGTTTCTATACTATCCAGCAGCCAGCAGGACATGGGGCACACTTCATTACAGGTTAGTATGTCCCTGGTAAAGTATCATCACAACAATGTTTTGACTAAGGGCCGGTTCACATTAGTGCGATCACAGAGATCGCATGTAATTCGGAGCGCACTGCTCCTAAATTACATGCGATCTCTGTGCGGTGCAAATTTCAGCCATACACTTTGTATGGCTGAATTCGCACCAGAATCGCACTAAACACGCACATGACCCTTTTTTTTTTTTTTTTATCTGCAGCAGAATCGGATCGCATGGCGGTTCACACTAGTTTGATCCGATTCTGTGCGAACTTGCAGATCGCACTGCGATATGCGATCTCAACTGGGGGTGTCGTTAACTTTTAATTGACACCCCCTGCATATCGCATATGGCAGTGTGAACTGCCAGAGGTGCGGATGCGATGCGGGATCACGCTGCATATTCGCAGCGTTCCTGCATCGCACAAATGTGAACCGGGACTTAATCTCAGCTTTACCTTGCTACAATGTGACATTTGTGTCATGACATTTAAAAAAAAAATATATTGGGTTTGGGATGGACACATGCAGCTTACTTCTATGTGCGTTCCCCATGCATTGGGGATAAGTCTGAAGCACTTCTGAGGTCATTCAAAGTTCAATGATGGGTGCATTTGGCATTTTTCTAAGCTGCACTAACCTGCTTTCAGGCTCATTTAGACCCCGTTCACACTGGGGCGACGCTACTTGCCGGGGCGACCTCACAAGTCGCAGTGCGCAGCTCGCACCGCGACCTCGGAGCGGCCGGCACGGACTTCATATCATTGAAGTCAATGCAGGTCGCCCCAAAGAAGCTCCGGACCCTTTTTCGAAGTCGGAGCGACTTGTGTCGCTCCTATTAGAATGGGTCCACAGCTTCTCTATGGCAGGCGACCTGTCAGATGACCAGGTCGCCTGACAGGTCGCCCCAGTGTGAACGGGGTCTTACACTTGCAGTTAAGGGACAGTAAAAATTAGATGGTGGTTCCATATTTTTTTCGGACCACCCCTTTTAAATCAGAACTTTACCCATAACAACTTGATAAAAAAATTTATTTAACCAGAGACATACATTCCACATTAATAATATTGCTACCAAAATAAGTGAATGCTGTAAATTTCATCCAGCACTCCTCCTGCTGAGGCTGCTATTGTGCTGTAGCCAAGATCCCCTGAGCAGCATTAACCACTTTACCACTAGAGGATTTTGCTGTCTTACGTCTGAGCCACTTTTTGCGATTCGGCGCTGTGTGAATTTAACGGACAATTGCGCGGTCGTGCGAGGCTGTACCCAAACAAAATTTACGTCCTTTTTTTCCCACAAACAGAGCTTTCTTTTGGTGGTATTTGATCACCTGTGCGATTTTTTTTTACTTTTTGCGCTATAAACAAAAAAAGAGCATTTTATTTTGAAAAAATAACAATATTTTTCAAATTTTTTTATATGAAATTCCCCCCAAAAAAATGTAAAAATCAAAATTTTTTTAAATTTTTGGCCAATTTGTTTTCTGCTACCTATGTTTGGTAAAATAAAAATCACAATAAGTGTATTTTGATTGGTTTGCGCAAAAGTTATTGCGTTTACTAACTAAGGGAAAGATTTTTGTCATTTTTTGTGTTTTTTTTTTTTTTTTAACGAGTAATGGCGGCGATCTGCGATTTCTTTTTTTTTTTTTTTTTTTTTGCGGGACTGCGACATTGCGGCGGACAGATCGGACCCTTGATTGACTGACATTTTTTACACTTTTGGGGGTACCAGTGAAATTACTACAGTAATCAGTGCTATGTATATGCACTGTTACTGTAAAAATGACACTGTCAGGGAAGGGGTTAATTTTATTGGAGAGGGAGGGGTTAATGTATGCCTGGTGCTTACTGACGTGTGGTGGGGGAGGTGACTGAGTGAGTCAGGGACAGATCGCATGTTCAGCTATGCTGAACACTGCGATAGCTGATCTGTCACTCCCTGTCACTTAGGAGATCCAAACTAGATTCCCCGACGATCAGGGAAGAGCAGCGGCGATCGCCGCCGCTCCTCCCCTGGCCCGACTCCTGCTGTGACTGAAAACAGCGGGAGCGCGCCTACAGGGGGAGGAGTCTAGCGACGTAGTACTACGTCGCTAGACGATAACGAGCCACGTTGCTGCAGTAGCAGCAACGTGAGAAGACGTTAAGTGGTTAAATCTTTAGGCTGTCGGCAAAACGGCTTCTACAAATTTGGTACAATGCCTAAAAATGGGGAGCAACCGAGCATGTGCAGAGTGGAGTGAGACAGTGTATTACTAGATTTTAAAAAGTATAGGCACCTAATGTTGTAACTGCAAAAGGGGCCAGCCTGAAGTAAATCATTCAGTACTTCATTTTCTGACTAAATTCCCACTTAAATCTGCAAAGGCAGCTGGATGGGGTTGTTCACAAGCTTAGCAGGTGCAGCAAAAAAAATCATACCTCCTGTCAAGTGAATGCGGACTGCAACTGTGTACACTCAGACAGATCTCCCTACCGTGCGTATTGCAAACTAAGCCTTACATTGTTTGTTCACTCCTATTGACTTTTAAAATGGTTGTAAACCTCAGAATTTTTTTTTTTTTTTTTTAAAACGAACACCTGAAAGACAAAAACATAATGAGCTATTATGCATCGCATACTGGCTCATTATGAAATACTTACCTTAGAACGAAGCCTCGTAGTGCCGCCCGCTCACCTGTCTCATGGGTGACATGTTCGGTCACCCTTCTTCCGGGTTTGCGGCACCCGGCCATCTGATTGGCTGGAGCCGTGATGACGTCACTCCCGCGCATGCGTGCGGGAGCTGACGGTCACGGCATGGGGCTCTGAAGGAACGGCACCAGCGGCCGTTCTTCAGAGCGCATGCGCCAGTGATGTCACTGGCTGTATGCAAAGTAAATATCTCCTAAACGGTACATGTTTAGGAGATATTTACAGTAACTATAGGTAAGCCTTAATATAGGCTTACCTATGGGTACAAGTTGCAGAGGGGGTTTACTTCCTCTTTAAAGCCCCTTGACAACCCCTAAATATTGTAAAATACCTAGAAGCACATTTATACAGCAGTAGATGTGACATTCACTGCAGGAGAATCTTTCTGGTGTTCAATGTGTTTTCAAGTAGAAGGAAGGGCCAAGTATTAAACCAACATTTAGATGATCATCTCCCTTTCTTCCCATGGATGTGCATACATTTTACACCAAATTGCAAGGTAAATACATTTTTTTCTCTGGCTTTTTTGTATGTGCACATTGAGTGCAAAGCTCCAGCGCTATCATTTTTCTGGGGAGCTGGTGGGTATGAGGTTTGCCCCGCCAACAGAGCCTAGAGAAGCGGACACCGTCTGGTCATGTTGCCCACTGTATGTGATTAAGCTTTCCACATTACCATGACGTGCTGGAGCCTGAGTTCATGTGACCAAATAGAAACAAGTTTAAAAAAAGGTATTTATATTGTAGGAGAAAAGATACAGTGACATTCAAATGTTGGTTTATTAGACTCTCCCTTTACTTTGATATACAGTGAATGATTTACCCCCAGTAAATGTCTCATTCACAGCTTTAAAAATATGCCTTTTTGTTTTAAAAATCTTACTCCTTTAGGCCCCTTTCACACAGGCGGACCATTCAGATCCGGCTGTCCGTTTTTTTTGGCGGATCTGAACGGATGCCCCATGCATCTCTATGGGGCATTGGATGTCAGCGGAGAAATGTCTGCTGACATCCGATCTGTCAAATCTGGACGGATGGAAACCCTATTTTCCATCCGTCCAGTGGATCAGATTGGACGAGAACGGACAGACGGTTCGTTCCCATCCGATTCCCCCATGGAGAATAGCGGGGACCTGACAGCTGTGTCTCCGCACACAGCGCGGAGACAGAGCAGCCATCCGCCTGCTCAGCGGGGGATCAGCGGATCGATCCCCCGCTGAGAAAACCGGAGTCCCAACGGACTCTATGTGTGAAAGAGGCCTAATTGTAATATTTCTACTACAGAGAGTAGTTGGAAGTGGAGAGTTTGATCCTTCTATAGACAATAGGGCGGCCTTTCTCAACCTTTTCAACACAGAAGAAATACTTTCCAGTCTCGGGGAACCTCTGCCAAAAATTCCTGTATCTACAACTCATGATACATTAGTGTGATGGTCAGTGGGAAGAATGGTCATTGGGAAGAAATACCCCCTTATAGATGGATAAAAAGATCAATAGTGTCAGTGGGAACTTATTTGAGGGTCAGAAAGTGTCCATTGCTCAAGGAACCCCTAGCAATCTCTGGAGGAACCCTGGTTGAGAAACCCTGCAATAGAGTATTTGCTGTCATTTTCTTTTTAATATTGTTGAACATTATCATCAAATTAAGCATACTTTGTAAAAGTGTTTTGAGGCTGCTGATGAGTTCCCATGATTTCATTTGATGCTAATGTTCAACAATATTAAAGACCATAATAAAATGACAGAGAATAGCCTAGAAGCGATTATACTGCTAGAACGGCACGGTGAGCAAGGGGTAATAATCCAACATTTACCATTGCAGCACATTGATTTTTCAGAGTGCCCTGATATGGATGATTGTCCCTACTATGTTACATTGTATCATTCATCTGGATATTGACACATTTGGCAGGAGCTTTATTTTATGTAAATAGGAAACTGCTACATTTGCAAGGATTTTTTTTTTTCCAGATGGATTCTATGTAATAAACAAAGTATCAGTACAGTAGCACTGTGTTTGATGGAGAGGCCCTAATGTTGTGTTTGGGTCTGTTCTGTTATTATTTCATTACTTTTTAGCGGAGCGTTTAGCCCCCGTTCACACTGGGGCGACCTGGTCGCCTGACAGGTCGCCGTAGGTCGCCTGGCATAGAGAAGCTGTGGACCCGTTCTAATAGGAGCGACACAAGTCGCTCCGACTTAGAAAAAGGGTCCGGAACTTCTTTGGGGTGACCTGGAGCGACCTGCATTGACTTCAATGTTATGAAGTCCGTGCCGGCCGCTCCGAGGTCGCGGTGCGAGCAGCGCGCCGCGACCTGTGAGGTCGCCCCGGGAAGTAGCGTCGCCCCATTGTGAACGGGGCCTTAGGGTTCTTTCACACAACTGTTCTAGCTATCAATGTTACAGAAATGCACACTATGTGTTCCCAAATGCATTCTACTGCATTTTGAAAGGTTCCTATTCAATTTCCTTGAATATACAGTAAACCCCCGTTATATCATTTTTGCAGTCCTGGTATATTGCCTTTTTTTTTTTTTTTCTGTAAGCGCCGGTTCACATTACCGCGACGCTACTTGCAGGGGCGACCTCCAAGATCGCGGTGTGAGCAGCGCGCCGCGTCCTCGGAGCGGCCGCCACGGACTTCATAACATTGAAGTCTATGGCGGTCGCCTCCTGGTCGCCCCAAAGAAGCTCCGGACCCTTTTTCTAGGTCGGAGCGACTTGTGTCGCTCCTATTAGAACGGGTCCGCAGCTTCCCTATGGGAGGCGACCTGCGGCGACCTGTGAGGCGACCAGGTCGCCTCACAGGTCGCCCCAGTGTGAACCGGCACTAAGACCTATTAATATTATTTTACTAATTAAATCATTGTTAATGAAATATTTTTGTGTTTTCCATTGCTCTTGCTCTGTCTCTCAGTATCTTTTATGTGTTTAAATGTGTTTCTATTGTTTTAAAAGTGTGTTTAAAGACCTTTTAAAATGCTTTTAAAAGTACAGTGAATTATAAAAACATGCCTAGAGTGTATTTAAAGCGGAGTTCCATCCAATAGTGGAACTTCGCTTTAGGTAGTTCTAACCCCCTGACAGGCCACATTTGGCATGTCATTTTTTTGGAGGGGGGGGCGGGTACCTAGTTTTGACAGATACCCGCTCCCACTTCCACTCGGAGCGCCGCGGCGCCCTGAGCGGAAGTTCTCCTCTCCCCCTCCCTCCTGGCAATCTTCTGGGACATGTCAGAGGTACTAGAAGATTGCCGGCCAATCAAGACACGTAGCGCAACTCGCGCATGCGCAGTGCGTACCCCGCTGTGAAGCCGCAAACTGTCACAGCTGGGTGCCCACATCAGTGATGCCGCAGAGCAGAGAGGGAGAAGAGCGAGGCTTCGGGCGGCCGCATCGCTGGACCTTAGGACAGGTGAGTGTTAGTTTATTAAAAGTCAGTAGCTACACTTTTTGTAGTTGCTGACTTTTAATAAACACAGAAAAGGCTGGAACTCCACTTTAAATAGCATATAAGTAAATGTGTATACTGCACTAACCAACACAAATAATAAATAGTAAAAAAAGCTGCACAAAACAACTGACAAACAGGTTGATAAGAGCAATACATAGACAAAAGTGCAGCGCTAAATCAGGGAGAACTGTAACAGCTCTCCATACAAATACAAGCGATGAAGTGCGTATAAAACCAAGTCAATGGTATAGAAATTATACATAAAAAAAGTCCCAATTAAACGTATAAGGTAAAGACATCCATGTGATGGTATTGCGATTCCTAAGATGGACTGCAACCACAGGTGTTCTCCAGGTGTATATCCAGTGGGATGAATGGAGGATGAAACTCGCAGACATCAAAGACCATAAGGATAAAGACCAAAGGGAACAAATCTAGTGTAAAACCCCAAAATAAAATTCACTTACAAACAAATAGTCCAGTGTTACAGGCAAAATATAAGCAGACAAATCAGGCTACAGAGGCACAATCCTGATGCATTTTGTCCCATAGGACATTCTCAAAGGATTTGACCAGACACAGAGCCCCGACCAAACCCTGCCCCCCTCTTTTTCATGATTGGCTGAATGATTTTGATTGACAGCAGTGGGAGCCAATTGTGCCGTGCTGCTGTCTTAGCCAATGAGGAGGGGAGTCCCAAGCAGCTTAGACACTCTTGCAACATCGCTGGATAAAGATGGGCTCAGGTAAGTATTAGGGGGGCTACTGCACACAGAAGTTTTTTTTATCTTAATGAAAAGAAAGCATTAAGATAAAAAAAACCTTCAGCCTTTACAATCCCGTTAAGCTTTGACAAAAAATAATAAATAAATCTGGAAGCTAATTGGTTTCTATGCAAAGCTGCAGCAGATTTTGCACTCTCCAGTTTTGGTAAATCAACCCCTTTGTATGGAAGGCCAGGCTCCATCTGAAAGCATGACTCTCCTTATTACTTGGCCTGTGTTGTGTAATGCAGGGTAACACAAGCAGCGTAAATGGTGTCAGGGAAAACAACATTTTTTAGCTTTGTATTGATCACATATTTTCACTGATTTCTGTTTTGCTCTTATTCTCCCTAGGCCAGTTTTAGACAGCTGACTTCATGTAACCGGTTTTTGCTGATAAAATCATGCAAACAACAACCTCATTCTTTACATCTGCAAACTTCCCAGATCAGATACTTCAGAACTGTTTCAGGTAAGCATTGAGAATCCCCCTTTATAAAGCTTTAGCAATCACTGCTTGCTGGGCCAGATGCATTGGTGTTTATGATTATTCCCAAGGGATTGTGATCTCATTCCACAGTCACTTGTCCCCATTACCAGTATTGATGGAAACCTACACATTCACTTGTATTGCACACACTGCCAACAGCCTGGGAGGGAGATGGCAAGCTTTTGACACTATCAGGAAGCTCCGGAGCTTTGCCTACCAGACCAACCCAGGATTTGAGTATTGGGTGGAGAGGAGAGATCACCTCTAGGTTATGTTGAAGCAAAGGGTTTTAAAGTGGAATTTTCCTTTTAAAGAGCAATCGCAGGTAAAGTTGGTGAAACGAAATGAGCAACTAATATCGAGGAAACACTGCAGCTATGTTAAATCTAAAAGACCACTAAATTTAACTGTAAAAGGAACATGTAATGATAGAAATATATAGGAGGTGGTGACATTGTTGACTTGTTTTTGAACATGTGAGATCCAAAGCTGTTATTCTTTCTGCACAGCTTAGCTGTCCAGGAATGAGCATGAGATGGTAAATAACAGGACACTTATTACACATATGCTTGTTCCAGGTCATCTTCTCCTCTTCCAGGGTTGTTTTTACCACTGGTTTATTAAAGATTACTGAAAGCTGATGGAAGTGGTGTGTGGCTTTGCGTATATGACTGTAAGCAAAAGGAGTTCTCAAATTTTGAACAACTTTAGAGTGAACCAGTTCACTGGCGCTGTACCTGTATGAAAAACTGAACCCTGAACAGGTTTTAAAATGTAGCCAGTATGCATTTCCAAGCTTAATTTACAACTTTGACCAGAATTTACCTTTTAAATGAAGAAAGGAACATTTGGACTGGCTGAAATTTTTAATTTTCTTTGATGGCTGTCATCAAAGAAAGGTAATGGGTAATAGTTACAAACTTTATGTGCCTACATACACCAAACTGCCATAACTTTATGACCACTGACAGGTAAAGTGAATAACATTGATTATCTTGTTACAATGGTGTCTGTAAGTCGGTGGGATATATTAGGCAGCAAGCAAGTAAAGTTGTTTTTGAAGTTGATGTGTTGAAAGCATTAAAAATGGGCATTGCAGTTTGTTGTGTAAGGGACCGGTCAGGGAGCCCATGCTGACCCGTATCCACAACCAATGGGCACGCGGACATCAGAACTAGACCACGGATGAGTAGAAGGTGGCCTGTCTGGTGAATCCTGTTTTCTTTTACATCATGTGGATGGCCTTGTGCGTATTTGTCGCTTTCCTGTGGAGGAGATGGCACCAGAATGTTGACCACTATCAACATTGTTGATCCCCCCGCTACATCGCGGTTCAGTTTTTGCGGTCCCGGTAATTTCGCGTTTTTTTTTGTAATTTTATTTTACTATATAAATCATTAAAAATGAAAGATTTTTGTGTTTTTTATAGCTCTTGCTCTGTCTCTAAGTATCTTTTATGTGTTTAAATGGGTTTCTATTGTTTTAAAAGTGTGTTTAAAGACCTTAAAATGCTTTTACACGTACAGTGACAGTAAAAAAATCATGCCTACAATGCATTTTAATAGGGTTTTTCTATTTCACGGAATTTCACTTTTCGCGGCTGGGTCCGGAACGTAACCCCCGCAATGGAGGGGGGTTTACTGTATTGTGCCAATAATCAGCAAAAAATGCAGTTCAGTATACATGAAGGGTAAGGTACCCAGGAAACACAATCACTATCAACATTGTTACTGACCCAAGTACACTCCTTTTGTGGAAACAGTATTCTCTGATGGCAGTGACCTCTTTCAGCAGGATAATGCGTCCTTCCACATAGCAAAAATGGCTCAAGAATGGTTTGAGGAACACGCCAATGAGTTTGAGGTGTTGGCTTGGCCTCCAAATTCTCCAGATCTCAGTCCAAATGAGCATTTGTAGGATGTGCTGGGAAAAAACAAGTCCAATCCATGGAGGCCCTACCTCACAACTTATAGAACTTAAAAGGATTTGCTACTGATGGCTTGGTGCCAGATACCACAGCATGCCTTCAGAGGTCTAGTGTCGTCAATGCCTCTATGGATCAGGGCTGTTTTGGTGACAAAAGTGGGAGGTCATAAAGTTATGGCTGATCCATCTATGAGGTCTTAAAATAGTTTCACTAAATATGAAACGCACAGTGGATTGTTAATACAAACCTTAGTCGTGTTGATAAGTTTAAAAGATTTCACAGTTTGCTTGAAATTGCACTACATCCAAACATACAGTACAGACCAAAAGTTTGGACACACCTTCTCATTCAAAGAGTTTTCTTTATTTTCATAACTATGAAAATTGTAGAGTCACACTTCAAGAGGTAGTCACCTGAAATGGTTTTCACTTCACAGGTGTGCCCTCTCAGGTTTAATAAGTGTGATTTCTTGCCTTATAAATGGGGTTGGGACCATCAGTTGTGTTGTGCAGAAGTCAGGTGGATACACAGCTGATAGTCCTACTGAATAGACTGTTAGAATTTGAATTATGGCAAGAAAAAAACAGCTAAGTACAGGAAAATGACTGGCCATCATTACTTTAAGAAATGAAGGTCAGTCAGTCAGTCCAAAAAATTGGGAAAACTTTGAAAGTGTCCCCAAGTGCAGTCACAAAAACCATCAAGCGCTACAAAGAAACTGGCTCACATGCGGACCGCCCCAGGAAAGGAAGACCAAGAGTCACCTCTGCTGTGGAGGATAAGTTCATCCGAGTCACCAGCCTCAGAAATCGCAGGTTAACAGCAGCTTAGATTAGAGACCAGGTCAATGGCACAAGGAGTTCTAGCAGCAGACACCTCTCTAGAACAACTGTTAAGAGGAGACTGTGTGAATCAGGCCTTCATGGTAGAATATCTACTAGGAAACCACTGCTAAAGAAAGGCAACAAGCAGAAGAGACTTGTTTGGGCTAAAGAACACAAGGAATGGACATTAGACCAGTGGAAATCTGTGCTTTGGTCTGATGAGTCCAAATTTGAGATCTTTGGTTCCAACCACCGTGTCTTTGTGCGACGCAGAAAAGGTGAATGGATGAACTCTACATGCCTGGTTCCCACCGTGAAGCATGGAGGAGGCGGTGTGATGGTGTGGGGGTGCTTTGCTGGTGACACTGTTGGAGATTTATTCAAAGTTGAAGGCATACTGAACCAGCATGGCTACCACAGCATCTTGCAGCGGCATGCTATTCCATCCGGTTTGCATTTAGTTGGACCATCATTTATTTTTCAACAGGACAATGACCCCAAACGCACCTCCAGGCTGTGTAAGGGCTATTTGCCCAAGAAGGAGAGTGATGGGGTGCTGCGCCAGATGACCTGGCCTCCACAGTCACGGGACCTGAACCCAATCGAGATGGTTTGGGGTGAGCTGGACCGCAGAGTGAAGGCAAAAGGGCCAACAAGTGCTAAGCATCTCTGGGAACTCCTTCAAGACTGTTGGAAGACCATTTCAGGTGACTACCTCTTGAAGTGTGACTACAATTTTCATAGTCATGAAAATAAAGAAAACTCTTTGAATGAGAAGGTGTGTCCAAACTTTTGGTCTGTACTGTATATGTATATACAAAAAAAGTAAGGATAAGGACTTAAAGGTGCAAACATTACTCCAAAGACAACAAATACATAATCTTAAATGTAAAAAGTTTTATTCACACAAAAAAAATAATAAAAAATGTATATACATCAATAAAAATAAGCTACCCAAACATGGGATCAGGCTTCCGGTATAGATATCCATGAAAGGAGTGCTGTTCCTGCTAGGCCACCACTAACAATACTCTGGTTACACAAATATATATTAACCACTTTAAGAGCCGGTTCACACTGAGGCAATCCGACTTCGAGGGGCGACCTGTGACTTCACATAATGGAAGTCAATGCAGTTCGCTCCCAGGTCGCCCCAAAGTAGTACAGGACCCGTTCTAATAGGAGCGACACAAGTCACTCCTATTAGAACGGGTCCTGTGCTAATCAATGGCGAGCGACCGATCGCGACTTGTCAGGCTGACAAGTCGGCTGACAAGTCGCGCTAATCTGAATGGGGTCTAATACCGGGCACTTTCACCCCTTCCTAGCAGGCCAATTTTCAGCTTTCAGCTATGTTGCACTTGTATTGCGCGGTAATGCAACAGTGTACCCATATGAAAATTGTATCATTGTTTTCACACAAATAGAGCTTTCATTTGGTGGTATTTAATCACTGCTGGATTGTTAACTTTTTTGCTAAATGAAAGAAAAAAGACAAAATTTGAAAAAAAAAAAAATTGTTTTTCTTCTTTTGCAAATAATGAGTAATCTTTCTTCATAAATTTAGGCCAAACTTTATTCTGCTACATGTCTTTGGTGAAAATAACCTAAATCGGTGTATATTTAGTCTGTAGGAAAGTTTTATTGTGTCCAGAAACTATGGTGGGTGTGTGTGTGTATGTGTGTATGTATATATATATGTATATATATGTATATATATATATATATATATATATATATATATATATATATATATATATATATATATATATATATATATATATATACATTATCTCACAAAAGTGAGTACACCCCTCATATTTTTGTAAATATTGCAAATATTTTATTATATCTTTTCATGTGACAACACTGAAGAAATGACACTTTGCTACAATGTAAAGTAGTGGTTATACAGCTTGTATAACAGTGTCAATTTGCTGTCCCCTCAAAATAATTCCACACACTATTAATGTCTAAACCTCTGGCAACAAAAGCGAGTACACCCCTTAGTTAAAATGTCCAAATTGGGCCCAAAGTGTCAATATTTTGTGTAGCCACCATTATTTTCCAGCACTGCCTTAACCCTGTTGGGCATGGAGTTCACCAGAGCTTCCCAGGTTGCCACTGGAGCCCTTTTCCACTCCTGCATGACAGATCTGGTGGATGTTGGAGAACTTGAGCTCCTCCACCTTCTGTTTGAGGATGCCCCACAGATGCTCAATAAAGTTTAGGTCTGGAGACATGCTTGGTCAGTCCATTCCTTTACCCTCAGCTTCTTTAGCAAGGCAGTGGTCTTCTTGGAGGTGTGTTTGGGATCGTTATCATGTTGGAATACTGCCCTGCAGTCCAGTCTCCGAAGAGAGGGGATTATGCTCTGCTTCAGTATGTCACAGTACATGTTGGCATTCCTGGGTCCCTCCATGAACCAGCAGCACTCATGCAGCCCCAGACCATGACACTCCCACCATCATGCTTGACGTAGGCAAGACACACTTGTCTTTGTACCTCACCTGGTTGACGCCATCTGAACCAAATAAGTTTATCTTGGTCTCATCAGACCACAGGACATGGTTCCATTAATCCATGTCCTTAGTCTGCTTGTCTTCAGCAAACTGTTTCTGGGACAGCAGCCATGCAGACCAATTTGGTGCAGTGTATGGTCTGAGCACTGACAGGCTGACCCCCCACCCCTTCAACCTCTGCAGCAATGCTGGCAGCACTCCTACGTGTATTTTCCAAAGACAACCTCTGGATATGACGCTGAGCACGTGCACTCAACTTCTTTGGTTAACCATGGCGAGGTCTGTTCTGAGTGGGACCTGTCCTGTTAAACCGTGAGGTGCCATGTTGAACTTCCGGTAATCGGCAAAAGAGAGTGAAAGCGATAACACCAAATTTAACACACCTGCTCCCCATTCACACCTGAGACCTTGTAGCACTAACGAGTCACATGACACCAGGGAGGGAAAATGGCTAATTGGGCCCAATTGGACATTTTTCATTTTCATTTAGGGGTGTACTCACTTTTGTTGCCAGCGGTTTAGACAATAATGGCTGTGTGTTGAATTATTTTGAGGGGACAGTAAATTTACATGGTTATACAAGCTGCACACTCACTACTTTACATTGTAGCAAAATGTAATTTCTTCAGTATTGTCACATGAAAAGATATAATATATTTACAAAAATGTGAGGGGTGTACTCACTTTTGTTAGATTATGGGTGTGTGTGTGTGTGTGTATATCTATCTCTGATGTACTTGAGCTCCGAAAATGCCAGGTAACCCCCAAATGACCAATTTTTGTAAAGTGGACAATCTAAGGTAGGTACTAAGAGGCATGGTGAATTTTTGCAGTTGTAAGTTTTTTGTCACTATTTTTCTGGAAAATGAAAAAAATTTAAAAATAGTTCCTTTTTTCATGTATTATATATGTGTGTGTGTGTGTGTGTGTGTGTGTGTATATATATATATATATATATATATATATATATATATATATATATATATATATATATATATATATATATATATATATATATATATATATATTATATAAATTCAGTGGGTACGGAAAGTATTCAGACCCCCTTAAATTTTTCACTCTTTGTTATATTGCAGCCATTTGCTAAAATCATTTAGGTTCATTCTTCTTCCTCATGAATGTACACATAGCACCCCATACTGACAGAAAAACACAGAATTGTTGACATTGTTGCAGATTTATTAAAAAAGAAAAACTGAAATATCACATGGTCCTAAGTATTCAGACCCTTTGCTGTGACACTCATATATTTAACTCAGGTGCTTTCCATTTCTTCTGATCATCCTTGAGATGGTTCTACACCTTCATTTGAGTCCAGCTGTGTTTGATTATACTGATTGGACTTGATTAGGAAAGCCACACACCTGTCTATATAAGACCTTCCAGATCACAATGCATGTCAGAGCAAATGAGAATCATGAGGTCAAAGGAACTGCCTGAAGTGCTCAGAGACAGAATTGTGGCAAGGCACAGATCTGGCCAAAGTTACAAAAAGATTTCTGCTGCACTTAAGGTTCCTAAGAGCACAGTGGCCTCCATAATCCTCAAATGGAAGACGTTTGGGACGACCAGAACCCTTCCTAGAGCTGGCCGTCCGGCCAAACTGAGCTAACGGGGGAGAAGAGCCTTGGTGAGAGAGGTAAAGAAGAACCCAAAGATCACTGTGGCTGAGCTCCAGAGATGCAGTCAGGAGATGGGAGAAAGTTGTAGAAAGTCAACCATCACTGCAGCCCTCCACCAGTCGGGGCTTTATGGCAGAGTGGCCCGACGGAAGCCTCTCCTCAGTGTAAGACACATGAAAGCCCGAATGGAGTTTGCTAAAAAAACACCTGAAGAACTCCAAGATGGTGAGAAATAAGATTCTCTGGTCTGATGAGACCGAAATAGAACTTTTTGGCCTTAATTCTAAGCGGTATGTGTGGAGAAAACCAGGCACTGCTCATCACCCGTCCAATACAGTCCCAACAGTGAAGCATGGTGGTGGCAGCATCATGCTGTGGGGGTGTTTTTCAGCTGCAGGGACAGGACGACTGGTTGCAATCGAGGGAAAGATGAATGCGGCCAAGTACAGGGATATCCTGGACAAAAACCTTCTCCAGAGTGCTCTGGACCTCAGACTGGGCCGAAGGTTTACCTTCCAACAAGACAATGACCCTAAGCACACAGCTAAAATAACGAAGGAGTGGCTTCACAACAACTCCGTGACTGTTCTTGAATGGCCCAGCCAGAGCCCTGACTTAAACCCAATTGAGCATCTCTGGAGAGACCTAAAAATGGCTGTCCACCAACGTTTACCATCCAACCTGACAGAACTGGAGAGGATCTGCAAGGAGGAATGGCAGAGGATCCCCAAATCCAGGTGTGAAAGACTTGTTGCATCTTTCCCAAAAAGACTCCTGGCTGTATTAGATCAAAGGGGGCTTCTACTAAATACTGAGCAAAGGGTCTGAATACTTAGGACCATGTGATATTTCAGTTTTTCTTTTTTAATAAATCTGCAACAATGTCAACAATTCTGTGTTTTTCTGTCAGTATGGGGTGCTATGTGTACATTCATGAGGAAGAAGAATGAACTTAAGCCCCGGTTCACACTTGTGCGAGTGCCGGGTTCGCATGTAATGTCGGAGCGCACTGCTCCTTCATTACATGCGATCGGCTGTGCGGTGCGAGTTTAGCCATACATTTTGTATGGCTAAATTTGCGCCGCAGCAAACACGCACAGGGACCCTTTTTGGAAGCCGCATCAGGATCGGATCGCACAGCTGTTCACACTTGTGCGATCCGATCCTGTGCGAACTGCATGATCGCACTGCGATATGCGATCAAACTGGGGGTGTCGTTAAGATTACATTGACACCCCCAGCATATCGCATATGGCAGTGTGAACTGACGGGGGTGCGTGTGCGATGCGGGAACAGGCTGCGGATTCGCAGCCTTCCCGCACTCGCATAAGTGTGAACCGGGGCTAAATGATTTTAGCAAATGGCTGCAATATAACAAAGAGTGAAAAATTTAAAGGGGTCTGAATACTTTCCGTACCCACTGTATATATTAATCAATTTTATTTTCATTATGATTTTTTCTTTTTTTACTATTTTGTTTTAAAACAATATGACCAGAGCAATGCAGTGTTACCACTGTAACATTGTACTACTCTGGAGCAGTAATCAGGATTTTTTTCTTTCTTTTTTTACACATTATGATTGCTTATGCCAATGAATTTCACTGTAATAAGCAACCATTTTTACTGAATGAAATTGATTCATTCAGTGTGTATTGTTGTGATTGGCCCCAGCTAATCGCATGGTACCAGATGGGCAGTGATTGGCCCTGTCTATACCATGTGATCACTGTGACCAATCATAGCTAGCAACACAACTGTACACAATGAATGGCATGTATGGAAGCCATCTATGTTTACAATTGTCATGTGATCTGCTGTGATTTTTCACAGCGATCACATGGACTCGGTAGTGGCCCGGTACAGTGATCTGCCATCAGCTGTGTCTGGTGGACCCAGCTGATGACAGATCGCGCCGCAGTGCGGCCTTTTATGACCTCCACCCAGGATGACGGATGTCCCGCGTGGCTATCATTTGTCTATAGGCCAGATGGGAATTAGTTAATGCAATATTGTACAATATATATATATATATATATATATATATATATATATATATATATATATATATAGATATAGATATAGATATAGATATAGATATAGAGATAGATATAGAGATAGATATAGATAGATGGATGAAGGAGCAGAGGTGCAGTATAATGGTCGCCTATTTAATGCATGTTTAATAGCTTCATCAGAAGACCTCACGAATTACATGAGCATAGCCTCGTTACTATAGCGCTACATCCAAAAAGGGAATAATCAGGCTGCCTCAGGTAGGGAAGAACACAAACAACAAGGTCACTTGTATGCTAATAAAATCGCAAGCAAGAATCCACTAACCTAATAGATGAAAACACTAATTTATGCCAAAATAGTGGGGCCGCCTCTTGTATGGGCATTGAGCAATGGAAAATGTACTTCTAGCCGGTCAGTAGGTGATCTTGTCTGCCTTTCCCATAGTGAGCCACCCTGGTCACATCCCAAAGCCCCAAAGATTTACTTTTGCTTTCTTTCTACTCTCTGACTTACTGGTTGTTAATGTATGTGAGCTGCATGGTTTAATTGTATTCACAAAGTTACCGATGGTTTGTGTTTTTCCAGCATTGAATGGCCAGATTGTACAGTTCAAGTTATCAGACATTGGAGAAGGAATCACAGAGGTTACAGTGAAAGACTGGTAAGTGAATGAGAACCGAGAAGCTGATTTCTAAAGACTGTCATGTTGAAAATGGAAAGTGTTTCCCAAGCTCATAATAAAATGAGTAGATTTAAAAGAAATATACAGCTGAAGTATTATGCAAAATTAACTTTTGTTTGACCCCATCTCCTTGGGTGGTCTCAAAAACCAGTAGGTAGCTATGTATTTTTTTTTTCTTCTATACCTGCTTAAAGTGCAACTTTAGCCACAAAATTAAGTCCTCTTAGATGATTTCCGGCTGGTCCCTTTTGCAGGTATAGCTATGTAAAGCATTATTTAATAAACTTGCCTAAACTATTTAACCACTTGCCTACTGGGCATTTGTACCCCTTTCCTGCCCAGGTCAATTTTCAGCTTTCAGTGCTACTAAACTCAATTCTTCTTTCAGCAGATTGTAGTGTGTAGAGTGTTATCAAACATGTCTTATCATCTCAGTTCTACTGCTAACCTCTCTATCTGTAGTAATAGGGACAGGCTCAACTACTATTGGTCGCAGTAAAGCTTGCACAAGACGGGCACACACCCAGGAACAGTCTAAGCAGGTTTGTCTTGCACATTTGCTCAGCGAGGCAGCAAACAAACAGTTTTAATGCAGGAGTGCTTTGTACAACAAGTCCATAGCTTAAAACAACAAAAAAAGCATCTGCTTTTCTGTGCTATTGACCAAACTCAAATCAGATCCTGGCTTACAGTGTGTACTTTAGTGGGTTCCCCAAAACAAAACAAGCAGGCAGCATTTGCACCTTTTTTTTTAGGCTGCTTTCACTCAATCGCAATTTCAAAATGCCCAGGTGTGAATGACAATCGCACAATGCACATTTCAATTGCCATTTATTTGAATGACACAGAAAAATAAGGTGCAGTTCTGCATTTGTTGAGCGATAAATCGCGGCAAACCGCATTGTGTGAAGCATGTCTGCTAAAAGAAGTTCCTGAACTTTTTTTGGGCAACGAGCTTCACGTGATGAAGTTTGCAGTGCGATTTATCGCACCAGAACATCACTATGTCTTTAGGTGCCATTCATATGAATAGCATCTGAAGTGTGCTTTTGCGATTTGTCATTCACACCTGGGTGTTTTAAAATCGATTCAATACACCCTTGCGTGAATGCAGCCTTAGTGTTTTGTCAGCACTCAGCATTTGCACACAGCAGCTGGCCCCTATATCAAAGAGCCATAAGCATCATCTCACATATATGTATAAGCCTGTGGACAGCTGAGACTAATACTAGGTAAAATGTGGACACAGGAATGGAGGCTTTTTTCCATCCAAAACTCTGCAAAGTCTCTAAGCTGCAGGACCCAGAACAGAACTTAAAG
>NC_138775.1:179878660-179972617 GCF_965119305.1 Pelophylax lessonae
GTTCCATAAAGCCATGGTGAAGACCATGTCTGCAGCATTAAAGATCCCTCATTTTGGGTACTGTGATGAAATTGATATGACCAAACTTGTCCAGCTGAGAGAGGACCTGAAGCCTGCAGCTGAAGAACGAGGAGTCCGTCTGTCATTTATGCCCTTCTTCCTCAAGGTGAGGTTACAGTAGAAGGTAATAATAGTACAAAAATAGCTACAATAAATTCTTTCTGTGTATAAAAATTCAACACTCCCCATTTCTCGATCATTCATCACCAGAGACGCAGCTCCTGCTTCTTATTAACCATTGGGTTATACTGCCCCCCACAGGAGTAGGACACAAGGCAGGAAAAAGCTTGACCTAGGCCTATGGGCAGTCCCAGGGGGTATACACCCACTCTCAGCTATAGGCACCCAGTTTTTCTGCCTAGTCAGGAGTAAGGACCTAGTTCCTTGCTGAGATCTCTGGTCCTGGAATTTTTTTCATTTTAAATTTGAATTATTTTCCTCTTTTTATTATCATATTCCTGTGAAAACTACAATCAAGTTCCGGATTGGACGACGAACTGGATAATATAGATCCTTGGGGTCCCCCAGTCTTGCCAGCGCGCGTGTGCAGACCGCAGCTCCACGCTAGTTCGACCATGACATAGCCCCACTGGACGGGGGTTGGCTTGCGAGGTAAACATCTCGCGAGGACGCATACAAACTGGCTTCGGCTTGAGTCGCAACGTTTCCTTCTGGCCGACAGCCCCCACATTACGATGGAGCGGTGTCCTGTCCAGTGCCATGCCCACCCTGTTCCTGGTGTTGTAGGTAGCTGTCCCCCCACTACCCCTGGAGGGTTTTGGGGTGGATTCAGGCCTCTCCCTGGGATGGTCGGACCCCCGGGTTCCCCTCTGTTCAGCCCCTCTAAATTTTCAGTCACTGCCGGCTGAGGATCCGTGCAATTGCGGCTGGGCCCCCACAAAAATTTAGGTGTGGCTTGTGTCCTGCTGGGCCACATGGCCAGCTTGGCAGCTCCCTTGGACAGGGTGGCACTGTGGGGGTGCTTCATTTGTAATGTCTTGCTGCCATTATTGTGTGGGGCACCTGCCTTGTTTTAGCAAGGGTTCCCTGTCTGTGCGTCTGGGTCATGGCGAGCGGCCCTCTTTGAGGGGGGCTATGTTCTATTATGTCCTCCTATGGAGGGCTCAGGGAGTGACCCCCTTTTTTTTGGGGGGGTCCAATGGGTGGTCCATTTGTGGACCCTTGGCCAGCGTCCCCTTTGCAGGATCGCAGTCGGCGTCCTCCCCTGATTGTTTTCGGGGTGAGCTCAGTATATAGCGACACTACTGGGCCTGCACCCTAGTGCTCAGTTAGTGAGGATGATTCCTCTGCTCCTCTAGCCCCCTTTAAATAGGCGCTGGTGGATGCAGTGTTTGTGTAAGTGCGTGAAACTTGAAAAATGGAAGTTGGGGCTGATGCCACGTCGGAAGCACTAGTTCCTTTTTGCACCCACAGGCCCTCCAAAGCGGCGAGGGCGTTCCCCTTTCCGCTTACCTTGACAACATTGTCACAAACAGTGGGGTTGTCCAAAATGCAGTGGTTGCTAAGCTTTTTTTGCTTGCGGTATCCTTATGAAGATTTACTGTGTAAATGGTGGATGGTCCAACCTGTAGTGGACCGGTTTACAGGTCAAATTGAATTGCCTTCATCCTGGTTGAGGAGTCCCCGACCTTTACAGGTCCCGCTAATAAAAGGGCGGATGCTCTGGCCTGCCATATGTGCACTGTGGCTGGTTCGGCAATTAGACTGGTAACTACTATTGCCCTGGTGTTGCAAACTCTGACCTAGTGGGCTAAGCTTTTACGCCGGGACCTGGAGGGAAAATAGCTTCGCCCTGTCTTTCCAGAGCTGGTGGACCGGTTGGTCCAGGGGCTTTAATTTTGTCTGGGATGCCTCTTTGGATGCGGCTCCTTTTTTATTTCTAGGCTGTCTATATCATTAGTGGTCCTTCGGCATATTGTCCGGCTGAAATGCTGGTCTGCGGACTAGACTTCTAAGAGGGCCTTATCTGATCTCCCTCTGTTTGGTGCTTCCTTGGATGACATCGTTAAGGGTCTCACGGGGGAAAGAGTACTCTTCTTCTGCAGGCTACCAAGGGCAAGGAGCCCCGTCGTAGACATGGGCCATTCTCTTCGTCTCTCAGGATCTCAAGAATGTCAGGGCCCTCCACCAGAGGTTCCAAGAGGACCTGGTCTGGCAAGCCACGAGTGGGCTCTTCCAGGCCTGCAGACAAGGCTGCCTCTGCATGAAGGGGCGCCCTCACCTGTATCTGGGGTGGGGGGAAGTCTTCTCTGGTTTCTGGATCCATGGACCTCCCTGGTACAGGTCAAGTGGGTCGAAAAAGTTATTCAGTCAGGCTTCAAGATAGAGTTTGGTCTTGTCCTCCGGAAAGGCTTTTTCCCTTCCAACCTGCACTTGTCCCCAGATCACTAACGGGGGTGTATTTGGGGCAATGCAAGACTTGTTATTTCAAGCGGTGATTGTTCCGGTTCCGACTTAGGAACATTTTCAAGGGTTTTTTTAATCAAACCTAGCCCTACAGTCCCAAGGAAGGAAGGCAAGGTATCACCAATTTTGTACCTCAAGGCTCTAACTGCTTTGTCCGAGTACAGAAGTTCCGCATGGAGTCCATTCTTTTTTTTTTCTTCCCCCTCCTATACATGGCTGATTTTCTTGTCTGATAATCCAAAGATGAACCAATTTATGCCTTTTTAAAGTGAATTTGTAAAATCCTAAAACCTGGAGAAGCTCACAATTCTGATGTGGAAGCATCTTGTGGTGCCTGCAAGTACATGTGTTAACCTTTTGAAAGCAATCCTAGTAAAGCCCTTTGCATTCCATGTGCAGACAGCACAATGAACCTGGACTTCTACGTCAGTATTAAACTCACCACTGCTATTCAACAGTTTTATGTCAAATCATCCTCTTACCACCAAGGTTCTGGCACACGACTATTGTTAAAAAAGGGTGAGGAGAACTTGGTGCTGACTTGGACAGAGGTCAGGACCCTACTGTATATATAGCCTGGGCCCTAAATCCAAAGGACTCTGCAGGTACATAGGAGCCGATCCATAATCTATCCTAGGTACTTACTGGTAGCAAAGCCTTACCAGTTCTTAGGACATAACAGGTTTTCATCCTTCATTAGAACACCTTCATAAAAGTGATGTAACTTAAAAGGTATTAAACAAAAAAACAAAACGTTATGTATTGCAGTTTAAAAACCTTAAGTGTTGGCTGAATTTGTTTTCAATTTTAGGCTTTATTTCCTTTATTTTCACCTGGTCATCAGGCCAGTAACACACTTCCTGTCTTAAGGTGTCTTCAATCTGGATAAAGGGGCAATAGAGACACTTGTGGACAGCAACATTGCCCAGCTGGGGAGAGGAAAAAATTCCTTAAAAAAAATAAATAAATAATTCAGCCACCACATCTAATGCTGGCCATAGACTATATGAAAAATTGTCTGAAATTCTGCCATTTGGACAGTTTGCTTGTTTTTTGGCCAGTTAATGGGCACAAATCGGTTATTGGTTGTGACATTTTTGAGCAAAAAAAACAAAGGACAAGTTTGGACATTTTCTGCCAACCAAACGATAAATTGAAATGTTAATGTGTTTCTTTTCCAAACTGTTTGCACTAGGTATATGTGAAAAAAAACAAACAAAAAAGGGATTAATTTATGTCCATTGAACGATTTTTCGGTCATTACATGATGGCGCTATCATTTGCTCTCACGGCCGAGTGTTCGTTTTTCGAAAATTCGTTTAAACGATTTTTCGTATAACGTATGGCCAGCATAAGAATTGTTAAGCTGCAATATAATACAGGTTTATTTTTATGTTGAAGGGATTGAAGGTCAGGGAATGGCATTCAGTCTGTAAGAGCAACAGCGCTGGATCGTAGAGCAGGTGAGTCTTTTTGGGACAGTGCTGATAAGAAGTTGAGTATTGATGCCAGTTTTTTTTGTTTTTTTTTTTTCTTCTGTTAGAAATGCTATTTTGAGAATTAAACGTTATTCAGTAATTACTTGCCCTTGGGACTCAGGTGTGTGAGTGTGTGGGGGGGGGGGGGGTGCTGTCCCTTGTGCGCTGACCCTACCTCCCTGCCCCCTCCTTATCACATTTTTTTTCCATCTTTTTTGCCTAGTCCCCCTCTTTCCTGTACTTCTCCATCAAACTATTCCCATGTTGGAGTCCTTGCCAGTCTATGTCTTCTTATTCTTGTCCACGAACATACACTTGAGTCACTTTTTTTTTTTTGTTTTGTTTCTTACCAAACTTAAGGCATCCCATGTTCTGTCAGGGGCCGTGCTATGAGCAAGTTGGCGCTTCTCTATTTATGTGTGTGTAAAGACTTTTGTCTATATTTTGTTACTGATGGACATGTTCTGACTGCCTTAAAGAGTTATAAAAAATAAAACAGCGTTTTTTTTTTTTTTTCCTGTAGCTGGAGTTGGGCTTTAGAAAACAGGCAGGCTGAAACTCTGTTCTGACATTTGTTATGATATTGCGATTTACTTCATGGTCCAATATTTTTTCCCCTTTTTTTTTTCTCAGGCAGCCAGTCTGGGTTTACTGCAGTATCCAGTACTCAATGCCTCGTTGGATGAAAACTGTCAGAATATCACGTATAAGGTCTGTATTGTCAGAGCTGCAGTGCAGAATTGTACTGTTCATTTAAATATAACCTAAAGGGTCAGCCCACCCTAAAATGATATTTTATATATAATAAATGTTTTTGTTTTGGGGGTAAACAGAATCGGATATAATATTCCAAGAATATTACAAACCTCATATGTGTGCAAGTCATAAAGTGGTATATTTTCATTATAGCTTGAGGAATGTGAGCCAATTTATCAGCTGGAAATGTTTATCCCTTAGAGACTCCCTTGCTATTTTGTCTGGCAAGATTGCCCACTTCAGTCCCTCACTTTCCTGACAAACAGGGAATCTTGCATCTCCTGCTGAAGTCTCTGCAGACCCAGTGTTATACAAATTAAAATTATTTCAGTAAAACCTTCTTGTAATGGATGTTCTTGCAGCTTAAATGCAAAGATCTTTTGCGAATAGGTAACGAAAGCTGCCAAAAAGTGTAATCTCTGTTTCAAGTGGACTGACAATTTTAAGACAAAATGCTTTGCCCTGTATATAAGCATATTTTGACTATTTTCAACATGTCATTTCTAGGCTGCTCACAACATTGGGATTGCTATGGATACACATCAAGGTCTGATTGTCCCAAATGTGAAGAATATACAAGTACGAAGTATATTTGAAATTGCTGCTGAACTCAACCGACTACAGACCCTGGGTGCTTCAGGGCAACTGGGGGCTGCCGAACTGACAGGGGGAACTTTTACACTATCCAACATTGGTTCTGTAAGTGATCATGGCATAGTATGTGCGAGCACTTAAAAAGCCATCTGCATAGTTTACTGACCTCTTCTGTTTTCTATTCTAGATTGGAGGTACCTATGCCAAGCCTGTTATATTGCCTCCAGAAGTCGCGATTGGTGCTATTGGAAAATTGCAGGTTGGTTATTTGTCATAAAATGAAAATGTATTGCCACACAGTACATCCTAGTGTCTGATTGTACCACACTTATACAAGCACTGTTATTGAAGCATTATATACATATCAAAATTAAAGAGAAGTACGAAAGCGCCTGGCCCTTTTTAAAGATATTAAAAACCTGCTGCCCTTTTAATTGTTAAATAACAATAAATAGATAGGTGAATGATAAAAAGGCGCTGGTAATCTTTTAAATGTGACAATCTTAAATGTTAATCAGATAAAATTATTTTAAATAATGTGGTCTTATAAAAGCCTACTAAAATTATTATAACTTGATATAAATACCAGTGGTACGTACATGTAAAATATATAAGAAATCAATATGTAAAGTGCAAGTGATATACAACAAACTGCAAAATAAATAAAGTGCTTCAGTGTGCAACCACGAATATATTAGATATCATAAATAAACGCACAATATATAAATTTAATAAAAGTAGTGACTTATATTTAGGTGCTTAAGTGCTTTTTAAAGTGCCTATAAATAATTCATAGTCCAATCCAATTCATGCAGGGAAAACTGGATACATGTGATGGGGTGTGTCGCTCTTTACTTCTTACCAAATTGAAGCAGGTCGCAAAGATCCCCAACGCCTGCGATCCCTTTATATAGGTGGATCAAACCTTACGAACTCCTCCTTATAAACAGAATATATTGCTCCTTTCTCCTACTTTTCCATTTGTTTAATACTCAAACGGGTGAAGGTAGAGCCCACATATAGGAAGACGCATAAACAGCCAAAATAGTGTAATACTGTTGGTTTAACTCAGATATATAGTGATTACAGATCCTCGCAGAGCTTTTTTCCTGTTACCCATAGCAGCCAATGCGAATTGCCCAGTGCCAGGAGGGCACAACTAAAAGTAAGGAGCCAATTGCTGTAATTACTATATATCTGAATTAAACCAACAGTATTACACTATTTTGGCTGTTTGTGTCTTCCTATATGTGGGCTCTACCTTCACCCGTATGAGTATTGAACAAATGGAAAAGTAGGAGAAAGGAGCAATATATTCTGTTTATAAGGAGTTCGTAAGGTTTGATCCACCTATATAAAGGGATCGCAGGCGTTGGGGGGTCTTTGCGACCTGCTTCAATTTGGTAAGAAGTAAAGAGTGACACACCCCATCACCGAAGCACTCAAGATCCAAGCAATAATATATCCAGTTTTCCCTGCATGAATTGGCTTGGACTATGAATTATTTATAGGCACTTTAAAAAGCACTTAAGCACCTAAATATAAATCACTACTTTTATTAAATTTATATATTGTGCATTTATTTATGATATCTAATATATTCGTGGTTGCACACTGAAGCACTTTATTTTGCACAGTTTGTTGTATATCACTTGCACTTTAAATATTGATTTTTTTATATATTTTACATGTACGTACCACTGGTATTTATATCAAGTTATAATAATTTTAGTAGGCTTTTATAAGACCACATTATTTAAAATAATTTTATCTGATTAACATTAAAGATTGTGACATTTAAAAGATTACCAGCACCTTTTTTATCATTCACCTATCCATTATATACATATACCTTTACATTGCCTGTACATTCTCTTAGCCATGTGAATATGCTTACATTGGAACAATTTTATATTTCATTGTAGGCTTAACTCACAAAGCTAACTCAAAAGGATTAAGATACTTTTTTCAAGTCGTCTTCGAAGGACAGCCCATGAGACCGTGGTCTCCTCCTACCAGGACAGGAAACACGTTAACCCCACCAGATAAAAGGTGGTCCTCTAGTCCTCCCCCTTCAGTATTATTAATTCCTCCAGACAGGGGGTTAACATGTTCCTGCTACCTGGTTCTTTGGGTCTCATGGCCTGTACTATGGAGACTTGGTAGAGCATCCTATGCAGCCTTCTCCTGCCCAGTGCAAAACCTCATACCTGCAGTGTTTGGAGTGGCTCCCTATCTCCTGTCCTGCCCCCATTTCAGGGGAGCAGGAGGGATGGTCTCTGTCCGCCTTACAAGATCAGCTTTTCTCTAGACCAGTAAAAAAACTCTCTCAGTGCAAGCAGTATATTTGAACACGCCTCGATTAAAGAAGCCTTTTCCTAGGAATAGAGTGGAAGTCTCTAGGAGTCCTTTGGGAAATCCCATAAAAAAGTTTCACTTGTATTGACTGCTGCATCACTTCTTTAATGAGGGTATTGGATCCTCTAGCAGCTAAAAGATAAAAGGAACAAGAAGGTGCAGCATTCTAAGTGTATCTATTTATTCATAAAACACATGTATTAAAATTGGATTGCACTCGCAAAGTGTGGAGATTAAGCAATGCATAGTTCTCATCCTCCTCCGGATACACCCGATGACAGTCACGTGGATCCCATGGATGTGTCGGGAACCACTTCCTGCTGTATCCCGGTGGAATGACAAATGGTTAATCTGTGTGGAGTAGCCCTGTAGGTAGGCAGCTATGTAACTCCAAGGATGGAGTAGGCCCAGTGATAGGATGTCCAGATACGTCAGCTTAACCTGCTGGTGTGCAGGAGGAGAGAGCGGTGTGACTAAAAACAGTGGCTGGCCATAACCAGGCTGGAACGCAAGCCGGATAGCAGTGTCCAACCAGTGTCTGGCCGTGATGACGTCACACAATGGGTGGTGAGATGGGGCGGAACATGTTCTGAAGCCTCCTAGCTCCTTCGTCAGACCGAATAAGGGAAACAGGGAAGGCATAACCTTATATATAGAGTGCAGATGGAAGAAGGGGGAGGGGGAAGAACTAATGAAAGCTAGTAGGCTTGGTTCAAGTGGAACTCCACCCTACTTTTATTCTCAAAAGGGAGAATATGTTTATTGGAATATTGGTGGAACTGAAATAAAGTGTATCAATAGAATGAAATGAAAATAAAAATATTTTTTTTTTATCTTTATTTTTATTTCATTCTATTGATTCACTTTCAATTCCACCAATATTCCAATAAACATATTCTCCCTTTTGAGAATAAAAGTAGGGTGGAGTTCCACTATATAATATGTATACTTGCCTAATCTAAGGGTATGCGTCACTTGATCGGCTCTTCAGGGGAGAGGAGGGACAGCAGAAAATGGATTCCCCATAGTAAGTCTATGGGTGATGTCACTGCCCAGGCATTGCATCGATTGTCACTGCTCTCTTTCTCCTGTCCCCTAAAGCCGGCTACTGGGGAGACCATGTGACTAGACCAGAATGCCCTTAGACTAAGTACACACATTTTCTTTATATGGTAGTTGGTATAGGGCAGTGATGGCAAACCTTAGCACCCCAGATGTTTTGGAACTACGTTTCCCATAATGCTCATCTACACTGCAGAGTGCATGAGCATCACAGGAAATGTAGATCCAAAGCATCTGGGATGCCAAGGTTCGCTGTCACTGGTATTGGGGTAAGAATGTGGGTAGGAACAGGTTTAGGCTTAGTTAAGTTTTGACTTGCTTCCACTTTAAGTTCTGATATAGCTTTTCAAATCAGGATCATAAAGTTTAAATTGCTCTAGCTCACGCTAACAGTGAAATCTTGTCACTTAGGCCCCCTTCACACTTGTGCGACCTAAAAGTCGCACGATTTTACCGCAATTGTTTGCCAAGATTTTGACTGGACTTGAAGCAATACCTATGTCTATGGACCTCAAAATGCATCAAAGCTGGACAAAAGTAATGCAGGGACTACTTTGAAGTCGTTGCAACTTGAAGTCGCACAGATATGAACGGTACTCATTGGAAATCATGAAGTATGACTTGTCATGCAACTTTGCAATCCTAAATCCATAGGACAAGTCGCACAAGTGTGAAAGGGGCCTTAATCATACTAGCAATTTTTTACATGTTAGAAACCAGTGGTGTTCAGCTACCATATTTTGAAGAAATGGCAGGCTGTGAGCGTCTTTTCTGAGACAAATCTTTGAGGCTTGAACCGTCTGTTTCTTTATTTACTGCATGTAAATTTAGACATTTACATGTCTCGCATTACATTTGTATGTTGTCCCTGTAACCACAATGACAAAAGGGATTAGTCTTATTGTCACATAATCTGTCATTAAAATATTGCATAACAAACTTTAGTCACTTGCTGTTTGATCTCTCCTGTCATACAGGTAGTTCCACGGTTTGACTCAAGAGGGCAGGTTGTGAAAGCTCACATAATCAACATTAGCTGGTCTGCAGACCACAGGATTATCGATGGAGCAACGATGTCAAGATTCTCTAATCTCTGGAAATCCTACCTAGAGAACCCATCTTCCATGCTCCTGGATCTAAAATGAAATGGATGAAGAAAAGTATTGTATTTTTCTCCAGTAACAGGAACAACACGCTATCTCCACTAAAAAACTCAACATGATTTCCCTTTACTGTGGGAGGCACTTCAGCCTGTCTGTATTGTCCTATGGACAAATGTGGACAATAATGCACAAGTTACAGATCGACTATCCAGTTCAAAGAGATTGCTCTTTTAATACTGTTTAGAATTTTAACTTTTTAGATTCAAATGTCTGGAACTACATTTCAAGGGACTGCCAGCCCATCAATCCATGAATGGTTTTAAGTGGATCCTTGAAACGCATGTATACATTGGCTTTACTAAATAAATTGCATAAGGGAGAGGAAGAATGTATGTTGTTTTTAAATGCCACTCATATTCTGCCTTTCAATCAATGGGAGGATAAGAGAGAGAATTTTGTTGACATTGGCAACAAAACATTTTTTTCCTTTTAAACATTAAAAAAAAATAAAAAAAAATAAGGTTAGCCTGTATAGTATCAAAGTTCCTTTTGTGGTGTCACCTGACAAGTGCTCTCTGCCATAGAAATTGATTTACCATGTTTTTCAAGATTCATGAATATAATTCATAGTATGAACCAACTGTTGTATGCCTGGACCTAATCATAAGCTAAAAATTTGTTGTATTGGCTACTGACTGGTCAATGAATTGAAATTGGGTCTGTCAAGCAAAAAATATTTATGTGACTGTTACACTACATAAGGATCAAATTAAACATATGAATGTGCTGATTAGTGTGTGTTTGCGGTAATTCGAGAAATATGTAAAATGGTTTTAAATGATCATAATGAAGATTTACACTCCATGCCCCCATAATGTTCAGTGTCGCTGTAATAAATAAAATGGGATTGTGCTAAAATACCTATTTGATTTTTTTTTTTATTATTAAACTAGAATAGGACTCCTTGTATTGGATAATCTTAAATTAAATGCATTCTTTGAATTTCAGTTGTTCAGCTTAAAGATATTTTCTATTGAACAAAATTTCCAGTATTAGCCCTGTGGGTAATTACATTTTGATAAAGTTAAAGATGAACTCCAGACACAACTTTAATGCTTCCTCTACGTGACATAAAACCTTTTTTGTTTTCTCTAAATGTGTGTCTGTGACACACATCACAGATTTGACACAGCCTGTGCATAGCACTGAGCTGTGTAAAGCTTCCTGCTATTGGCTTATCAAGTTTAGCCTTGATCACTTGGGTGCCTAGGGGAGACAATTTTTTTTTTTC
This sequence comes from Pelophylax lessonae, assembly GCF_965119305.1. Lineage (NCBI taxonomy): Eukaryota > Metazoa > Chordata > Amphibia > Anura > Ranidae > Pelophylax > Pelophylax lessonae. The sequence continues at coordinate 179,889,790 of NC_138775.1, forward strand.
AATCCGATTATACACTGCTCAAAAAAATTAAAGGAACACTTTGAAAACACATCAGATCTCAATGGGGGAAAATTTCATGCTGGATATCTATACTGATATGGACTGGGTAACATGTTCAGAACGAAAGAATACCGCAACGTTTAAACGAAATTAAAATTATCAGCCTACAGAGGGCTGAATTTTAAGACCCTTCCAAAAATCAAAGTGAAAAAATGATGCAGCAGGCTAGTCCATTTTGCTGAAACTTCATTGCAGCAACTCAAAATTAGTAAGTAGTTTGTATTGCCATCACATACTTTTATGCATGAATGACAATGTTGGGGCATGCTCCTAATGAGACAATAGATGGTGTCATAGGGTATTTCTCCCCAGATCTGGACCAGGGCATCACTGAGCTCCTGAGCAGACTGAGGTGCAACCTGGCAGCGTCAGATGGACCGAAACAGAATGTCCTGGGGCTGTTCTATTGGATTTAGGTCAGGCGAGCGTGGGGGCCATTCAATGGCATCAATTCTTTCAACCTCCAGGAACTGGCTGCATACCCTGGGCATTGTCGTGCACCAGGAGGAATCCAGGACCCACTGCACCAGCTTAGGGTCTGACAATGGGTCCAAGGAATTCATCCTGATACCTAATGGTAGTCAGGGTGCAATTGTCTATCCTGTAAAGTTCTGTGCCTCTCTCCATGGATATGCCCCCCCCCCCCAGACAATCACTGACCCACCACCAAATAGGTCGTGCTTAACAATGTTACAGGCAGCATAACATTCTCTATGGTTTCTCAGACTCTTTCATGTCTGTCGCATGTGCTCAGGGTGAACCTGCTCTCATCTGTGAAAAGCACAGGGCGCCAGTGGCAGACCTGCCAATTCTGGTGTTCAATGGCAAATGCTATTTGAGCTTCATGATGGCGGGCAGTGAGCACAGGGCCCACTAGAGGACTTTGGGCCCTCAGGCCACCCTTATAAAGTCTTTCTGATTGTTTGGTCATAGACATTCACACCAGTGTCCTGCTGGAGATCATTTTATAGGGCTCTGGCAGTGCTCATCCTGTTCCTCCTTGCACAAAGGAGCAGATACCGGTCCTGCTGATGGGTTAAGGATCTTTCTACGGCCCTGTCCAGCTTCTTCTAGAGTAATGCCTCATACACACGCAACGATTGTTGGCCGTGAATTTTCGGCCAATGTCCGATCGGCCGATTGTCGGCTTGTTAGTATGATGCTTCCGACAACCGACTCCGACTTTTCAGCCAAACAAAATCTAGTGTGCAGGCTATAAAATTTTTGTTGGCCGTCAACAGAACGGCCAATTTTCCGTCAGTCAGTCAGTACAGATTTCGGCAGACAAAAATCTGATGAGCAAGACTGGGCATGCTCAGAGAAGAAAAAACACATAGAAAGTAAACCATCACATGACATCACTTCTGAAGTTGGTTTTTGTTGGCCGAGAAAATTCGTGTGCAGTCTAGAGCACATTTCAACCAACACAACAACACTGGACAAAAGACGGCCGATCGGTCGGCCGATAATCGTTGCGTGTGTACGAGGCTTAACTGTCTGTCTCCTGGAATCTCCTCCATGCTCTTGAGACTGTGCTTGGAGACACAGCAAACCTTCTGGCAATGGCACATATTGATGTGCCATCCTGGAGGATTTGGACTGCGTGTGCAACCTCTATAGGGTCCAGGTATCGCCTCATGCTACCAGTAGTGACACTGACCCTAGCCAAATGAAAAACTAGTGAAAAACAGTCAGAAAAAAATGAGTAGGGAAAAAAATTACATTGAAGAAATGGAACAAGTGGCGCAAGCTGTTAGCACTACATAAAAACGATAGTCCATATAGTAGCACATCAAGGCTATGATAAAGTCTTAAGGTGAGATGAGGAAATAGTCTGGATGCTCAGGGCCAGCCTGTTGGGGAGCAGAAGCGATCTCCAAACATGCAACAAACAATAGAGAAAATAGGCGCCTCTGAGTTAAGACTGCGATTTAATATGGCAAACAAGTAATAAAAACTTACATCAAGGTAAGTATAAGCAGACAAGATGGGTCCTTCCGGTGTCCATGTGGAGGCTGGGGCTTGGAGTCATCACTGTGGGTCTGTAATCCTCTCCTCTCTTCCTCTTCCTGTCCAGCAGGAAGTGGAGGGTGTCACAGCAGTGAGATGGAGGCTTGGACAGCAGGGTGAAACCGCAGTGAGGTGGAGGCTTGGGCCGCACGGTGGCCGTGATGCTTGTCCACAGGATCTTCCGGCGTAATGACTGACGCGTTTCCGAGCATGCGCACTGTGGGGGGAAAAACAGCGCGCGCTCCTTTTTCAAAGTCGGATCTGAAAAAGATCCGACTTTGAAAAAGGAGCGCGCGCTGTTTTTCCCCCCCACAGTGCGCATGCTCGGAAACGCGTCAGTCATTACGCCGGAAGATCCTGTGGACAAGCATCACGGCCACCGTGCGGCCCAAGCCTCCACCTCACTGCGGTTTCACCCTGCTGTCCAAGCCTCCATCTCACTGCTGTGACACCCTCCACTTCCTGCTGGACAGGAAGAGGAAGAGAGGAGAGGATTACAGACCCACAGTGATGACTCCAAGCCCCAGCCTCCACATGGACACCGGAAGGACCCATCTTGTCTGCTTATACTTACCTTGATGTAAGTTTTTATTACTTGTTTGCCATATTAAATCGCAGTCTTAACTCAAAAAAATTACATTGGCCTGTAAACCCATTCCTATTTTGGAGGTTGTCACTTTGTTGTCCATCTCCTGCACCTGTTAATTTCATTAACACTAAAGCAGCTGAAACTGATTAACAACTGCCTCTACTACTTAACTGACCAGATCAATATCTTAGAAGTCTACTTGACTTGATGCTATACTCTGATGAAAAAGTGTTCCTTTTATTTTTTTTTGAGCAGTGCATATCTCTCACAAGGTGCGAACATATAAGCATCTGTATGAATCTACTGTACGGTCATAAGAAATACATGGCAATTTAGAGATCAAGCACCTCCTTGTGCAATCTTAAAAAAAATAAATAAATAAATAAAAACACCCAAAACTAAAAAAATTATCTATGATTAATGGTGGAGGTGGTCCATAACACTTGTGGCAGCTGAGCCCGAGAGCTAGAAGCAATCTCTGCAAGTATAAGCATAAGAGAACGGGAGGGAACCCGCCATCTAAATGTGTAGTAAAACCAATCCTTTGAGTAACTACCTCCAGTCCTGGCCTTTTCTGTTCACATGTAACAATTCATGATTTTTGCTAGAAAATTACTTAGAATCCCCAAACATTACATTTTTTTTAAAGCAGAGGCCCTAGAGAATAAATTGGTGGGTTGTGCAATTTGTCGTTACATGGTATTTTCGCAGCGGTTTTTCAAACGCAATTTTTTGGAACAAATCCAGTTTTTTTTTTTTTTCATTTTAATTTTTAACACAATGGATAACCCATTTTTTTTTTGTAAAATATAAAAGATGATGTTGCGCTGAGTAAATAGATAGCAAACATGTCACGCTTTAAAATTGTGCATTTCTGTACAACGGCAACAAACTATGTAAATTTTAATATATATACTGTATAGGTGATGCTTTAACAGCCTTTACAGGTTACCACTTTTTTTTTTTTACAGAGGAGGCCTGGTGCTAGAATTGCTGTCCATGATCTGACGTTCACGGATTTACCTCACATGTGTGGGACAATTGCTATTTGCATGCGTGCGGGGCTGACGCACATGTTCGCCTTTGCGTGCGAACACGGGGGAAGGGGGGCACTTTAAAACTTTTTTTTTTTTTTTTTTTTTTTTGCTGCTTTAATTTTAAAGAGGTTGTAAACTCATTTACGATTTTTTTTTTTTTTTTTACAACCTGAAAGAGTAACACATAATGAGCTAGTATGCATCGCATACTAGCTCATTATGTAATACCTTAGAACGAGCCCCCGCTGTGCCGCCCGCTTACCTCTATGACGGGCGACATGTTCAGTCACCCGTCTTCCGGGATCGCGGCATCCAGCCATCTGATTGGCCGGAGCCGCGGTGACATCGGTCACGACACGGGGCTCTGAAGGAACGGCTCGAGCAGCCGTTCCTTCAGAGCGCATGCGCCAGTGACGTCACTGGCTGCATGTAAGGTAAATATCTCCTAAACGGTACATGTTTAGGAGATATTTACACTACCTATAGGTAAGCCTTATCATAGGCTTACCTATAGGTACAACTTGCAGAGGAGGGTTTACTTCCTCTTTAATATTTTTTTATCCCTTTTTCTGCTGTCACAAGAAATGTAAACATCCTTGTTACAGCAATAAGCATGTGACAGGTACTCTTTATGGAGAGATCTGGGGTCTATAATACCCCAAATCCCTCCTGTGCACTTAAAAACATTCTGAACCCCAAGATCGGTGTCTTTTGAATGCTTTAGATTTTTTAAAAATGTCACCAATTGTTACTGAATAAACCGAAAGTGATGTCATGTCATCGCTTCCAGGTTACTATCACAAACAGCTGATCAAAGCACACAGTTAGTAACTCACTCTTCATCACGTCAGTTGCTAATTGTGTGCTTAATAAAAAGATTGACTTTGCTGCACTTAGATGGCGCGTCCCCTCTCTCTTATTGTCAGTATCAGTTGAAACTGCAACCATGCGGCGTCATTGCACCATCTCACACCATCTCAAGCAATATTGGGGCAATACCTTTACTGTATGGCATGTTATTTTGATGAATCCACCTCTGAAGCTTGTAGTTAGAGTTGGAATTTCCTGCCCAGCTCCTTAGATTTCAGATTGAAATATGTAGAGATAGGTGGCATCAACAGGGCTACCTATGGCTTGAATTTTGCCTGATTCAGTAAACATCAGAGCTACTGACCTCAAAAGCTATGAAAGTCTCAGCATCAAAAACTAGCTATCTGGACCAGTTTCTTTGATTCCTCCAATTGACAAATGCAGGACAACCTCATACACATGTTTAGTTATTCTTTGAAGGTGCCTCCACTTTTGTTAAAAAAAAAAAAAAAAACAATCCCTTCTTAGTGATGTGTGTGCATTGCAGGAATTTTAACAAACTTTGCAGCAAAATCCGACTTTTTGTTGCTCTGAAGAAATAGCTGTTTGATTCACCATCTTCATTGCAGAATGATTCTGAATGAGAAAGTCTTGTTCATTATAATCACCTGATGCACTATTCGTGTTCTAATGAGAAAAGCTGCAGGGTCTGCATCCCTTTAACCACTTGAAAACTAGGCCTATTTCTGACATTTGTTGCTTACAAGTTAAAAATCTGTATTTTTTGCTAGAAAATTAGAACCCCCAAACATTTTTATATATATATATATATATATATATATATATATATATATATATATATATATATATATATATAAAATATATATTTTTTTTACATTTTAGCAGAGAATGAAATGGAGGTTGTTGTAAAATTTTATATCACACTGTATTTGCGCATTGGTCTTTCAAATGCATTTTTTTTTAAATACACCTAAATGAATAAAAAAAAAAAAACTAAACAATAAAGTAAGCCCAACATTTTTGTATCATTTGAAAGATGATGTTACATCGAGTAAATGGATACTTAACATGTCATGCTTTAAAATTGCGCACACTCATGGAATGGCGACAAGCTACGGTACTTAAAAATCTCCAATGGGCGACGCTTTAAAAAAATTTAACGGTTACCTGTTTAGAGTTGTAGGGAGGTCTTGCACAAGAACTATTGCTCTCGCTCTAGCGATGGTGAAGATACCTCACGTGGGGTTTGCAGACCTTTTACATTTGTGGGTGCAACATACATCAGAGTTTGCTTTGGCACACGAGCACAGAGGGATGGGTCACTTTAAAAATGTTTTTTCTTGTTTAATTCATCTTTTCTGATCACTTTTATTGCTGTCACAAGGAATGTAAACTTCCCTTGTGACAGTAATAGGCAGTGACAGGTACTCTTTATGGAGGGATCTGGGGGTCTCAAAGACCCCTCCCCTGCACTTGGAAGTATTCAAAACGCCAAGATTTTGAACGCTTTGGATTTTTTAAAATTGGCACCGTTGGCTGCCGAGTAAACCGGAAGTGACGTTGTGACATGACTTCTTGGTTACTACTTCCAAGACCCGATCAGAGCCGATTTTAGCTTTGTTCAGGTCTCCGGCGGATGTGCCGGTTCGTGGCTTGTGTCTCCCGGTGGGACGGGAGAGCCGCAGAAGGAGGTGGGGGGGACATCCCCTCCCGCTGCTTGTAATAACAGCAGAGCGGCTGCTTAGCCACATTGGTTGTTATTACAAGAAAGCTGACCATGTGCTCTAAATAAATAGTACCACTTGATGCCAATGACATACAGGTACGCGATCTGGCGGCTAGAAGTGTAGTATTTAACCCTTGGGCAGTATGTCACCTAAACTGAAATTCCTGGGTCGGAAAGGGGGTGCCAAATATGTTACTTTTATTTTAATGCAGACTACTGGTAAAAATCACTGAACCAATCACGCAAGCAGGAAATTACATTTCTGTGGGCATTCTGGAGGAGTTCAGTGGTAATGCAGCTAAAACACACAACCCAAATGACATAGTCCATGTTTTACATCTGCTCTTAGGTTAATATAAGACATTCATGTTTCAAGATATATGCAGCACCACAATTGTTACAGGGTGCAATAGAAGCCCTCCTGCTATAGCTCTGATGTCTTAGGCCTCTTTTACACAGGCGTTCCGTATGTCCGTATATCACCCCATCCGTTAGCGGGTGATATACGGACATAATGCATGTCAATGGGATTGCGGATGACCATCCACTGACATCCAATTTGCGTCCTTTTAGTTCTGTTCCGTTTTTTGGAACGGAACAGAACCCTATTTTTCTTCCGTTTAAAAAAACGGAAAGGATGCAAAATCGGATGTCAGCGGTGGCATCCGCTGACATCCGCAATCCCATAGCAAACGGATGTTATGATATACGGACTGGATGACACAAGTGTCATCCGTGTCCGTGTAAAAAAAAAAAAAAAAAGTGCCGGAGCGGATCGAAATACGGTCCGCTCCGTGTGAAAGAGGCCTTGCAAGAGTTACGCACTGTCAAATTGCACCTCTGACTTTAATGTTTTAGATTGTGTTTGTTTGTCTGTTTTGTTATATGTTTATTATCACAATAAACAGATTTTCAAAAAAAAAAAATTGCAAATATTGCAAAAAAAAAACGCACAACCCAGTTGTGAACCGGCCCAAAAAAGCAATCTTTGTCTTTCTTTCTCCTGATGTTTGTAAATGTACCATTTTTGGTTCTCCTTTGTCTAGGCCAGGGTATACCTAGTAGTAGTTAAGCCTCGTACACACGATAAAATTATCGGACAATCTTTCGTCCATTTTTTGTTGCATGCTAGTCTCATATGGAAAGTGAAGAGGTTACTTTCATACGAAAATTCTCGTACGACAGAATTCAACTCCAGAAGTCATTTTATGTGTTGAATTGTTTTGTATGTGTTCTTTCGTCTCTGAGTATGCCTAGTCTTGCTCTTATGATTTTTTTTTTTGCACGAAAACTATACTAATTAACCACTTAAGCCCCGGAGGATTTGGCTGTTAAAGGACCAGGGGTCTTTTTGCGATTTTTTACTGCGTGACTTTAACGGACAATTGCGCGGTCGTGCGACGCTGTACCTAAACGAATTTGACGTCCTTTTTTTCCCACAAACAGAGCTTTCTTTTGGTGGTATTTGATCACCTGTGCGATTTTTTGATCACGCGCTATAAACAAAAAAAGAGCGTAAATTTTGCAAAAATAACAATATTTTTCACATTTTTTTATATGAAATTCCCCAAAAAAAAAAGTAAAAATCAAAATTTTTTAACATTTTTCGGCCAATTTGTTTTATGCTACCTATGTTTGGTAAAAAAAATCGCAAAAAGCGTATTTTGATTGGTTTGCGCAAAAGTTATCGCGTTTACTAACAAAGAGAAAGATTTTTGTCATTTTTGGTGTTTTTTTTTTTAACGCGTAATGGCGGCGATCTGCGATTTTTTTTTCGGTACTGCGACATTGCGGCGGACAGATCGGACCCTTGACTGACATTTTTGACACTTTTGGGGTTACCAGTGACATTACTGCAGTAATCAGTGCTATACATATGCACTGTTACTGCAAAAATGACACTGGCAGGGAAGGGGTTAACTTTATTGGACAGGGAGGGGTTAAGTGTGTCCTAGGGGCGTGCTTTCTACTGTGTAGGGACATTCCTATTGGTGTAAAAGCAAAGATCAACCGTTCTACATAGTAGAACGGTCAGATCTTTACTTTTACACAGGGAGAACTGACAGGCAGCTTGTTTACACAAGCTGCTCTGTCTTTCTCCCTTCACAGGAGCGATCGCAGTGTGACTGGCGGACATCGAGTCCGCCGGTCACACGCACTGACTTGCCTGTGAACGAGCCGCGGCGGGCGCGCGCCCGCCCGCGATAGGCTCGCAAGTCAGTGACAGGCGAGTGACGTACCGATACGTCACTCTGCCTGGCCGGGGCTGACCGCCGCAGTATATAGTCGTGCGGCGGTCGGCAACCGGTTAAACAAAAATCGGATGTTGTGTTCACGTACAATAAAAATTTTATAGCCTGCACATCCAGTTTTTGTCGTCCGAAAATTCGCAATCGACTGTCGAAAGCACTAAACTAATGGTCCGAAAATCGACATATTGTTTGTCGGACGAAATTTTACTTCAGATTTTCGTGAAGTGTGTACGGGCCTTTAGTCACATTGAATGGGAGTTGTTCTGTAATGTTAAATAGGTTTCACTGCTCATCCAATCCGCTTGTACAATTGTAATAATTGTCAGGCACTGTTGCACTTATTGATGAGGCTGCATTGATCAGCAGTAGAGATGAGCTTGTGCTTTTTCTGAACCGGGTTCGGATGTCATTGAATCAATATGGCCATGTGACTATATTGAGTCAAACATGTCTTGAGTATCATCGCTCCTTTGTGTACATTAGCTGTGGCATTGGGATTCCTCACCTGCAGCTCATTGGCCCAGGAATGACAGTTGACTTCCAGGTTCACACCCAAACCCAGCTTGAAATAAACACAAGCTCATAGATAATAAGTAGTGAAATGTGTTTAACCTTTTGCCGACCGCCCACCGTAGTATTACTGCGGCAGGTCGGCTCGGCTGCGCAAAATCACGTAGTACTACGTGATTTCGTGCACAAGGTCTCCCACCAGCCTCTTGCGATCGTCAGGTAAACTGACAGAAGACCGTCTGCTTATGTAAACAAAGCAGGTGAGTCTTCTGTCAGACAGGCAGGGAGAGATCAGAAGTTTCAGCTAAGCTGAAACTTCAATCTCTCTGTGCCTGCCACAGAACTATTCCCCCACACAGTTAGTAAGCATATTTAGGTACACATTAACCCCTTTGATCACCCCCCAGTGTTAACCCCTTCCCTGCCAGTTTCATTTATACAGTAACAGTGCGTAATATTTAGCACTGATTACTGTATTAATGTCACTAGTCCCCAAAGGGCCCGATCTGTCTGCCGCAATGTCGCAGTCCCGCTAAAAAATGCTGATCGCCGCCATTACTAATAAAAACAAAAAAATAAATAATTTAAAAAATCTATCCTGTCGTTTTTAAACGCTATAACTTTTGCGAAAAAAAACAATTAAAATGCGCTTTTTGGGATTTTTTTTTTACCAAAAATATGTAGCAGAATACAAATTGGCCTAAACTGATAAAAAAAATTGATTTTAAAAAAATTTTTAATGGGAATGTTTTATAGCAGAAAGTAAAAAATATGGCGTTTTTTTTTTTTCAGAATTGTCGCTCTTTTTTTGTTTATAGCGCAAAATCTCAAAACCACAGGGGTGATCAAATACCCCCAAAAGAAAGCTCTATTTGTGAGGAAAAAAAAGGACATTGATTGTATTTGGGTACAGCGTCGCATGACCGCACACTTTTTCGTTAAAATAACGCAGTGCCGAATCGCAAAAAATGGCCTGGTCATTAAGGGGATAAAACCTTCCATAGCTGAAGTGGTTAACATTGCAGAACTTGTCCAGATCAATATAACTAAATACTGCTAGTTTTTCGTGGGATTTGTTTGTCTGCTGATTTTATGAATTCGCCTCCTTTTAGTTAATTTTTATTTACATTCCATATTCTAAATATTTTCAACATATAACATACTGATGTTGATGATAAGTCAGAGGATACACATCAGTGATGCATTGCTGCCATAGTATGCTCATTAAATGACCTGTTATTAAGCCGGCAGACCTGCCACAGCCTAAAAACAAGGTTTCTTCGAAAACTTTCCGCTCTTTTTTTTTTTTTTTTAATGCGCTTAAATTTAAAATGGTGCAGAAACTTTTTGAAGACCCCCTCATACATATGTCAGGTTATGTGCTTTTTGGCCCAGTTACTGTAATGGAGCCTGTTCTGTGCTTTATACACTTTATCTGCAATACTGAATGTAAGGTTGGAAAAAAATAAACATAATCTTAACAAAAAGACAAAGGATGTACATAACACATACAGAGAAGCAGCCGCAAGTAAAATAATACGCAGAACAGCTCATGGATCATCATCCATGGCTTCCTTGCTGTAATGTGAGGATGTGCTATGTTTACTCACTAGATCTGTCGTTATGTAAGTAGTCTTATGTGACAGTTACATGTTTGTTTATTAACAAGAATTAATCAGCAGGAGTGTGTATGGAATTTACATAACAAGCAGTTCTTGTAGTTTCTTACACTCAAATTAATCTTTTAAGCTCCAGGAAAATGTAAAGCTTCCTGTAATCACAGCATTCCATAGTATCACATCACAGTCTTTATATTGTCCAACAATCTCAACTGCTGCAATCTGTAATAATGCAAAGAGCAATGTATTTTTCTCTTACGTCCTCTGACAGTCGCCGCCCCTCATATAGTCTTCACCAATGGGTATTGACCATCGGTGAAGACTATATGAGGGGCGGCGACTCTCAGAGGACTCGGAGAAAGGAATTTTACTGTAAGATTTTACAAAAATTCAGTTTTCTCTTACGTCCTCTGACAGTCGCCGCCCCTCATATAGTCTTCACCAATGGGTATTGACCATTGGTGAAGACTATATGAGGGGCGGCGACTCTCAGAGGACTCGGAGAAAGGAATTTTACGGTAAGATTTTACAAAAATTCCGTTATTTACTTACTTACACAACAAAACGTCACACATAACCCATAATCACTGCTGTAATAGTCACCTTCGTAAAAAAGTGGTAAAATAACATATGAGAAGAGACTATTTAGTAAAACTCCAAACATGATTCTATTACAAAGAATAATAAGACACATTAGACTTCTTAGGAAAAACATGCATCAGAAATACAGTAAGGTTGAGTTCACACTGAATTCAGAACGGCTTGCAGTAGGGGTCCGGTGCGTCCCCGTGCACTGTTTCAGGTCCGAATTTTTGACTGGATTCAGACCTGAAACAGACCAGAAGAAGCACAGTGTGAATCCAGCCTAAAACCTTGGATTTCAAGCATAATTTGTTCCAGAAACATGCTTGTAATCCAAAGAACCCGTATATCAAAGCAAATTTCCCCAAAATAAATAATAGAAACTCAGATGATTCCTTCAGCAACCCTTTATTCATCTAAAAATGATTAGGGCAATACAAAATACAGTATAAAGTGTAAGCATATTGCTACACTTAGAGGCACAAAAAGAGCAGTGCCATCTAAGTGTAGAAGGATCAGTTTTATTGTAAAAAAAATAAAAAGTGGAATGACACTCACAATGTTAAAAACAATATCCCACATTAAGGAGTCTGGTGCTCATCTGTGTAAAGCAGTTGGTATATACAGTATGTGGCCAGGGGTCTGGGGGCACTGGTGGCTTCCAGTGCTTTCTGGAGAACTCAGAGACACTTGGGAACTGTTGACGTCACTTCTGGGTGCTTGGAATGCGCATTACGCCTCATGGATAAGGTAAGTACACGTGTTTAAATCACCTAGGAAGCATGATAAGTTACCATAAAATAATAAAAAAAATAAAAATATATATTATTTTATGGTAACTTATCATGTTTCCCACATGCTTGTTTCCTTTTTGTGAAAACCAAATAAAAATTAATTGAAGGTAAATCACCTAGGAAGTCCACTGGATCTGCCGCCACTTCCTTCTCCACTCACTGTTGATCCTAAAGGCTGCTCCGTAGCCACTTCGAATATGAGCCTGAAGTCCAACTCGCCAGAACAGGGTTCCTACCCCATGAGAGAGGGTAGGCATTTATTTCTGGTGAGTTGCCATTTCACTTGGAGTGATCTGCACACTGGTGGAGGATTGTGAGGTGTTTCTTCAACTGTACACTGGGATACCTTTACCTCTGCCTTTGGAGTGTGTTACGACATCTATACTCACTCATCTCACAGACTGTTTTCCCAAGGCATCAATATATGATGGACTTTGTCATTTTTTCCATAATTATGTTTAATGTGTGCATTTGAACTTTATTGTGCCGTTTATGACCAATTTCTGTTTGTGCTACTGATGCCCTATTTTGTTCTATGAGGACAAGTTGGTGATCCCTTAATATCAGAGACTTGCTGCAACTTTAGTTACACTTTAGTGAACAGACTGTTTCCCAGAGCTTGACCACTGTAGGATGAATTCACAAGCCTCCTTTTGTAGTAATCAAAAAGTAAATAAATATACAGTATTGGGTGGGATCAAAGTCTGTGCTGCCATGGGACGCAAATACACCACTATTTCAAGAAGTCATTTTCCTCTTTCTTTTTATCCTAAAAATAAGTGGGTTGAGGGGTTGCATACTGAGGAACTATTTACTTTCAAAAATAAAACTACCGTAGTCTTCATAGTTTACTTTTTCAAATTAAAATAATTAATGTTCTCAAAATCCACCACTTAACTAAAACTAAAAAGTTTAAAGATACACTTTCTCTTTTGTTCATCCATGAACATGGCTTTCCATTAATCATAACAACTGGGTTATATTGCCTCCTCCAGGAGTAGGACTAGGCAGAACAAAAAAACACTTGGCTACACCCATGGGCCGTCCGACTCCTCAGCTGGCATATAACCGCCCTCTCTGCTCTAGGTAATCAGTTTTAATCTGCCTAGTCAGGAGTAAGGACCTAGGCTCCCTGCTGAGATCTCTTGGTCCTAGCAATTTTTTCTCCTTCCATACATCTTTTTTGTTTTTTTCTTTTGGGAGATCTACAATCCACTGCCGGGCTGAGCGACGGACTGGATAATGTAGATCCAGTGGTCCCCCCTTTGTGGTCCCTAAACGTTTCTCAGTATGTTACCCCTTTGAGGAATCACTTTAAAAAAAGTAGACTAGTCCACCAGTGGTGGACCCTCCTGTTTACATGGTCGAATGAAGCAACCATGATCCCAGTAGAGGAATCCCCATCCTGTAGGACCCGGCTGACAGGAAAGTAGGGGCTGTGGCACACAGCATGTTTACGATGGCTGGTTCAGGGCTGTGGCCATTCTGGACCTCAGCCCTGGTGTCTCAGACCCCAACTGAATGGGCCAAGCTCTTGCGCTAGGGTCTGGGGTGTGCACAGGCTCCCACTGCTTATGTTGATTTAGCAGATCAGTTGGTCCATGGGCTGCAGTTTATTTGTGATGCAGCTTTGGATACAGCTCCTGTGCTAGCCAAACATTCTGTTTCAGCGGTGGTGATTAGGCGCGTGTTGTGGCTTAAAAATTGGTCTGCATACCAAGCCTCCAAGAAAGCCCTTTTAAGGCGATCGCCTGTTTAGGGCTACCCTGGATGACATCATTAAGAGTCTCACTGGGGGGAAGAGTACCGTCATGCCACAGTCTAGAAAAGGTAAGGTGCCTCGTCGCAGACGAAGGCCCTCCTTCTCAACCCATAGAAAACATTTTTTTGTGCTTTTGGGACTGAGAATAAGGGAAATAGATCTTTCAAATCTTCCCCGGGAGATTGCAAGCAACCTTGGTCTGGTAAGCTAGAGCTAGCTTCTCAGGACCCGCAGACAAGACCCTTCACCCATGATTGGGGTGGGGGGGACATCTTTGCTGGTTTCTTGCCCCGTGGACTTCTTTCGTGAACGTCAAGAATGTTTCTTTTGGGGGTACCCAGAAATGGGGGGCAAAGTTTATCCTTTTTTCTAGCCCTGAGTGTCCTTATGCAGATTTAATTCCTGCAAAGGTTCGGGTGAAATCCGAACTACCTAAGGTCCCCCCTATCCCTGTCCAGGGAATTTAATTACCTAGGTCTGATTTTAATTCTGACCATGGTGGTCCTTTCTCTGGACAATCTTCCGGAACCACAGGCAGTGATTTACCGGCTGTTGTCACACAGACAGTTCTCTCTCCCGACTTGCATACAGGTTCTGAATCTGGTGGTATCCACCTTCAAGACAATTGTTTGTACAGTCCTACATGCAGCTCCTTTAGCAGGTTCGGCTCCACAGGAGGCTTGTGGCGAGGTCACAGGTTCCTCTGGTAGACACCACAGACGCCCTAGGGGTACGATAAGACCAGTATCATCCTCAGCTCAAGCTTCTTCCGCGGTTCCTGCAAGGAATCAAGGGTGAGGGTCTTCCAATCATTCTAGTGACTGTAAACGTCCCTTGGGGGCTACCTCTCAGAGAAGACCAGTTGTTCCCAGGGCTAATCTACCATCCTGTTTTACAGTCGCTGGTTTTAATGGCTTAGCTATTGAAAGCCAGGTACTGAGGGATAGAGGTTTGTCTGGATCAGTGATCCTTACTATGGTGAAGGTGAGGAAGTCGACTTCTAGCAAGATATACCATCGCACATGGGAAGTGTACATTTCTTGGTGTGAGTCAATTGGCGCTCATCCTCGATCCCTTTCTGTGGCTCGGATCTTAGCCTTTCTTCAAACTAGGGGCATTGATCAGAGGTTGGCCTTGAGTACCATCAAGGGCCAGGTGTCTGCCTTGGCAATCTTCTTTCAAACAAACCCTAGCCACGCACTCTTTAGTTCGTACCTTCATTCAGGGGGTTCAACGCGTGGCTCCACCTGTACGGTCTCTTTTGCCGCCCTGGGATTTAAATTTAGTGCTTTCGGTTCTCCAGAAACCTCCATTTGAGAATATTTGGGAGATTCCCTTGTCTACATTATCCCAGAAGGTGCCATTCTTTGTGGCTATTACTTCGGCCCGCAGGGTTTTGTAGTTGGCGGCATTATCCTGTCGTAGTCCCTATTTAGTGGTCTATAGGGATAAAGTGGTTCTTCATCCCTATCCATCGCTCCTGCCCAAAGTTGTCTGACTTCCTTTTGAATGAGGACATTGTGCTGCCTTCCTTGTGTCCCAAGCTGGCTAATCCCAAGGAATTTGCTTTGTATTCCTTGGATGTGGTTTGTGCAATTCGGGTATATCTGGCAGCTACGGAGTCCTTTCGGAGGTCTGACTCGCTTTTTGTGGTTATGAACAGACCAAGGAAAGGACTGGCCGCTTCTTCAGCTACCATCTCCAGATTGATCAGACCTATTCTTTTAAAGGTCAGATTCCTCCTTTCCCTGACATAGGGCATTCTACTCGGCGCTGAGTGCTTCTTGGGCTCTCCGTCATCAAGCAACAATATCTCAAGTTTGCAAGGTGCCCAGTTGGTCGTCGGTGCATACGTTCACAAAATTCTACAAAGTAGATACTTTGGCATCTGCGGATGCTTCTTTTGCAGGCTGCTGTTTAAGAGGGGCTTTTCCCTCTTGGGGGTTGTTTTTATTTTTCTGATGGGACTCCTGTGACCGGATTAAGGCTCCTGTGTCCTGGTTAGGGCTTTTATGTTTAGCCTTGAGTTATTTTCCCCACCCCTTAGTTATGATTAATGAAGCGCTGTGTTCGTCGATGAACGAAAGAGTTCATCAAGGGACACAGCACCCATCCCTCCAAGGAGTTTTGATACTTCTACTACTGCTTGCTACTAAACTGATGGCCTTGAGTAGAGAGGGGGGTTATATACCAGCTGAGGACGGCCCATGGGCATAGCCAAGTGTTTTTATGTTCTACCTAGTCCTACTCCTGGAAGGAGCAATATAACCCAGTAGTTATGATTAATGGAGCGCTGTGTTCGTCGATGAACTTAGAGAAATTGATTTTACAATAAGTACAAAAATCCAATTTTTTTATGAAAAGGTCTGAAAATATAATTTTCTTTTTTTTTTTTTTATTCAGGTAAGGCTCCAGGCACACTAGCTTAAAAAAATACTCCTAGCAGCAGCTTTAAGCATTTTATTTTCTGCTTTTAGAAGCAAATAGTGTTATCCTATGTATCCATGCATAATATTTTACTCTAGAAGCTTTTTCAAAGCTTCAACTTCTAATAGCAAAAGAAAAATATTTTTTTTTTTTTTTTTTTTTTTTAAATTTTTTTGTTTTTTAAACGTTTTAGGAGAGATTTGCCAGCAGAAAAAAAAAAAAAAGCTGAAAGCTCCTAACTGCTTCTAACTATTGCTGGAACCTAAATATGAAATATTGCCTATTACTTACTGTTTTACTTACATTTTTTATCTAGCAGGTTGATTTTTAGCTGTATTTAGAGCTAGCAAATTGATTTTTTTTTTCCTTTTGCTTCTTTGTGGCCCTCAGTTAGTGCAAAGGACAATTTCACCTTTCAGGGCTGAAGTTATAAACCAAGACTGGTTGCATTTGCGAAGCTGGGTAGGGGGCTTTATTAAAGTTGAAGTTGTCCTTTAGGAATTGAAATCAAAAGTGGACCTAGCTGTTCTCCAGCAGTTAAAAGGCACACTTTTTAATTTTGCTGCTCAATGCTTCAGTAAATATTCTAAAAATCTTGGACAAAATTGTATCATTGCTACCATTAATTTCCAAAGTGCCATGATCTTTAAAAAAACAAACACTCTAAGCATCCTCAAGTGACACTTTTTTTTTTCTAGTGAGGGTTTAATTATACTTTAGGAATGTGTCTTGTAAAAAGAGACCTTGGTTGCTTCCTAGCCACCAATTGGTAGTATTTTATTGTATTGCCAAGGAGAGGGGTGCCTTTAGAGAAAAGAGAAAAAGGCATAGAAAATGTGACACTGCATCTAATCTACAGACCTGGATCTGTGTGATAAGGGACATCATTGTTGAATGTTATATGCATGCTAGAATGATAGTGTCAGTTTGGGTGAGGAATAACAGTAAAAAGCACATTAAAGAGCATCATGGGTGACAGCAGGGGAGCAAGGACTCAGGGTCTCATGGCAACATCATAGTGCTGCAATAACATGCAACTCTGGCAGTGAGCAGGTTTATTTACTTCTGAGCTGAAGCCTGAAATAAGAGCAGACAGATCTGCAGAAGCTGAGGGGAGCGGAGCTGCAAGAACCAACAAGTAAGTGGATGCTGATAATAGAATATGAGTTTATCTAAAAAGTCACAGGGCAAAAAGCAGTAACCAGTGGCAACCAATCAGGAATGATAATTGAGATTTCTCTAAAGCTAATATATGGTGAAATGTAATGAGATCAGTGCACTTTAGACATAATTGTGCTTTGTGAAGTCTAATTAAATAAGCCAGAAAGACAACTGCTATAGACATCGCATAGCAGCTGAGTATGAGGCCGACTGAAAATAGCTTTTTAAATCTGCCACCTCTGATATTGAACATCTTTTACAATTATCAGTATGTTTCTCATGTCCTAGAGGCTGATGATGTAGTTTGAGATATTTGTTATCACACAGGGAAATTTACACTTTTTCCAGTCTCCCATTACGCGGTTCACAATTCATCTGAGCAGGTCCTGAGCAGGAACAAGTCCCTTCAGAATGGGCAGATATCTTACTGCATGTTGTTTCTGTTGGATATCATACCATACATGGTCCAGTTTACATCAACAGTACATGTTTGGATGGCACAAGCAGACATGTCCATGTCTGCGTAGTAGCCTTGATGCCATCTGTATTTGGGGGCATGGGTATCACACTGTAGACTCACCCTAGACACTATATTCTCCTCCCTCCTGAGATATGTTGGCTACGGGAGGCCAGAAGGAGCTCATAGTCATCACCCATGATTTAAAATTTGGGAATGCTTAAGACTGTTTCAATTTTTCTCAACCAACAATAAACAGGTACTATTTGGCTGAAGAAAAATCAATATTGAGCATTTTCGAGCAACATAAAATGATTGTACAAATTGTAATGATCCAAACAGGTATTACAGAATACAGTACATTGAAAAAGTGTGTTTGTTTTATAAGGTTGTAAACAAAAGGTACCACATCCCTAATCTGTATAGAATCTGTACTGGGAAAGGTATCCCAAAGGGTGAAACCCACAGCTGGAACCTGAGGTGTACAGGTAGGTGCTGGGGTAAGAAGACACGAGAAGGGAGAAAAACAAGTAAGAAAGAGGGAAAGGAGAAAAAGAAAATGGAAAGAAAAAGGGGAAGGGGGAAAAGGTGAAAAGAAAAGAAAAGGGAGGGGAAAAAGAAAAAGGAAGAGGGAAAGGAAGATAAGAATCAAAATAAGGAAAGAAAAAAAGGGAGATAGGGGACGGGAAACAAAGAAAAAGGGAGGGGGGGGGGGTTTGGGAAGAAGGAAAAGGGGAGAGAAAGAAGGAAAATGGAGAAGGAGAGGGGAAAGAAAAAGCAAATAAAGATGCGAAAAGGAGGGGAGGGCTAGTGGGACTTTAAAGGTACCAGGTAGTTCAAAATGATAAGCACATAATTTAAAAACTGGAGATATTTATTAACATAACATCTTTAAAATACAAGACAAAAAATACAACATGGATACAAATAATTTGACATATACAAGAAGAGCAAATCTACTGAACATAAGGCAGTAATGATAATGTAGATACATAGGTCCAATGATGAGCATTAAACCAATCCCGACATGTTTCGCGGGCAATGATGCACCGCTTCTTCAGGGGAATAAGAGTATATCAACGTACAGTGCCTGTATGATACAGTGACAACAAACAATTATTGTTAGTTCAGGTGCATATATGTCTAACAACAAGAGCAGAAAGTGCATGCTAATATGGAACATCAAAGGAACATTCAGGGCCATCACCATAGAGAGATCCACCACCAAACCAATTGGATAGAAAGCTCCCCAGAAAAGACGTCTCACCCGCGGATGTGGAGGGGCATAGGGGGTGGGATAGAGATGTAGGTGTGGTAAGCTAAAAAAGCTTTCACCGCCCAGTAAGCAAAAAAGAAAAACCTGTTTGTAGGTCTAACATATATACCTTATTCAGTGTCTAAAATGGACACGTTTGTATAGTCAAAAGTAAAACAGGTTAAGGGCAGGAGGTGTCAAACATGGCGGCCAAGTTGGAAGGATACCCAGCGGGGTGATGATCTGTAGAGATGGAAATCAAACAAGTAGTGCATCTGTGATCAAAATGCTGTATATTATGTCTCTGTTGAATGGTTAAAAAATAAGCGAAAGGGGGGCTATACCTGCAAAGATGGAGGAAAAGTCCTTCTTGGTAAAGATAGGTAACTAGGGATATGAATAAAGCCCAAGTGTGAGCTGTTGCATTTGTATTGCTTAGTCAGAGGGGTGAGGCCAACCATCCCAGACATCTAGATAGCATATGGAAAAATCAATATATTACAAAGTGAAAGGAGAACCCGTCTATCATCAGACAACAGGTACGCCAATATGATCCTGAGTATCTTACCCGCGTGGGACCGCCATGTCCGCATACACCAATTCCTGAATGACTGAATGAGACGCTTGTTCCCCCTGTTATGGCCCTCAACCCGACGCCACGCCGCGCATGACGTCATGCGTCACGTGGGCGGGTCAGGTCCTCAACTGCGCGCGCATCCGAAGAGGCGCATGCGCAGTGTCGCTCAAACCAGGCCGCAAAGGACAGCCCAGAAAGCGGCCACAACACCGCCGGACGGATATACAACATCCGGCCAGCGGTGTGTGAGAGGACCACACATCCGCTGAGACGTCTGGAGAACACGCCACCCAGTGGCAGGAGGAAAGACCACACACATGGATAGTGCCCAGAATGTACTTTGATCGCCAAAAGAATCATAGCATGCATGTAAACAAATATGACAATAGACAATAGGGATAAAATAATAACAAAAACACCTATTAATTTTTATGTAAGATATAGAGTTATAATCCTAACAGTAAGTGGTTATTGTAGAGGAAACTTATAGGAAACAATAAGTTCCCCATAGTTTCTATATAAGGATACCATGTTATGGAGAACTGAAATCCTCCAGCACACGGGAAATTTGACATCATAGAAAATAAAACATATCATGATATTAAGTATTGACTACTACAGCGATTGGAGATATAGAATCCCAGAGAGACATCAACTCGAAAAATGAGTGTATAAAGTTTTCAATAATGAGGGTAATTAGCAGACTCACCATTCTCCAGAGTCACATCTGCGGTGCCACAGGGGGTGAATGGTCCAGAGATAAATCGTGGGCAAATAGAGGACATAGACGTTCAGCAACTAGCATCGACCGGGTTCAAGAGCAATCAAAAATGTATATAGAATGTATATGAAAAAAAGAGAAAAAGGAAGGAATAGAGCGTTGGGGAAAAGACCACTTTAGCCCAAGAAAGGTTTGTAAGTCAGGACCTCATTAATCCCAGGGGGTATGGTGGCCTCCAGGGACTCGATCCAATAGGATTCCCTTTGTAGAATCCGTTTGTCCCAGTTTCCCCCTCGGGGATCCTGGGAAATCACTTCCAAAGCAAAAAACGAGACCATGGAGTTATCATACTTGTGGCAAAAAGCTATGTGGCGTGTGACGCTCGTTTGTATTGTACCTCCCTCAGAGTGATAGATATGATCCCCTATCCGCTTGCTCAATTTCCGAATGGTTTTGCCGACATAGAATGCCCCACAGCAACAACTCATGAGGTAAATGACCCCCTGAGTGTTGCAGTCGGCATGATGTCTCGACTGAAACCACTTACCACCGGGTAAACGAATACCCGTACCGACCTTTATCCAAGGACATTTGTCACAAGAACCACAACGGTATGTACCCTTTGGGAGACCCACCTTGGTAGATTCTTTGGTATAGTGACTTTTAGTTAAACAGTCTCTAAGGGACATTGATCGTCTAAACACCAGACTGGGTCTGGCACTTAGATATTTGTGAAGAGTAAAGTCTTGAGTAAGAATCGGCCAGTGACGCTTCAGAATCCTACGCAGAACATCATCGTGAGCAGAGTATGTGGTAATAAATCTGACACTTTTGTCATCTTTTTTGGAGGTAGTTTTGTATAACAAGTCGGCTCTCGAATAAGTGATGGCTCTATTGTAGGCCTTCCTGAGCAGTGTCTTGGAATATCCTCTGGCAAGGAGTCGCTCACGGAGCAGGCCAGCCTGGACATAAAACTTAGCCTCCATGGAACAATTCCTACGGAGCCTTAGATACTGGGCATAAGGGATACTTGCAATCAAGGGGGCGGGGTGGGCACTTGCTGCGCTTAGGATAGTGTTACCTGCACTGGGTTTGCGGTAAAGATCCGTGTCGATAAGGCCATCCGGGGAGAGGCTGATGTTCAGATCAAGGAATGAAATCGTGTGTCTGTCAAACGTGTAAGTAAATTTAAGATTTAGATTGTTATGGTCAATGGCTTTCAAAAATAATGAGAGTTCATCTACTGTACCTGTCCATATGATCAACAGATCATCAATGAACCTGTACCAAATTAAAATGTGAGACATCCACTGTTCCATTCTCTCGTCCGAAAAGACCAGCCTCTCCCAGGCACCCAAATATAAATTCGCATAAGAGGGAGCGCAGCAAGTGCCCATAGCTACCCCCTGGACCTGCAAGTATGTTTGTTCCAAAAAGGTAAAATAATTTCTCGTGAGAATGAATCTTAATAACCGGAGGACAAAGTCCATCAAGGGCCAGGTATTATAATCCTGTTCCTTGAGGAAAGATTCGGCCATCCGGATGCCCTGGTCGTGCGGGATACTAGAGTATAACGCCTCAATATCAATTGCTACAAGCAGGGCATCCGGAGGGACCTGAATCTCCTCAAGGTGTTTGAGAAGGTCGGTGGTGTCCCTGATATAGGACGGAAGTGCAAGGACATGAGGAAGTAAGAATGAGTCCACAAATTTGCTGGCGTGCTCAGTGAGCGACTCGTTGCCAGAGACGATGGGTCTCCCAGGTGGGTGCACCAGGCTCTTGTGCACCTTGGGCAAGGTATAAAAGGTCGGAGTTTTGGGATATTTGGTAAATAGAAAGTTATACGTGTCCCTGTCTATGAGGCCCTGGGAAAGGGCCTCAAAACACAGGGACCTGTATTCACAAATGAAATCCTCAATGCAACCGGGCTCAATGGGCAAATACCATTGCCGGTTGCATAAGACTTCTAGACACATAGTTTCATACTGGGGAGGAGTCATAACAACTATGTTACCCCCCTTGTCTGATTGTTTTATAAGGATATTTTTATTGCTTTGAAGTGAGAATAGAGCCAGGGCCTGATCTCTAGTGAGATTTCTAGGGATGGGGGGCAAAGAAGTCTTTTTTAAGTCTCTGGACACTCGTTGAACGAACGTCCAGATGTTAGCATTGTTCGATAGATCAGGAAATTTCTCTGATTTCGGTTTGAAAACCTTTTTTGAAATGATTTGAGGAGTGGGAGGAGGAAGGGTTTCATCAGGTGAATCCAATGAATCAATCATGGACACAACTTCCGTGTTACCCTCTTCATATAACAAAACCAGGTCCTTGATGGCCCGACTCTCAGCCATGGTCAAGTGCCTGGTCTGTTCGGCCAGTTGTTTTTCTAAGTTTTTTTGTTTCCTATCTTTGTCAAACATGAATTTAAAAGTAAGATTCCTTGCAAATAAGTGTAAATCTTTTATGGTTTCAGAAGTATCGATAGCCCTGGAAGGGCAAAAGCCTAGACCCAGGCCAAGCACTTGTTCCTGGACAGGAGTCAAGTGAAACGGGGTTAAGTTAATAATATTAAGTTTGTTAGAGGCATTAATGTGTGTATTGGAATTGTTTAGGTTGTTTTGGGTTTCACGTACATGTTTAAGTTGCCCTGTTTGGTGTTCCTGGGTGTTTGGGGATTGGGTAGTTCTAAAAAACCGTCATCCGATATAGCGGAAGCGGAATCACTAGTGTTAGAGGGTAGTGAGGTGTTTCTGGCTAGTACTTTCTGTAGTGTAGGGGCTATATTTGGTAGACTCGTGGACGTGTTTAGATTAGCGAGTGTATCAGGTTTTTTCTTATTTTGACTCGAGGGTAAAGTGGGTGAAGGGCCAGCACTGCCTCGTCCTCGTTTCTGGGCCTTAGTGCGTTTGTTGGAAGCAGGGGGACCTGCTCGTGGTGCTCGTGATTGGTGCGAGAGGGAACTAGCCAGACTAGAATCAGATTCTACATTATCATCCGTGATATCAACGTGATTGGTAGTGCGTGTGCAGTGTGTATATAGGGGGCGAGTTTTGAGATTCCATTTGTAGGCATAGCCTTCATTGAAGGCTTGTTTGTCTTTTTGGAACTTAACTTGTTTTTTATGAATAATCTCTTTATTCATAATCTCTAGTTTGGCCTTCACCTCTGTCCAAGCTGGAGCGAAATTTGGGGCCTCGAAGACCTGTTTATATTTGGTATTCATTTGATCTATTTCACTGTCTAACGCTATCATATCCACCTTATACTGGGTCACGAGTGATTTCATCAAATCTTGACTGCATGTATTAAGTATACTCTCCCATTCTTTTTTGAAAGTCTCAGATGGGTCTCTCAAAGTAGGGAGCGTGTGTATCCTCAGCCCTTGGGGACTGATATTCTCGTCAATGTACTTGAGGAAATACTCGATGTGCCAGTAAAGATGTGATTTGCGTTTTAATAGGTTATACATTTTGCTTAAATAGGTCCTTAGGTCTTCCTCTGTTTTGGTATGAGATTCACACGTGGATTGTATACCTGTCATGAAACCGGTCCATGCTGTGCCTAACAAGTCCATGCCTGTGCCCACAATTTCGGACCAAACGACCACCAGCGACCTCAAAGGATGCAAAGCTGGAGAGAAAAAAGCACAACTACTCCGGACCAGAGTGTGTGCCCCGGGAAACAAAAACAAAAACTAGAATTACTGTCTCTCTGGGATATCAATAAAAGGCTGAGCATATAATCCAAGTAATATGTTCATATAGAAAATACTGTAATGTAATACAATTTTACAAACACTTGGCATATAGCCAAAAAAAGAAAGGCGCCCTCAGGTGTGTTATCCACCTAAAATTAATTGAAAAAGTGTGTTTGTTTTATAAGGTTGTAAACAAAAGGTACCACATCCCTAATCTGTATAGAATCTGTACTGGGAAAGGTATCCCAAAGGGTGAAACCCACAGCTGGAACCTGAGGTGTACAGGTAGGTGCTGGGGTAAGAAGACACGAGAAGGGAGAAAAACAAGTAAGAAAGAGGGAAAGGAGAAAAAGAAAATGGAAAGAAAAAGGGGAAGGGGGAAAAGGTGAAAAGAAAAGAAAAGGGAGGGGAAAAAGAAAAAGGAAGAGGGAAAGGAAGATAAGAATCAAAATAAGGAAAGAAAAAAAGGGAGATAGGGGACGGGAAACAAAGAAAAAGGGAGGGGGGGGGGGTTTGGGAAGAAGGAAAAGGGGAGAGAAAGAAGGAAAATGGAGAAGGAGAGGGGAAAGAAAAAGCAAATAAAGATGCGAAAAGGAGGGGAGGGCTAGTGGGACTTTAAAGGTACCAGGTAGTTCAAAATGATAAGCACATAATTTAAAAACTGGAGATATTTATTAACATAACATCTTTAAAATACAAGACAAAAAATACAACATGGATACAAATAATTTGACATATACAAGAAGAGCAAATCTACTGAACATAAGGCAGTAATGATAATGTAGATACATAGGGTATGGGTATCACACTGTAGACTCACCCTAGACACTATATTCTCCTCCCTCCTGAGATATGTTGGCTACGGGAGGCCAGAAGGAGCTCATAGTCATCACCCATGATTTAAAATTTGGGAATGCTTAAGACTGTTTCAATTTTTCTCAACCAACAATAAACAGGTACTATTTGGCTGAAGAAAAATCAATATTGAGCATTTTCGAGCAACATAAAATGATTGTACAAATTGTAATGATCCAAACAGGTATTACAGAATACAGTACATTTATATTGCAAGTTTGGAACAGTTTGTGAAAATTGCATCTACTGGGTGTAAAAACTCCTTCCCTGCCTTGCTTTACTGGGAGTTCTCCCATGGCTTTGTTACATAATTTATAGGACTGGGCATGAATAGCTATAATGGCTTAATAAATGGATACAATAGGAATGTAGTTAACAATGTACAGATTTCTGTGGTCAGGCTTTCAGACGTGTATAGAGGTCTATACGCTTCACAAAGGCACTGTTAGGGAAGGAATGAGGTTGCAAACTAAAGCAAGCCATAGGTTACTCATATGTGAAATTACACACTATCCCAAAAATTGCCAAGGTTCGTTATTAATTTTCCACTAGGAAATCTTTGCTCCCATATCAGTAGTATCACCTTTTTTTGAATACAGTTTGCAAAGTTTTCAAGTCATGAGCACTCACATTTTTTTAACTGTGAGGTGCATCCATATACACAGCTGAAGCTTACAATACGTACAAAAATACATTATGCATAAAATTATATCTCCGCAAGACATGTATTTGTTAACTTGTAGCATAAATGTATACCCAAGTTGTTTGTTTGCTAGAACATTTCATGCTTTTTCAGATTTTTTTAAATGTTGTATTATATCCACCAGAATTTTTAATTCTGTCCAAAGGATAATGTAACTAGAGCTAAGTAGCAATGTCAGGCTCAGTTATATCAGGTAGAATAAACTTACAAGTGTACAAGTGTTGGATCTGCTGCAAAAGTACAACACTTGCTATTGTAACATACTGTGAACACTTTACTGGCACCATAACAGTATGTGGATACAATCTTTAGACCAACTAAACCAATTTTTGAATATTTTTATTGTTCTACAACTTCCCATTGTAAAGTTCCATATTACCCTCCTCGCATCTTCCTCATGCCCAACAGTTTTCTATGAAGGCATATTGGACTGGGAAAAATATCCTGTTCTAACTTTTCTTCATTTAACTGAGACAGCAGTTCTTCCACAAGAAAGAGCAGCATTTCACTGGTGGGAAAAAAAAGAACGGGAGCAGATTTGGGTTCTGTTGGAGTTAGCCAGGGTGGCCATCTGGGATGAATTTACATTTTAACCTATTGCAGAATTGTCCCTGCAAGCAGTCACTGATGATAATTCTGAAAAAAATGTATTCCTTTTATTCTGTATTCTTTGTGGTCCAAACAGCTTGTCAGTATTTACTGTTTCATACTGGGCCTCTTTGACTATCTATCTTGGGCTTTGTGCTGAACTCTCTAAGTATATCCTTTCTGTCACCTGTCAATTATATCCAGGTCATACTTGGTACTTGGTTATGCTTTTGGGAAGCTTTCCAATAATGTCTACTGTGAGCATAAAAAAGTGTCCTCCCTACCCTCTGGAAGCCTCAGCTTCAAATATCCTAATGACACTACACTTCAGATACGGTTGGACGTTTTTCACAGCTTCTTTGTGTTTTGCCTCATTTTACGATGCAAATACAGCAGACCTAAAAGCCTCCTAATAAAATAATTTACAAAACAAGCATTTTTCCATTGACTTTATATATGCACTGCACATAAGCACAAGGTTGAGACTAGTGTACTAGCACCATGGTCAGAAGTTGCACTTTACACATAATATTGCCACCTAGAGGCAGAACTACTAATCAAAGTATAATATATGAGAATGGTTGTTGCACCCATATTTGTATAAACAGCATGCTAACATTTCCCCTCATTTCCTGCTTGTAAAATGATGTCAGACAGAACAAAAAGGGAGTGGATATCTCCTCTATAAGAATAAAATAAAAAAGTATTTTCTAGCAGCATGAGGAAGGCTTAGACAATAAGGTTTTCATTCCCGTGGGGTAGATTTTTCTACATTTCTGTCCAAGTGACAGGTGTCATATAGTACAGGAAGCAAAGAAAATTTTCTTGAATAGGAGCACAGATAGAATCCTAAAACCTAAGAGACACTAACCCCTCACTACTCTATTTAAACCTAAAGAATATTTTGGTTGGAGTTGGACTTGCTTTTTTTTATTTCTGTATACTGGAAGCATTTTTTTTTAGAACAAGAGTGAGGAGAATCTTTAAACATAGTCACCTGTTCCATTGATAACCGTCTAATGGGCCATACACACTATACAATTGTCTTTAGATTTCTTCCTTTAGATTTACCAAAACCATATAATATGAGGTCAAATCTAAACACTTTCACTTTGTAAGCAATCAGGCAGGCCCTTACACTACATAGTTTAAGGTAAATCTAAAGGAAATCTAACAACAAAAGTTGTATAGTGTGTATCCAGCTTAAGAGAGGATATTTACTTTCTGTTGTGATTCCAGGATGAGACACAGACGGCAAAAAATAAATGCCAGAGTTTTTTAAAAATTCCATATTCTATCTAAAATAAAAAAATTTGCTATAGATACACTTTATAGTTACTGATGTCTATGTTTATGCTTGGTAATGTGCAATTCTAATGTTTAGGTGACAAATGGAGGCAACCCATGAAACTGAGATAAAACGATGGATTTGTCCAAAACCAAAGCAGCGCCAGAAGAAGTGTGAAGGCGATGGAATGAGATCTATTTCAGAGACACCCATGCTTCTTTGTTCCCAGCGGTTTCAAGATCAAGGCCTAAGACGTAAAGCTATTTCTCAGGATAACATAAAAGCAAGAAGCCATTCTCGCCCTAGTGCCATGGAAAGCAGACCTAATGATTCAGATCTTGATCTACACCCACAGCCTAGTCGATGTTTTTCGGCAGAAGAAGCAGTACGTGTCATCAAGTCTGTCTTGGATGAAGAGCTGAAGGACTGTGTTTATGATGCCACCACAAGCCAACATAGAGCAATGCAGCTTGCTGAGTTAGTAAAGGCAGCAGTAAGAGATCTTGGGTATGAGCGGTACAAACTTGTCTGCTTTGTTGCAATGGGTCCAGTATCACAAGGCACTATATATTGCTGCAGCAGAAGTGTGTGGAGTCCAAATTCAGATACATATGCAGAATATCTGTTCCAGAATAATTCTCTCTTTGCACTATGTGTTGTGTATGCTGGATACTATGAATGACACGATCTACAGCACTAGATGGGAGTTGTAGCACAGGGATTTTATTAACGGGAACAGGAGGGCTTATACTATTACAATAGAACATGCATTTTTAAAAGCAAATAATATGAAGACATACATGCTAAGGAAAATTAAAGAAAAAACACACTTTTATTTCAGAAAGACATTTAATCCACCTTAGCCCAACAGGAACCCTTGAAATAACTTTGCAGTCTCAGGGAATCCCTGTTAAAAATTACAATATCTACAACTCACGATACATTTGTGTGATGGTCAGTGCGAAGAATGCTTCTTACACTTGTGGTTATTGAGACAAATTACCCCTTTACAGATAGTTAAAAAGATCAATGGTGTCGGTGGGAAATAGAAAATGCTCTTTGTTCAAGGACCCCCTAACAGCTTCTGGAGGACCCCTAGGGTTCCATGGAACCTAGGTTGAGAAACCCTGCTTTAGACATTCATACACATCAGATATTACTTTTTGTCAGTATAGCACCGGAGTGAATAAGGAGGGTGCAAGAGACATACAGTGAAGCCAAACAGAGAATGAAAAAAGTGCATGTAACCCAATATTAGAGCTAACATTAGCAGGGATGGAGCAATTTTAGAGATATAGATCAGACTACATAAACACTCAATCTTACTTATAAATCTCTAGAAAATTAACAATCTAAGATTTTGTTCACACAATACTTTTAATCTTAAAATTTAATTTCTTTTATTGTAAATATGTGAAAAGTTTATTCTTGATTGTTGATTAAATAAATACTTCATATTAGCCTTTTATCTCATGTGCTACTTTTGTTGTATAAAACTCAGGATGATCACTCTAATGCTTGCCATATGTTATTCATTTTTTCATGTTGAACAAAAAAAACAAGTCGATTCCCCCATTCACACATTCATTGTGGATAGGGGAATCTTTCCTGCTGTGGTATTGTATTCCTGACAGCAGGGAGACTTCTCCTCCATCAGAATACAATAATCAGTGTTGCCGGCTATTGCTGGCTGCACTGATCGTTCGGGAAAATTTGACAAGCTGGTTGTATATAAGTCCCTTGATAGATCGACTTGTGTACCACCAGCTTGCCCATACATAGATGGAAATTTGGCTGGATCCCCTGTCAGAACACAATAGCACAGAAGGAGAGATTCCCCCATGCAACTTGAATGTGTGGATGGTGGAATCAGAATATTTTTTTTTTTAGTTCAACCCACTGGAATAATATATGGGCTGTCTTAGCAATAGTTTTCTTGCGTTTATCCTTTATATCTCCTGTAGTCTCCATGGTCGGTTCTCTACAACCTCTGGTTGAAACCTGCACCATCATTTTTTCAAAAAAAACCTTACTGGTCGTAAGTGTCTTCTTCCTTAATCTGTGCTAGGCCACAGGCGACATCTATACCTAAATTTGTGCATGCAATACATGAGAGCTGGCACTGTTAAATATGCTCAATAGGAAACTTCTCCAGATTTCGCATTGGCTCATGGGAAAGATCCATCATGCGTGTGTGCCATATGAGATCTGGCATGGTTTGTTATCGCAGAATAACAAACCATTCCAGATCTTGTGCAACCGGAAGAAGAAGAAAAAAGGAGCTTAGAGAAAATTTATTAAAAGCATACACTTTTATTCTTGAACATCAGCATTGTAACAGCAATACAAACAATAGTTATTTTTGACAATCCAATGTTAGTTTACTTAAAAAATCTTCTTTAATGTTGTGGTTGCTTCCTGTTTGCTGGCTATCTCTTTACCCAACTTCCTTGATTCCCTGCATGCTTTGCAGTCTCTCCTCTGCTTTTCACTGTTTATTTCTAAGGACTTCATATCCCATGGTTCCTTGCTGCCTACAAGCAGTGATTCCTGTACTGACTCCTCCTCCTAAAACTCCTCCTCTCGGCACCTCTGTAGTTTACAAGGCAGGCTCCATGAAATGTGTTACACAGCAGCGCCTTCTCACGGGGCATAGTAAATACGTGCCATAGAATATAAGGAGGTCAATGTGTGGGGATCTTCACAAAGTACGTTTAAAGAAGAAGCCTGGGCTAACATTATCTAAGCTTAAAACGGAGTTCCACTGATTTTTGTGTTTATTGAAAGTCAGCGGCTACAAAAAGTGTAGCTGCTGACTTTTTATAAACACACACTCACCTATCCAACAGTCCAGCAATGCAGCCGCCCAAAGCCTCGCTCCTCTCCCTCTCCTCTGCGCCGGCATTGCAAGTGTGGGAGGGGGAGAGGAGAACTAGGCGGCTCGAGCAGAAGTGGGAGCATGTACCTGTCAAAACCAGGTACCTGTTCCCCCCCCCCCAAAAAAAAAAATGACATGCCAAATGTGACTTAAGGGAGAGGAGTGCTTAAAGCGGAACTTCCCCTTTTGGGTGGAGCTCCGCCTTAAACCTGCTTCAACCCCTATTCTAAGCCCTATACAGGCAGTCCCCGGGTTACAAACATACCGAGCGACCCTTACTTACAAACGGAGAGAGACAACAGGAAATGAGGAGAAATCTAGCCCTAGAAAGGGAAATTCAGTCCTGTAAGAGTTCTCATGTGAAAAAGATGTCTCCACTGAAGCTCTATCACTAATTCTTGTTTTCACAACAACCCAAAATTTTCAAAATAAAGTTGACATAGGGACAGAAAGTGAGGTGAAATCTTCTGAATGGGGTACAGACAGCAAAACAAATGGCACAGGGGTGTTAACCATCCCCTATGCTATCCAAAAAAAACTCCAAATTTTTATTTTGGCTGGAGCTAAAATTAAAAAATGTACCTGTTCCCACTTACAAATTCGACTTAAGCACAAACATACAGTCCTTATCTTGTTTGTAAACCGGGGACCGACTGTACCAGGGATATGCAAATGGTGGCCTTCCAGCTGTTGCAAAACTACAAGTTCCATCATGCCTCTGCCTCTGGTTGTCATGCTTGTGGCTGTCAGAGTCTTGCTATGCCTCTTTGAACTTGTAGTTCTGCAACATCTGGAGGGCCACAGTTTGCATTATGCTGCCCTATACTAACTATCCTGTAGAGGAAAGATGTGTATACTTACCTATTATCATGGTGTTCCAGTCACATGTTCGGCTCCCAGCACCAGCTTCAAGGGAGAGGAGGGACAGTGGATAACAGATGCTCCATAGTAAGTCTATGGGGGATGTCACCATCCAGGCATTGCAGACATTGTCACTAGGGATGATCGAACGGTTCGGGTCGACCATCGGTTCGACCCGAACATTGGATGTTCGATATTCGGCCGAATACCGAACTTTTTGCGGCAAAAGTTCGGTATTCGGCCACCAGAACCGCCCAAAATGCACTGGGACAGGAACTGGGCTTTAAAAGCCCGTGATTGGCCCAGAAACGTCTGCAAAAGCCAATGAGGGGGCAGGAGTCTCCTAGGAACGTGATTGGAGTGACTACGGGGACCAGAGGCCAATCAGGAGTGAATACGCCCCACACTATATAAGATGGCCCCGCCTAACCCCTAGCACAGTTATCCAGAGCCTGTTGAAGAGAGTTGAAGCAGTTCTGTCTGACTCCTGCTTGCTACACTACATTTCCTATATATCGAGTGGTTCTAAAGCTCCATATAGCAGAATTGTATTTAGCTTACAGCCAGTGTAGTTAGATACAGCGATTGTGCTGGTTCTTAGAGTTAAAAAAAAAAAAAAAAAAACTTAAGGGACAGTGTCAGTCTTCTGCTGTATGGAGCTTTCTATTTAGTGGAAAGGGATATCTAGTGTAGTTAGGGAACTTTGTACTACATTAGTTAGATTTGAAAATTTAGTTTCTGTAGGGAAAGTGTGAGGGTTCTGTTTAGTGAGCACGTGGCACAGTGCTGCTGTATCACAGCAGGTATACGTGCTTGCTAGGCAGCAAAATACAGTGACAACTTAACGCCTGTTGTTCAAAGCGTTAGGTGCACTGTACAAAAGCCTTTGCAACTGTGCGTGACACGCAACTGCTGTGCTGTATCCAGCGACAACTGTGGGTCGCATAGCAGTGTGCGTTTTTCACCGCACACAGTTGCCAACGCATCAGTGACAACCTAACGCCTGTTGTTCAAAGCGTTAGGTCCACTGTGCAAAAGGCTTTGCTACTGTGCGTGAACCGCAACTGCTGTGCTGTATCCAGCGACAACTGTGGGTCGCATAGCAGTGTGCGTTTTTCACCGCACACAGTTGCCAACGCATCAGTGACAACTTAACGCCTGTTGTTCAAAGCGTTAGGTGCACTGTACAAAAGCCTTTGCAACTGTGCGTGACACGCAACTGCTGTGCTGTATCCAGCGACAACTGTGGGTCGCATAGCAGTGTGCGTTTTTCACCGCACACAGTTGCCAACGCATCATTGAGAAATATGCCTGGTAGACCAAGAAAAGGCATACGTGGCCCTGCTGCGGAAAGGGGCACAGCTTCTAGGGTGTCTAGAGGCAGGGGTGGACGTGGTGGTCAGTCCTCAGCCAGGCCACCATTTGGATTGTTCTCCGGCAGTGGCCAAGCTATACGTCCACAGTATGTACAGGAGGTGGTGGACTATATGAACAAACCCTCATCATCGGCATCATCTGCAACTACAGTGACCCAGGCAGAGAAAAGTGGTCAGTCTTCTGCAGTTGTCAGAACAAATACAGATGAGTCCATGTCCACCTCATGTCCTCCCTTAGACCCAATTTCAGACATGGCAGAGGAGTCAGCTGAGCTGTTTGACCACAGTGTCGGCCATCTACTCCAGCCTGATGCTCAGTCCTTTATGGAGTCTGATGTTGGGTCTGAGTTTGAGGAGGAGGCAGAGCAAACAAGAGGGGAGAGCAGACGGCCCGCTCCATCTAAGGACGCACCTGTTGTCTCCCAGGCCAGGCCTGATGCTCAGTCTTTGATAGAATCAGATGTTGGGTCTGAGGTTGAGGAGGAGGCAGAGCAAACAAGAGGGGAGAGCAGACGGCCCGCTCCATCTAAGGCCGCACCTGTTGTCTCCCAGGCCAGGCCTGATGCTCAGTCTTTGATGGAGTCAGATGTTGGGTCTGAGGTTGAGGAGGAGGCAGAGCAAGCAAGAGGGGAGAGCAGACGGCCTACTCCATCTAAGGCCGCACCTGTTGTCTCCCGGGCCTCTATACACACCTCATCTTGCTGGGCCTTTTTTGAGACATCCCATGCAGATAAAACAGTTGCGATCTGCAAGATTTGTAAGAAGGGTATAAAACGTGGCAAAAATGTCAACCACCTGGGTACAAGCTGCCTAAACAGGCATTTGACAACCCACCACTCGGCCCGTTGGCAGGAGCATTTAAAGAACCCACAAAAGGGCCAAAGATTGGTCAGTCGGCCTCCTAGTTCTCCTCGCGCTCCTCCTCATGCTCCATCTGCTCCACCTGCTCCACCTGCACATCAGTCTGTTCCTGGCCCTGCTATAGTCACTCGTCACCTGTTGGCAGCCTCCACTGGCAGGGATGATGATATAGCAGGCAGTGTCGCATCTACCTCCAGCACACCACCAGCTGTATCATCTAGACGCCAAATTTCGATTCCACACATGCTGGAACGAAAAAAAATGTATACTCCCCGCCACCCACATGCCCAGCGTCTAAACAGTAGTTTGGCTAAACTACTGGCTCTGCAACTATTACCATTTAACCTGGTAGAGTCTGCTCCCTTCCGTGACTTCGCAAAATGTGCAGTTCCACAGTGGCAGGTGCCAAGTCGGCATTACTTTTCCCGTAAGGCCCTGCCATCCCTATACCAACATGTGGAAGGCAATGTAGTGTCATCCCTGGCCAAGTCAGTCAGCCGTAAGATACACTTGACGGCTGACACTTGGTCAAGCAAACATGGGCAGGGACGGTACATTTCTGTCACTGCTCACTGGGTGACACTGCTTGCCAGTGGAAGGGATTGTAGCCAGGGCTCGGTGCTGCAGCCAGTGTTGCCCCCACGTCTGCAAACAGCTGGTGGTGTCGCTGATCCGGGTAGATCGATCACTTCTACCCCCTCCTGCTCCTCCTCCTCTACCTCCTCCATGCCCTCCTCTGCAGAATGGTCCTTTGAATATGATGAGATACCACGTAAACGTTCAAAGGGCTATTCTATGTCTCAGGCCAAAAGGTGTCACGCAGTGCTGCAGCTTGTGTGTCTAGGGGACAGGCAGCACACTGCCCCTCAGATTCTTGGGGCTCTGCAGGCACAGGCCCAGAGGTGGTTGACACCACGCCAGCTGCAGCCAGGGATGGTGGTTACTGATAATGGGTCAAACCTCCTGGCCGCCCTTCGTCAGGGAAAGTTAACCCATGTGCCATGCCTGGCGCATGTGCTGAATCTCGTGGTACAGCGGTTTTTGAACTCGTACCCGGGAATGCAGGATGTGCTAAGGATGGCAAGAAGGGTGTGCAGTCACTTCAGGCGGTCGTACAGTGCCACTGCACGTTTGGCCGAAGTGCAGCACGAGTTTCACCTGCCGGTACACCGCCTCATCTGTGACATGCCCACCCGCTGGAACTCCACCTTGGCTATGCTGCAGCGCCTGTACACGCAGCAGAGGGCCCTCAATGAATACCTATGCGAGTACGGCACCAGCACTGGCTCTGCGCGCCTGGGCTTCTTTTCACCACGGCAGTGGCTTTTGATTAAGGATGCATGCGCTGTCCTCTCGCCATTTGAGGAGGCCACAAGGATGGTCAGCCGGGACAGCGCATGCATCAGTGACACCCTACCGGTACTGTTTTTGTTGGAGCACACTCTGCGTGGCATTATGGACAGGGCACTGGAGGCAGAGCAGCAGGAGGAAGAGGAGGACTTCCTTGCCTCTCAAGGCCCCCTTTATCCTGAGAATCCTGACCCCATTATGCCTAGCTCCCAGAGGCCCGAGCAGGATCCAGGGGTGGAAGAGGAGGAGGAGGACGATTCTGCGGGAACTTTTGCAGGGTTTGAGGAGGAGGAGGAGGAAGACATGCGGCAATCTGCAAGGCCTAGTTTGACTCCCTCGGGACACTTTGGAGTAGTACGTGGCTGGGAGGAGGAGGAGCCCGTTGAAGATAATGTCGTTATGAGTGACCCCGAGGAGTCAGCTTCTCAGGCCTTCGCTAATTTGCGACGCATGGGAAACATCATGCTCCAGAGCCTGCGAAAGGACCCCAGAATCAAGGCCATTAAAGAGACTAACCACTATTGGTTGGCCACCCTACTTGACCCCCGGTACAAGTGTAAAGTCTCGGAGCTTTTCCCATCCACCCATAGAGTCCACAGGATCAAATCCCTTGAGGACAGTCTCAAGAGGAATCTGGTGAACATGTTCCCCGACTCCCGTAGGGTGCAGGGGCGGGGACAACCTACCATGGATTCTACTGGTGGTCACGAGAGGAGCGTTGGAGAAGGCGTGCGGTTGACGGATGCCTTTCGGTCTTTTTTTAGTCCTCACCGCCCAGGCCTCTCAGCTGCCACATCGCATCGACACCGTCTGCATCACATGGTGGACGATTACGTGAGGGCACAAAGTGACACAGAGGGCTTTTCATGTGACGAATCCGATCCACTGGCATACTGGGTCTTAAGATTAGACCACTGGCCAGAACTGGCCCAGTATGCCATGGAGTTGTTGGCCTGCCCTGCTTCCAGTGTCCTATCGGAACGGGCATTCAGCGCAGCAGGAGGATTCGTCACAGACCATCGAACGAGACTCTCCACCGACTCAGTCGACCGTTTGACATTCATTAAGATGAATCAGTCGTGGATATCAAGCTTTGATGCACCTGATGCAGACCTTGTAGACTAGGCTATCGTTGTGATGTGGCAGTTGAGCCTCAGTTTAAGCCTGGACCATGGTGCCACCCTCAAACCCTCCACACCTTTACAATTTTTGGGCCTCCTTCAACACCAGCTCTTTGGGGTTAAGGTGGGGAGGCTATACTAAAACAAAAACGACAATGTTTGCGCACCTGTTCCATAGGTGCACACCTTTACAATTTTTGGGCCTCCTTCAACACCAGCTCTTTGGGGTTAAGGTGGGGAGGCTATGCTAAACAAAAACTACCATGTTTGCGAACCTGTTCCACAGGTGCACACCTTTACAATTTTTGGGCCTCCTTCAAAGCCAGCTCTTTGGGGTTATGGTGGGGAGGCTCCGCCAACACCAAAACTACCATGTTTGCGCACCTGTTCCACAGGTGCACACCTTCATAATTTTTACGCCTTCTTCAACACCAGCTCTTTGGGCTTACAGTGGTATGGCTCCGCCAACACCCAAACAACAATTTTTGCGCACCTGTCACACAGATGCATATCATTGTAATTTTTTTCCTTACAAAGGCAATTATTGCTTTCATTACCAGCACTTTCATAGGGATATGGTGTCAAGGCATCGTCCGCACCACCAAATGCCCAATTTTTAAGCATCCTTTACTTCTATTCAAAGTCAAGAGACAACAGTATTCATCCAAAACATCTCTAATCTTGTTCACTCTGCACTACATTGTGGCCCCTACCCCTAACCCTCAATGTATCCGTGCATATATGTCTGTTTCTTGTGAGATTTCAAGTTAAAGTGCACCAAACACCATTTTACATGAAATAAAGTGCAATTACATACATCTTTGGACTTCTTGAAACATTTGGTAATAAAAGCCCCATTGTGGAAATACACCCGTTAATTATATGCACATTTAAAGAGACAGCACCTTTTTCCAAAAAAACCTCTAATCTTGTTCCCAGTGCACTGCATTATGTCCCCATCATACACATTGGCTGAGCCGTTGATTAGGAGCAAAAGAAAGGTGCGGTTAAGCAAAAAAGTCATTTTTGAAGGTTTGGTATGCTGTAATTCTGGTTCTGGACATGCTACAGAGCCGAAACTTCACAGGTACACCTTTTAGACCCCCCAGACACTAAATCCAAAGAAATCTCTTTTTTTTTTTAATTTTTTCAATAATTGGCTATCTATCAAAAACGACAATTTTTAAGAACTTTTTTTTGTGTGATTAATAGTCCCTGGGGCATGACCCAGAACCCTAGGCACTTTTTAGGGGCATTTATTGGGTTTTAGGGCTTAAAAATGGTGTTTTTTGATTACAGAAGTTCGGGTCCCATTGATTTCAATGGGGTTCTGAAATCCGAACCGAACTTTCGTGAAGTTCGGGTGTTCTGGTCGAACCGAACTTTTCAAAAGTTCGATCATCCCTAATTGTCACTGCTCTCTCCCCTGAACCCGGCCGCTGGGGGGATCATATGAACGAACAAGAGTGCCCTTAGATTAGGGTTATACACATCTTTATTTTGCAAAATAGTTAGTATAGGGCTTAAAATTGGGGTGGGAGCAGGTTTCAGCTTAGAAAGTACTAGCCCAGACTTCTACTTTAAAAAAATTCAAGATCGTTCAGAGTAATAAGAGTAGGCTAGAAATATTTAAAACAGAATATGAAAATTAACTCACTGATGTCTCCCTGCCCTTTAGAGGTTTAGTATGCTGGGAGGCGGGGTTTATGATCACGTGATGGCCATGATTGGCTGTTGCAGCGGTCACATGATCAGAAAGCTCCCATTCGCAAGCAGCGATCAGGAACTTTCCGTTATCTGCTGGTAACTGTCCTGGGAGTGCTCCAGGATCATGCGTGGGCACGATGTCTCGGCACAGCTCTATTTGTTCCAATTCACGCAAATTTGAGGCCGCTCGGCACCAAGGCCCACCCACCGAGAGGCCACAGCCAGTTTTTTCTGTGCGGCCAATGCCAAGGGGTTAAATTAGTTTACATTTTGACCATAGATACGCTTTAAGTAAAAACAACTCTTTTTTTAAAATACATAGCTCGATGTTTTGGGATCGGCATGCAGAGCTACATGCTCGATGGATTTTTTTGTTAGCGGGGGGGGGGGGGGGTAAATAGCTTCAAGACTAAACATAGTTGGGCTTTCTATAAGCACACATACATGAAATAAGGCAAACCAGTGGACAGGTAGATGCCTTCTGCATACAGTCTGCATAGCACACACATGCAAAAGAAATGACTATCAAATATAAAGGCAATCGATAAATAAAAATGGGGATTTAGTCCCACCATATGGCCATATCATGCTCAAGCCCACCACTACGTCAAAGTACCCCATCGTCAGTGGGTCCTACACTATCCATAAAAAGAAGGATGAATCCAGCCTCTCTAAACCATTTGAGATACTTACTCCTTACTGGGAGAGATGTGCAACTGCACTATAAGGGACTCCTCCTATATCTGCTTGCTAGTGGACACTGATAGAGTACAGGTGTGGGAGGGTGGGGTGCTCAACCCCAGAAGTCTGGTCAGGACCGAATACATTACAAACAAAGAGCTGGGGGGGGCACACCCTGAACATGCATTTCTAAAGCTGGTGCAGCTATGAACCAAGCAACATGCATATTTACAGAGAATAGCGCACACATGCAAAAGAAATGACTATAAAATATAACAGCTTTAGAAATGCATGTTCAGGGTGTGCCCCCCAGCTCTTTGTTTGTTATGTATTCGGGCTGACCAGACTTCTGTGGTTGAGCACCCCACCCTCCCTCACCTGTACTCTATCAGTGTCCACTAGTAAGCAGATATAGGAGCAGTCCGTTATAGTGCAGTTGCACATCTCTCCCACTAAGGAGTAAGTATCTTCAATGGTTTAGAGAGGCTGGATTCATCCTTCTTTTTATGGATAGTGTAGGACCCACTGACAATGGGGTACTTTGACGTAGTGGTGGGCTTGAGCACGATATGGCCATATGGTGGGACTAAATCCTCATTTTTATTTATTGATTGCCTTTATATTTGATAGTCATTTCTTTTGCATGTGTGCGCTATTCTCTGTAAATATGCATGTTGCTTGGTTTTCATAGCTGCCCCAGCTTTAGAAATGTATGTTCAGGGTGTGCCTCCCCCCCCCCCCAGCTCTTTGTTTGTTATGCCTTTTGCATTATCCCAAGACTAGCAAAACAATAATGTTCATCAGCAACTATTCAGGTCAGGCGAACATTGTTTTGCCTTAAAGTGGTTATAAAGGCAAAAAAGGCTTTTTTACCTTAATGCATTCTCTGCATTAAAGGGTTACTCCACTTTCGTGAGAAAAAAAATAGCAAATAAAGAAAAAATAATATAGTGTATACAATTGTGAAGTTATATTGTATTTGAATGTTAATAAAAATGTCCTTTTTAATGTGCTGTGTACACATCCTTTATGTGTATGTAATCTTTGTATTAAGCTGATTGCCTGGAGTTTGGCTTTAAGAAACAACTCACCGTGCTCTATAAATATCTCATTTGGGCTCGTGAAAAATTGTTGGTGCCCTGACTCAGGCTTCTGTTAGCCAGTAAATGTTCAATCATCCAAAATATTGCCAACTATTTTGGCTGAGTGGACTGGAGACAGGCTGGATGGGGAGGAACAGTAAGGCCAAATGCAAGGATGGAGTTCAGCTTTAAAGATGGGTGACAGCCTGAAACACTTACCTGTTGTAAATGATATACATAATTTGCTGTAATGAAACACATTTGAGTCCTACGACCCCTGTCTCATAGTAGTATAAATCCAGCTACCGGACATACTATATATAAATATTTAGTCTCAAATAATACTGGCATATGGTGATATATGAAGTCACAGTGGGTTTGATTAACTAGAAGCCAGTGACGTCCCACCTGTCACACTATCTAGCCTCATGCTATGACGGCTATTTTCAGCTGGTCACGTGTTACATTCAGATGATCGGTGACATTCCTTCATCCACAGACTGAGCTCCAGGTCTGTTGCAGTCTCCCATAGAACTCTTAGGACTATGTGATACTATTCAAATATTTTTTTAATGCAAAATGCACACATTCTATTGTACTACACTGAATGGGTCACTGGAATTATTTTAGGAATACTGCAGTGAGCTTTAAATCTTCATAAATACATGACCACTACGTTCCCACATGGAAATCAATGTGTTACAGTGGAGGAAGATGCACTAATGAAATCAACCAGGGTAAGATACAATGTGAAAATGAATGTATTTGTATGTGACTTTATTTTTTTTATTATGCTCATTTTAGCAGTTATCTGTAAGCCATTGTGAAATGTATACAGCATGCAACAGCCATATAGCTGCAAATTTAGGATGTACATATTTAGTTTATCGATTTAAATTATTTTTATTTTATGTTTTTAGGCAGTTGTATAACAGGTTACAATGGATTAATCAAAGGATATTTTTATTTATTATATTAATATACATTAAAAGGCAAATGTTAACAAGTATCCATATTCTGCATCAGTAAATAGCCATGCTCAAAGAGGCAACTGGCATCAGGGAATACTGTTTTCATGAAACAGTACCTAGTTGTACCTAGTCAGCAACATTGTTTAGGTGGGTGGTACGTGTCAAAGTAACATTTACCTGAATGGAAAGACCCAATGTTTCCCAGCAGAACATTGCCCAAAGCATCATACTTCCTGCACCGGCTTGCCTTCTTCCCATAGTGCATCCTGGTGCCGTCTCTTCCCCAGGTAAGCAACACACATGCACCCCACAATCCACATGATGTAAATAAATATGTGATTCATCCGACCCGGCCACCTTCTGCTGCTGCTCAGCAATCCAGTTCTGATGCTCACATACTCAATGTAGGTGCATTTGGCTGAGGAAAAGGGTCAGCATGGGCACCTTGCCTATGCAGCCCCATACACAACAAACTGCAATGCCCTTTTATTCATTTTGCTCATAACACATCAGCTTCAGGGACAACATTTTTACAACTGACTTTCAGATGCCATTGTAACAAGATAATAGAAGTTATTTACTTAACCTGTCAGTGGTCATAAAGTTATGGCTGATCAGTATATAATATAATTTGTTAATAATATTATTTGTTCTTTTCTATTATAAGCTAAAATAGGCAGAGAACCATTGAAAGCAAGAAATAAATGGCAGGTATTGATCCCAGAAAAGACAGATAAGAAATGGGAGGAGATATGTTTCTCGCATTTGGTTGTGTCCCCAATAGATAATAATAAGATGACACAATTGTATATAATGCACCAAATATATCTTAGCCCTATTAGACTATATAAAATGGGCAGAAGGCCAACATCGGAATGTTTGTGATGCCATCAAGATGAAGCGGATTTGCCACTTGGATTTGGTCATGTAGAGAGTTAATGGGATATTGGAGTCAAGTACTAAAAAACTATCTGACATTTTTAAAAGACCGGTGCCACATTGATTTGAGGTTACCTGTTAATTGCTTGAAGAGATTGAGTTCTATACATGTTTTCTTTTCCCTTTTTATAGTAATTAATTTATATTAACAGTTGGTGCCATAAATTTTTTTTTTCTTCTTTTTTCCAATTTATTTTGCCTTAACATGTTGTTATTTTATTGTGTTTTGTTTGTCGTTTCATTATCTTAAAATCAGAAAAAAAACTTTCAAACTTTATAAGTATCATCAAAACATTTGTATATATGTTGCATCTATTGTGAGATGCTGCACAATGACTATGTACAGTATATACACTATATTACCAAAAGTACTGGGACACCTGCCTTTATACGCACATGAACTACACTTTGAATGACAATTGCGCGGTCATGCAACACTGACCCATATAAAATTTTTATACGTTTTTTTTACACAAATAGAGCTGGGTTTTTTTATTGTTTGCTAAACAAACAAAAAAATAAATTAAAAAAAAAAAAGTTTTTCATATTTTGTTATTTTTTTTCAAACAGGTCATTTTTTTTCTTTCACTGATGTGCGCTGATGAGGTGGCACTGATGGACACTGATAGGCTGCAGTGGTGGGCATTGATGAGGCAACACTGATGAACACTGATAGGCTTCACTGATGGGCACTGATAGGTGGAACTGATGGGCACTGATGAGGCAGCACTGACCAGGAGGCACTGATGAGGCTGCGCTGATGGGTGGCACAGATTGGCACTGATAGGATAGGTGGCACTGATAGGCAGCACTGATAAGTGACACTGATAATGAGGGAGTGATGGGCACTGATTGGCACTGATAGGTGTCACTGGTGGGCACTGATTAACAGTACTGATGGGCACTGATAGATGGCCCTGGTGGTCACTGTTTAGCTGCACTAATGCGTACTATGTGGGATCGATGTCAGCGTGAGGGGGAAAAAAAGCCGATAACTGGCTTATATTTACTTCCGTGATCAGCTGTCATGTGGTAAAGGGCGCCACCCTCATGCCCCCTGCAGCGCGAGAAAGGGAGGACATCTATGTATGCCCTCCCGGCGTTTAAGCGCTGAAGTCATCTTTCGGCTATAGCGCAGGCGCCAAGTAATTAATAACATCCCAGTCTTAGTACATAGGTTTAAATGTTGAGTTGGCCCACCCTTTGCAGCTATACCAGCTTCAACTCCTCTGGGAAGGCTGTCCACAAGGTTTAGGAGTGCGTCTGTAGGAATGTTTGACCATTCTTCCAAAAGTGCATTTCTGAGGTCAGGCACTGATGTTGGACAGGAAGGCCTGGCTTCCGCTCTAATTCATCCCAAAGGTGTTCTATCGGGTTGAGGTTGGGACTCTGTGCAGGCCAGGTCCCCCCCACCCCAAAAAAAAAAAAAAAAAATGACATGCCACTTTTGGGTGGAACTCCACTTTAAATACCACGAAAGCTTTATCTGTCCCAAAAAAAATTCATTTGGATACAGCGTTGCATGACAGCGCAACTGTCATGTAAAGTGTGACAGTGCTATAAGCTGAAAATTGGCCTGGGCTGGAAGGGGGTGAAAGTGCCTGGTATCGAAGTGGTTAAACAAACTTAAAGTATAACTAAAGGTAAAATGTTTTATTTTAGTTTTAGATAGAATGGAGAGGGATAGAGCATCTTTCAGTTTTTATTACTGTCTGTGTCCCCCTTAGGGAGATACACCTTCTCGAATTGTCCTGTTTACCATTATCATTGAAAGTGAAAGTAAAAGAAAACCCTACATTTTGTGTTGTCCCCAGAAAAATAAATAATGGGGAAATCTTCCAAGGGGGCACTAGTTCTGGTGCCCTGGGGGTCTCCCAAGAGATTTCTTTAATTTGCAGGGATTTCCTTTCACTTCCTGTTTTGGCTAAGGGACAGGAAGTGAAGGTGAATCTCCCCAAATGGGACAAATAGAGCAAAAATAAACCTGATAGGGGTTACGCCTCCCTTACTCTATCCAAAATGCAAAAAAAAAGTTTTGCCTATAGTTCTACTTTAAAGAAAAGTCCACAAAACAGTT
The DNA here is from genome assembly GCF_965119305.1 of Pelophylax lessonae. Taxonomy (NCBI): domain Eukaryota; kingdom Metazoa; phylum Chordata; class Amphibia; order Anura; family Ranidae; genus Pelophylax; species Pelophylax lessonae. Next base: position 179,933,195 of record NC_138775.1, read on the forward strand.
TGCCCATGTAGGGGATTTTCACCAGCAAAACAGATAACAGAAAAAGCTGAGCCACCTGGCTCCCTTTTCAGCTGCACTGCTGTTCTTTTCATTTGTCCCTCAGACTGTCTCAACCAGCTCTCCTGGCTCTCTGGGATCTATGCAGCCTGCAGGTCTTCAACAAGACCTGGACACGGGATTAAAGGATTTGTCCCACCCAAGACTCTTTGAAGCCTTCTAATTCTGGAACCTGATCTGGGATTACAAAACCCAGAGAAAACTGAAACCACAGTCTTCTCTGCTCAGACATAATGCTCTGGAACCCGGCACTCTGCATAAGTGCGAACCCTGTGTCCCTGTTCCCTATACTCTCACAGTGGCACAGCCTAGCGCTGTCACAGTGGGTTTCATTGAGTTTACCTGAATTTATATGTTTTTAGCTGCATTTTAGTCCGGAGTTTCTAATCAGATCCTGAATGCACAGAATTCTGCATCCTACATGCAGCTAAACTGAACACACCAAAACCAGGTAAACACACAATGTGAATGGTAAAAATTAAAAAATCATTAAATGCATTTATTTGCATTTAGAAATGTCCTCTTAACACATGTAACTCTGAGTTTGAAAGTACCGAACCAGTGTGGGGGTGCCCTACTGCAAAGGTAACTTTTGATTTTACCTGGCGTTTACCTTTTACTGGGTGCAACAGGTATTTCAAGTCCTAAAGATCAAAATAAAATTATTATTATTATTATTAATAACAACCATATAATAAATTAATATAAATAAATATAAATCAAGAAAATATTCATAAGAATAAATATATCTTCCATTCATAGCAAAGTAAAACAAAATAATAAAAAAAAGGGTAAAATGAAAAAATATATTTTATATGCAGGATTGGCATTATGATGGTTAGGCCAAGCACTATCAGGTTCTGCTCTGTGTAACGTTTTACCTTACTGTAGAAGTGTGAAAGACATAAAATACTCATACATATATATTATGTCCACAGAGACATTTCTATTCACAGCTTGGGTATGAAGAAGCAACATGGCTGCTGTGGTGTGCGTAGGGTCCATTTCTAGTATCCGAGCTTTATGGGAGGGTCGAATCCAACAGCACCAAGAAGAGCTGAAAGCCCAGAAAGAGCGCAGAGGAAAGAAGGCCGTGGGAGAGTAAGTGACAAGAATTGCCTGCTGCTTGCCTGCTGCTTACATAACATATGTATGTGTGCCTGTGTGCAGTTTACAAAACATACAGTACAGTAAAACCTTGGATTGCGAGCATAATTAGTTGCCGACATGTGCTTGTAATCCAAAGCGCTCGTTTATCAAAGCGAATATCCCCATAAGAAATAATGAAAACTCAGAATATTCATTCCACAACCATTTATTTATTCATAAGTCCTTCAGTCTATAGTCCATATAAAAAGATTATAGCAATGTGACTTCAAGGCAACTTTGAGGCAACTTCAGGAAATGCCTGGGTAATCTTCCTGTAATGTCGGATCACATCAATTAAGATGAGGATCCGACTTAGGGCTCATGCACCCTGCAGCTAAAAAAACTGTTTTTAAAGGCATTTGAGCTTTTATTTCAGCTTAAAGAAACTTGTGCTGTTTTGTGCTCTTGTGCACATTTTATTGAGCTTCTTCAAGTTCCTTTGAGCTCTCTTGAGCTTCTTTGGGCTTAATTTCAGCTTAAAGAAGCCTGTGCTTTTTTGTGCTCGTGTGCACGTTTTTATTGAACAATACTGAGCTGATATGTATGGAAAAAAGGTGTGTCTCAGTCCCAAATAAAGTACGCAGAGACAGGAAACGGGGGCCCACGGGACTTTTGAGAGACACACACCAATTAAAAAGTTACATTAGTTGATTGTAAAAATATTGTAAGGAAATACATACATAATAACTCAAAAAACAAAGATGATCATCAACGAAAAAATACAGAATACATGCAAATACTTATTAGTCTGTTTTACACATCAAAGATAATGAACCATCTGTGCTGGATGAATCTCAACGCGTTTCGCGAAGACACTATTTCGCTTCATCAGGAGAAAAAGCACAGATATCTATCTGGAAATATAAATATCATACATGAAGCAAAGACCCCAGAAAAAAAAAGGGGGGGGGGGAACGAATAGCACAAACATCTTTTCTGGGAAGAGGATTATTCTTTTTCTTCTGTTTTATTTATTTGTCTTGACATGGGAAAACAGTAGTGTCCATACTGGTGGACTTTGACCACAGTTGAATTTGTAAAATATATTCTATTCCCCCCCCCCTTTTTTTTTTTATGGGGTCCTTGCTTTATGTATGATATTTTTGTTTCCAGATAGATATCTGTGCTTTTTCTCCTGATGAAGCGAACAAGTGTCTTCACGAAATGCATCGAGATTTATCTAGCACAGATGGTTCATTATGGTTGATGTGTAATTCTGTATTTTTTTCGTTGATGATCATCTTTGTTTTTTGAGTTATTATGTATGTATTTCCTTACAATTTTATTTTACAATAAACAAATGTAACTTTTTAATTGGTGTGTCTCTCGAAAGTCCCGTGCAATTTCATATGTCCACATTTTTAGTGAGCTTCTTCAAGCCTATTTAAGCTCCTTTAAGCTTCTTTTTCACAAACCCTCCCCTTAAAGTCTATGGGCACAAGTTGGATAGAACTTCAGTAGTGCTAAATAAGACAGCTCTCAGTGACTAAAAGGGGACGCTACTCGTATTGCAAGACCTCGCTCGTTTATCAAGTTAAAATTAAAAATTAAAAAAAACTGCACGTCTTGTAAAACATTCACAGACCAAGTTACTCACAATCCAAGGTCTTACTGTAATTTGAAAACATTTTCAAAGTAAGCAGATAGCATGAGAAAGCTCACCAACCAAGCAAAATGTTACCATGTTATGTTTTTGTTCCCTTCTGTAAGCCCCCGTTCACACTGGGGCGACCTGTCAGGCGACCTGGTCGCCCGACAGGTCACCTGCCATACAGAAGCTATGGACCCGTTCTAATGGGAGCGACACAAGTCGCTCTGACTTAGAAAAAGGGTCCGGAGCTTCTTTGGGGCGACCCGGAGCGACCTGCATAGACTTCAATGTTATGAAGTCCGTGCTGGCCGCTCCGAGGTCGCGGTGCGAGCAGCGCGCCGCGACCTGTGAGGTCGCCCGGCAAAGTAGCGTCGCCCCAGTGTGAACGGGGCCTCACACACAGACATGTCCACAATGCAAAACATTGTTATGGGTCTAGCTCTGCATGATCATAATTTATTATTTAATCCCAGGGGATTAAAGCGGTTGTAAAATCATTACTGAGAAATCCTGTAATCCCCTCTCTTACAGGAAGATATAATATGCAGTATCTGTGTTTTCTAAAAATTATTATGCAAAATGTATTATTTTACAGCGCCGCTGGGCACTGATGTGACCTGCCGGCTCTCTCATTCCTTATCTGAACACTACAGTGGAAGGGGCTGAGATTTCCCGCTGACATCAGTCTGGAGGAGAGGAGGAGAGCGGCAGGAGGTCATGTGAGTGCCCAGCGGCGCTGTAAATAAGTTATTTTATGGAATCATTTTAAAATAGATAAAATTAGATACTGCACATTATATCTTCCTGTATGAGAGGGTATTACAGGATTTCTCAGTAATAATTTTACAGCTATAGCAGTGGGAGGGGAGAGGAGGGGAGGAGATGGATCTCACATAGACTCTCTATCTGCCAGGCATGAAAGGAGGGGTCGAGGGGGATAAAGGAGAGACTTCAGGATGAGAGTCATGTAAACTGACCCAGGTATCATGGATCAGTAGCCATGATTACCTTGGTCAGTTTACATAGGGGGCCATAGGAACTGGCAGGATCAACCGGGTTTTTTAGAACATAGAGAGGGACAAATGACACAGCACTATGATGTGTATCCTGCTTTAATTTAAGTGTTATTGCAAAAAAAAAAAAAAATTGCTTTTTTAGGGACGGGGTGGTATTATAGAGCCAAACACATTAGCTAATGTTGTGTAACGGCGTGAATCCTATATCCTGCAGGGGCTGCCTGTAAAAATCTTTCTTTTATGCTGCCAGGTACCACCCAAAGCAGAATTCTTGCAGTGCTGCAGGGGTAACTGCAGTGGCTGCGAGTGTGAAGGACTTGTTGCCCACTTCTTCCTGTCCCCTCCACTATTCACAGAACTCATACTATTATTTCCCCACAATGCAACACATTCTATGAATGGGCAGGGAGAATCTGTTATTTATCCAACCCTCCTTCATTCACAGAATGTATTGCATTTTAGGAAAATAATAGTTCTCTGAATAGTGGAGGGAAAGAAAAGGGCAGGCAAGTCCTTCACAGTTTCAGCAACTGCAGTTACCCTCTGCAGCACCAGAAGATTAGGCAGGGCAGTATCCGGCAGCACTATATACTATAGTACTGATGACTGGCGCTATATAGTGCTGTACAGTGGCCATCCTTTTGCAGACAGTACTATATTTTGAGTGTTACCACTGTTTAACACTACACTTGCTGGTCAAGGCATCTCTTACACCTTTTTTCTAATCTGATGTTTAATGACAAAGTTTAGTACAGAATTAAAGGGGAAAGAAGAGCATGTTCTTATGTGTTTACTACTCTGCTCCACCAGAATCTCTAATGTATGGGAGAGCCGTATTCAGTTATCAAGACTGAAGGAGAAGATCTGCAATGAAGATGGAAGGATGATTCTCAGGATTGAAAAGGAGGAGTGGAAGGTACGCCATTTTCAAAAGTGCAATTAGTTTTGTGAAGATTACATGAAAGAGTCTGTAACATACCTCTGAAAAAGAGGGAAAGTAGAGACACAGGAAAAACTGCTTTATAGTATAGTAATCAAACAGTACGTGAATTTAAAAAGGTTGGTTGATTATCATCAATATGTACCAGCTGTTTTCGTGCTTGATACCTGGTAAATGTTCAGCAAATGATCAGTGTGCATTGTCTCTCCATGTAGACCCTTAGGATAGAATGCTCTCTAGGTACCTTCTTGGAAAAGACCTGAAGTGTGTTTGTGGGAAGAGTTTATGTGGGTACCTGTAGATGAGGATGACCATGCCCTTACACGCTGCAGGAGACATATGCCTGAACACAGGGTATGGCGTTAAGGCGGCACTTTCTGTACTAAGGGACACTTCTCCCTGCAAACATTTAGTAACTCATAGTTTCTTTTGCAACAAAAGGAGTCGCGCTGCAGAAAAGTGCCAAGTGATGTACTATATGTATATATACTGTATATATATATATATATATATATATATATACACGAAAAAAATGTATCCTTCAGTGACAAAAAATACAAAAAAGTTCATGTGCAAAAGGGAAAGTCATCTTTTCATGTGTTCATATATTCTTGTGCACGTGATAACAATCCATCACCCATAAAGGAAATGTTCAATTGTGAAGCCATCACCTCTTATGAAAAGAGTACACGCTTACCGACTATATATGACCCCCTTTATTAAAGGTAAGTGAACAGAGCTTGCAATCGAAAATCCAGCTTTGGATCCTCAGAGTGATTCCACAGGCTCTCCCCGCTGGCAGATGATTGTAAGTTGGTTCTCAATCCAGCATCATCCCAAAAAAGAACATGAAAATAAATGCTCCAATAGTGTAAACCCTTTCTGGTATGTTTATTAAAGATTAAAAACACACATAAAAAATTTGGCCATAGCCATATATTGCATTCCTCGCTGGCCAGAAACAAGCAGCACCTGCAAATCCGCAAACTTGTGATGACGTCAGCATGACTATTAGCCCTACGCATTTTGTCACATGTGACGTGGTTCGGGGCACGGGGAACTCCTGGATTCTTTTACTTAACTCATTCCATTCCTCACTGAACATCACAGATAACAGTCCATTAATACGCTTCTCCCTCCCTGCAGCATTTCTCAGCTGGTGCCACGTAGCATGCACCAGACTCCACTAACTAAGACTCCACTAACAGTTACCTCATCCCACTGACACTTAAAACGCATAACAAGGCATGTTTAGCTCTTGTTCCATCCATTTAGCTTGTATCCCAGGTAGCTCTGTACCAGGAGAAACTCAGCAAGGACAGACCAGCCTGAGAGGCGTGCTGGGACACAGTCTGTGTTTGAGGCCTAGTGCCTGTGGCCTGGAGAGAGCGCTGAGCCCATCATCATCAGTTTATTGAAAAAAATGCTAGACTTTGATGTGGGTGAGGAACTTCACTGGTTGCATATCGAGGACTATGAGTAGCATAAGACTACCAGGGAGCACCGGTCCATTGAAAAATTTGGATGAGAGGAATGAGTTTACTTCTAGCAAGGAAATATCTAAAGGTCCTTATTGCTTTATCATCTGGTAAGAGGCTACCCCCCCCCCCCTTTTACTAGGAAGGTGTGGGAAGATTTTCACTTATCCCTCTCCCCAACACAAGGTTTTTTTCATTGGAGTTGGCTGCACACATGCCCTTTTACTATTGAATTTTGGTAAGAAGCAAACTTACATCGGTGGTGGGACACCGATTGAGTTGTTTTCTGGCTGTAACCCGGAACACTGTTTGTTTTGTTTGATCTATTGACCACGGACATTTGTCACTTTCACTTGGACTTCGCATCTTATTTTGTATTTTTGTACACCTTTGTGTTTTTGTGCACTGCCATAACTTATATAATATTTTGTACTTTATACACTTTTGTGTTTTTGTGCACTGCCAATATACATATTATTTCAGAAGATTTATATAAGGTTTGGTTCACATAAGTAATTGTTTGTTGTATAACAGGAATATTGGCTTTTTGCTTTAATCATCATTTTGTGTTCCTCATTTTGCAGAACACAAGCACACTTGTTTAGCGCACTTGATTTATTTTCACCACCCGTTATTCCACATTTTGGATCTATGGTTGCAGCTTTCACTCAGTTCATAATCAGTGCACCTTTCACACATTATACATGAAAAAAAAAAATCCACTAAAGATAAAAGTGTTGCATGAAATTGTGTTACAGAATATCTTCAGTTTCTAAGAGGAGCACCTTGTCGTTACATTTCTAGGGTAATTCTATTTAATGTGTAGCATAAAAAGTTAAGTTCTGGGACTTGGACATTTTAAAACAAGTTGCTCTTGGTTGCTAATATTTCTATTCTCACATGTTTCATTTAAAGCGCAGCCCAAACTTTTTTTTTTGTTTTTGAGTAGATAATAATAATAAAGTAGGATGGCAGGTTAAGAAAGTCTGTCATTTTTTTTTTTTTTTTAATATACAGTACCTTTATTACTGTATCCAAAACAAATAGCATGCCTTTAGGAACCAAAGCTCATATTCCCCAAATATATGTGTATACCAGAATTATGCAAACAGCTATGTTCATCCTTTAGGATTTAATTTATGGCAGATGTAAAAGCTAAGATAGGAAACAAGGGAAGGCATAGAACTTTTGGCAGGAGACAAATACAGCCAACTGTCCCTTTCATGGTGGGCTAAAGAAGGTGTAGTATGCAAAGTGTGCCATGGTACCACAGTATTTGGTGAGAAAGATGAAGGATGGGTACATAGATGCTAACTTTCTTGGAAAACATTTCAGGACACTTTAATCTGATAGACAGAAAAGTTGGGAGTTATGTACCACCTGCCATGGCAGCAATAGCCTGGTGGAATATACCATTAAACATGAAGTAGCATGTGGAATACTTTTTAATATATACAAATGTACATGGTTTATTGTGACACACCTACTTCCATCTTCCTGCGTCAGCTTCCTTTGCAGTTCTTAACATTTTGTCACATGACATCTTATTGCTGCAAAGGTTAATACTAGAAGACTTGCCTCCCCCAGATGCTGGAGATGGGTGATCTGAGCAGAGAACAGGTAGCCATATAATACCCACTTTTTGTTACTGGCTAAAGGTCCCACTCTGATTTCTAAATGGTGAAGGGCCACTAGCTCTACACTCCCTGCAAGTACTGGCCCAGGGGTGCAATAATACCCCACTGCCCCCTAGCCCAGTTCTCCCATATTAACAAATGAAGGGAAGCTCCACTGGTAACTATTCTTTTGTCCTATCCTCTAAATAAGGATTGCTACAGACGTACATACCATCTCAGACTGATTCTTTTACATGCAGACACTACCAGGTTGCCTAGTAAAATTTGCGCAGCTTCAGGAATGGCAGCTTCACCGCACAGGACTGACCGCCATACCCACATTCATAGAAAACTTTACCAACCTTTTGGTATTGGACTTGTCTCGAAATGCTATTACTACAATTCCTCGAGAGATTGGTAAGTCAGCATACATGTTACTATTTTTTATGTGCTGTGTAGATGAATGTACTTTATATAAAATAATATAAATTATGCTATGTTTATAGGAATAGATACCCATACTGAATGTTCAATAAAAATCTACAAATGTTTAATAAACACCTGTGGAGGAAATACAGGAAGCGCCATCTGAGTGTAGTATTATAAAAGACAGTTTAATTGCAAAGATAAAAACCGCTCACAGGATAACAAGAAAAAATGTGCTCATCTGGTTGTGAGGGAGCCACTCTGATCCATCCTGCAGTCACCACTCTGTGACCAAGAGCTGCTGGAGATGGAGAGATGCTTTTGGAGGGTCCTGTGGGCACCAGGAGGTCTAGGAGAACCAGCATGGAATGCATGGGGAAAGTGCCGTCACCAAGGCACTTTCAGCTCCTTCTACTGGCCTGGGGCTGAATAGTTCTAGGTGTTTATTTATGCAGAGGGGCTGGCTGTGGAACTACAGAGGCCAGCACCTCTATAGTGAATGGCAAAATATCACAAAATAAACCCCAGAAACATTGAGGCAGATGGCTAGAAAAGCAACAGAGAGAGAGGAAATCTAAAATACATCCTTGGATATTTAAAAAAAATATATAAATTAATAGAACAATAACTGAATATATAATCATAAGAGCATTATATGAAAAAATATATATGTGACCATATACAGTAGTACAAAAACCATAAATGTAAAGCATTCACAGATCTACAAGTTTTATAGATTACTAATGCAATGTATTTAGGGTTAAAATAGGGTGTGCACCTCAATTTCTTAATTTAACCCTCCTGGAATGAGAGAACCTAAAGAATAAATCCTATACGTCTCCTGGTGGCACCAGCGTTTAAAACAGTCGGCCATAGGAAGCGATCTGGGAGTAGCTTCAATGATCCAAACTTTCAAACCAACAGTGGATTCCCCATGATGTTCCAGAAAATGCCTGGGGACATACCAATTTGGAATACATGGCATAAAAAACTTTTCCGTGAAAGGAAACACTTACAACATCATGGAATTATATAACTGTTCTAATGAGTAAATAGTCTACTGCTTAACCTGCCCATGCGGGTTGTTCTACGTCGGCAGAACAAATATAACCTTGCAAAAACGCTTTGGTGGACACAGGCGGTTCATAGAAGAAGGCTGTGACTGACCTACATAGTGTCCCCAGGCATTTTCTGGAATATCATGGGAAATCCACTGTTGGGTTGAAAGTTTGGATCATTGAAGCTATCCCCAGATCATTTTCTTTGTTTCCTATGAACGTTTTAAATGCTTGTGCCAGCAGGAGACGTATTGGATTTATTCTTTAGGTACTCTCCTTCCAGGAGGGTTAAATGAAAAAATTGAGCTGTATACCCTACTTTAACCCTAAATACATTACATTAGTAATCTGTGGTACATATAAAACTTGTAGATCTGTGAATGTATTACATTTATGGTTTAAGTAATTTGCTTTATTCTTTTTCCAGCGGACCATTATGGTCCTTTTGATACATTTTTGAAAGAGGTTTGAGACTGTTTTGATATTTCATTTTGAAAGCTTGCAGTAAGAATGTGGCGATGGCTATCTTGGTACACCACGCACTGTTCAGCGCAAAAACTTATAGGCTTTCGAAATTAAACATCAAAACAGTCTCACTGGTTTCCATATACTGTATATATAAGCATTTATGCTCACTTTTTTGCTATAATGAGTCTGAAATTGAATACTTGGCTGGGTGTAACAAATTGTCCGCTGCCGCCTTATGACTACAGGTGTTCTCTCAGAGTATCTAACCTGCTAGCGGTGGAACGCATGCACAGTAAATATTTTTGGTAACTCAGCTAACGGCACGTCACTTCCGTTAGCTGATCTGACAGGTTTGCTAATCTGACAGAACTCCGTCTCTCCGCCTCCGGTGATGACACTTCCGCCGTGCATTCCACGCTGGTTCTCCTGGACTTCCTGGTGGTTACAGGATGATCCACAAATATCTCTCTAACTCCAGCAGCTCTCGGGCGCAGTGCGGTGACTGCAGGATGGATCAGAGCGGCTCGCTTACAACCAGATAAGCACATTTTTTACTTTTTATCTTGTGTTTTTTATCTTTGCGATTAAACTGTCTTTTATAATACTGCACTTAGATGGCGCTTCCTGCTTTCCCTCCCTTGTTTTCATTCCACAGAGTTGGCTTTACTCTGAGGATAGCTGCCACCATTAACCTATATCATGGACTTATAGACTTTTCTATAGCTGATAGTTGGGCTATATAAGGACTAAGCAATCCCTTGTTTTTAACGTATCACCCTAAAGAGTTTGTGTCCTTCACGATTACACTGTTTTTGCACCAGCATTTACTGTTCTTTTTAATAAACACCTGTCATGGGGAAAATAAATGCATTGCTGGCCTTCTTGTATTCTGCTAGCAGGGGGCTCAGGGAGCATACAAAAATATAATGGTTTCTGCCATTGATCGATCAACTTGGGTACAATCAGTCTGCCCATACATGGTTGTAATCTTGGCCGGTCCCTGTTGAGCTGGCCGAAATTCAAACCGTCTATGGCTGGCTTAACATTCTTAAAATTATTTTACGACTAGGGTATGTGTGTCTACTGGTTTATAATGCCCATTTTGTTCGATGTAAAAGACTAACAACTACATAAGAGCAAAATATGCCTATTTTCTGAATGTGTGAAAGTCCCTTTAACCTTTTCGCTGCCCGGTCTGTATGTCATACGGACCTGACAGTGGGGGGTTTCACACACAATTCGGTGACTGCAGCCACCAGGATTATGTGTAAAACTGACAGGCAGTATTTATTTGAAGGCACACAGAATTTACTACTGAGCTTATTATGAACTAGTCTTTATTTATAACCATTTCCAGGCAGACTGACTAAGCTCCGAGAACTTCTGCTCAGCTACAACCGCATTTCTGAGGTCCCTGCAGAACTGGGTGACTGTGAGAGTTTAGAAAGGCTGGAACTTGCTGTGAATAAAGACATGTCTCATCTACCACACCAGGTAACAGGAAAACCTAACGTGTTAGAGCCCAACTCCAGGCTGCTTTTAAATTCCAAACAAAACCAAAGAAATTTTCAAGCTCAACTTGCCAACCAGCCAGAGACCAACCGAATTGACCTGTATAACAATAGGCGTCAAATACATGCATAAGCTACAGACCCCGTCAAGGCACCCCATTTTCTGTAGTCCTAACTCAAACTTCTGAGAGTCTCCACAATGGATGCACATGCATTTTAATGGATAGGTAGAGGACAGGTGAGCCTGGAAGGAGCCCACCCCTCCTTAGAGGTACAGGGGCACACTGAATACCCAGCACATAGCACTATGGCAGCCAAGGTATCAGTGCGTTGCCTTACCAAAGTAGAAACAAGTGGCCACTGCTCCTACCTATAACTTGTCTTTGCAGCAAGGAAGGGTGACGTATGTCAAACAAAACCAAAGATTTTTCCAAGCTCAACTTTTTTTTTTTTCTTAAGCTTTTAAATATACCTCTGCTGTAGGGTCCCCCGTCCTCTGTATAGGTTAAATTATAACTAAAGGCATAACTTTTTTTTTTGTTTTGGATAGAATGGGATTAGAACTCGTCAGGTTTTTGTCTGTGTGTGTTTGTCAGGGAGGTTCACCCTCTCTATTTGTCATGTTTACTGTTATCATCGAAAGTTAAAGTAAAAGTAAAGGCCAAATTTTGGGTTGACACCAGAACAGTAATATAGGGGCAGTCTTATAAGGGGACACCAATTCTGGCAACCCTCTCATTTTCTATTTTGGCTCTGGGACAGGAAGTGAAGGGAAATCTCCCAAAAAGTTATAATAAAGGTGAAATACTTACCTAATTCCTCACACCCCTGGCAGCCAGTGCTCTCCTCTATAGTCTGACTCTCCGGGTTATGGGGAGGCCTTTACCATGTAGCATTGTACTTGATGGGTAAATTCAAAAGCAGCCCAGAATTGGGCTTTAACTACCCAGATAATTGTCAGTGTAAACTTTTGCTGGCAAGCATTAAATCACATCAGTTTCAATCTATTGCAAACAAAGTAATCCTTTGGTCCAGTGTTACAAAATTAAATCACCTAAGAAGTTTAGTTCTCATGCTGGCAACTTTATAGCATTCAAAAGCGCTCTCAATTTTCATTCCCAAAAATGTTGAAAAGATCAAGGCAACCTACCACTAGAAGTAAATACACTATATTGTCAAAAGTATTGGGACACCTGCCTTTACACGCACATTAACTTTAATGGCATCCCAGTCTTAGTCCGTTGGGTTCAATATTGAGTTGACCCACCCTTTGCAGCTATAACAGCTTCAACTCTTCTGGGAAGGCTGTCCACAAGGTTTAGGAGTGTGTCTATGGGAATGTTTGACCATTCTTCCAGAAGCGCATTTGTGAGGTCAGGTACTGATGTTGGATGAGAAGGCCTGGTTCCCAGTCTCTGCTCTAATTCAAACCAAACTTTTGGGATAAAAGCTGATCAGTGTAAGCACCCCTATCAATGTTAAATGGTTTGTCTCAACCTTCTAAGTGCCACTTTTGCTGAATAGCTTGGTCTGATAAAGGAAGTTGAGAAATAACTGGCCAGCTCAATAGGTGAAAATTAAAAGGAAAAAAACCTTAAAAATGAACCAATGCAACCACAACATCTAAGTATTGGAAAGCTGCAATAAATAACATATTTGTTTTTGGGGTTTTACAGTGTTAAAGCGGTTGTAAACCGCTGCACTTTTTTTTTTTCTTACCTGCAAGGCAAAGGCATAATTTCCTAGTATGCATCACATACTAGCACATCATGTTAAACTTACCTGAAAATGAAACGTTCCAGCGATGCCATCGCTAAAGGCAGCGTCCATCCCTATCCGGTCTTCCTTCCGAGTACGCGGCTCTGGCTCTGTGACTGGCTGGAGCCGCGATGACATCACTCCTGCGCATGCGTGCGGGAGCCGCGATAACTTCACTCCCGCACATGCGCGTGGGAGCCGCCAGTCACAGCTCACTGCTCTGAAGAAATGACACGGGTGGCTGTTCCTTCAGAGCGCACGCGCCAGTGATATAACTGGTTGCTAGCTCAGTAAATATGTCCTAAACAGTGCATGTTTAGGAAATATTTACACTACCTATAGGTAAGCCATAATATAGGTTTACCTACCTATAGGTAAAAGTTAAAGATGGAAGTTTATTTTCTCCTTAAGCCACAAGTTGGATCTCTGCAATGCATGTAGATGACATGTTCTCTTTTATGGCACAACGAAAAACAACTGGCATTGTAAACATTAAATCTTGGAGAAATTTTGATAACAATTGGTACATTAAGATCAATATACAAAAATGATTTACCTTCAAAATAATTATTTTGAAACTTGTTTGGCTTTATCACTTCTCTAGCTGTGTAAACTGAAACAGCTTACCAATCTGGACCTAAACATGAATCAGTTCTCAACAATCCCAAGAGCTGTTTTGGATCTCCCATCACTGGAATGGTTGGACATGGGCAGCAACAGAATAAGTGAACTGCCCAAAGAGATAGACAAGTAAGTAACTTCTAATAGTTGTTTAAATATCTTTATACTTTCCATTCAAGTAGCGGGTCCAGAAAAAACATTTAGATTGAAATTAGTTGACTCAAACATGACAAGAATAAATGCTCTGCCGAATTATTTTTCTTGATTTCTGTATAAATGGTTAAACTAATTTCCACTAGTGTATGGCTAGCTTAAGAAATGTCTTACTTCTAAAAATCAGATTTAAACTTGTCTTTGGAAGAAGAGGGATGCAGAAGTTAAGCAGAGCATGCTTCTATAAGTGAATCCCCACAGAATATCTGTAAAACTGTGTGGATTCTGCTTCATTGGATCACACAAAACTGGATTACAGGAAATGTAGTGCACTTTCTTTTTTTTTTTTTTTAATCAGAAAAGGTTTTATTAACCAAATAGACAGTACAAAAGAGAAATACAACATTTTTCCCGTAGAAGCGATCAACCTATTAAAGCGTGACATAGCCGTAAATCACACGCAATCGATAACTACTAGCATTAGAAACTGTTTTGTGTCACTCAATTAATCTTGATACAAAAAAAGAGAGAGTCTTGTACCTACATCCAAGTGATATAACTGCATTAAGGACTAAAATAAGTCCTACCACAAAGTGGTTAGAGGGCTGGTTGGAGGGGACTTTAATGGTACATAATAATAGATGTAACAAAAGATATTTATAAAATTGTAAATTTTATTTGTGCTTAACGTATACAAGTTACAAAATATATACATATACAAAATATGAGACTATACATTAAGACACAGACATGAAATATAAAGTTAATGTAGACACAATGCTCCTATGCGTATTACTCCTTTGTTGATCCTGCCAGAATGGCCAATTGGTCAACAATAGCCCGACGTGTTTCGCCGTCGCTTCCTCAGGGTCATATAAAGGAATTGTAGTAATAACTAGAGCTCTATATAAGTAGATAAATACATAAATGCATTAATACAACAAATACATACAGAGACATTCATTACAATGTATATGCCATCAAATACATTAGGAGATATCTTCGCTGAACCAATGACCATCACCATTATTCAACTGTGCATGCAAAAGGTCACCCATATATACCATGAAAGAGATGGAAAATTCATGGAAAGACGTGCAAGTGAACCCAGATATATCCATAGGGGGGACGAGTGCGGGAGCCAGAACAAAGAAAGATAAGCAATATATACCACAAGATATAGGTATGCGATATGAGTGAGAATTATTTTGGCCACATGCATAAACAGTGAAACAAAAAGTTATTTATTTTGGTGAAATATGAAAAAAGGGGTAGAAAAACTTTTATCATACCAAAACGATATCTTTAAAATTGACAGACACGATGGTTTTAAAGATATCGTTTTGGTATGATAAAAGTTTTTCCATCTCTTTCATGGTATATATGGGTGACCTTTTGCATGCACGGTTGAATAATGGTAATGGTCATTGGTTCAGCGAAGATATCTCCTAATGTATTTGATGGCATATACATTGTAATGAATGTCTGTATGTATTTGTTGTATTAATGCATTTATGTATTTATCTACTTATATAGAGCTCTAGTAATTACTACAATTCCTTTATATGCCCCTGAGGAAGCGACAGCGAAACATGTCGGGCTATTGTTGACCAATTGGCCATTCTGGCAGGATCAACAAAGGAGTCATACGCATACGAGCATTGTGTCTACATTAATTTTATATTTCATGTCTGTGTCCTTATGTATAGTCTCATATTTTGTATATGTATATATTTTGGCACGTGTATATGTTAAGCACAAATAAAATTTACAATTTTATAAATATCTTTTGTTACATCTATTATTATGTACCATTAAAGTCCCCTCCAACCAGCCCTCTAACCACTTTGTGGTAGGACTTATTTTAGTCCTTAATGCAACTACTAGCATTAGCTATCATCGATAAATATTAGGATGGCTAAGCAACTGAGTCGTGGAACCGATAGACCAGGAAGAGCCAGATTTATAACACTTTTGTGCACCTGTGTATCTCCTTAAATGTTCTACCCCATAGGACATTGCAGAACTCCCAGTAAAACTAGCTCCTTGGTGGACAATCAGGGGGTATCAAGCTACAGAAACCAAAGTTTCTCAAATTTGCTTAGCCGACCTCTGTGTTGGTAAATATACCTTTCCAGAAGAAGAGTCTCCCCCAGGTGGGTCACCTATGTCTTAACAGATGGGGGAGTTGCAGATTTCCAACCAAGAAGAATTACTTTCCTGGCTCGGAATAGGTCCCTATTGAAGGCTATTCTAGTAATTTCCTCTGGAATTACCTCTTCGAGAATGCCAAGTAAACAATAAGAGGGGTTCAGGGGAACATTCACTTGGAAAACTCTATTGAGTGTGGAAAGGACCTCACTCCAATAATGATGGAGCTTTGGACATCGCCAGAGGAGATGAATGAGAGTCCCAGGCATCTGTCCACACCTGCCGCAGAGCAAGTCAGAAAGCCTGCCCATCCTGTAAAACTTCACAGGAGTATAGTGTACCTTCAATAAAATGTACAATTGGGAGACCTTCTGAGATACGTTAAAAGAACACATATTGGCAGACTGGAAAGCCTCCTCCCACTGATCGCCCGTCAATGTGCCCACATCCTCTTCCCATTGAGACATCGCCTTATTGGGGTAGGCTTTCAAGTATTCCGACAATAGCAAGTGGTAACATTGAGAGATAACACCCTTTGTTTTGATCACTGACTGAAGTCAATGGAAAATGGGGGTGGGTGATAGTGTCCATTCCACCAAACACCGCATCTCCCTGAACCTTAAATGCGTGAAAAAACTGCAAGTAGTAATAGTACATAGTGGACAGCAAAGCAAATTGGCGCTGTAGGTCACAAAAGGACAACAGCCTTTTGTTTTGGAAAACCTGTGAGAGAAGAGAAGCCCCCCTAGCACACCATCTGGGCCCCTGCTGAATTTTAGCTAGTTCAATATAAGTTTTATTATCCCAGAGTGGGCTATAAGCAGTAAATCCTGTCCCCTGTTAAAAGTTGTTTAGATTTGTTCCACACTTTTTGAAGTAGTGTGTAGTTTATTCGATTTTTGTAACAAAAATGGGCTTCCAAACCCTCTGGAATAGTGTCTGCCCCTGTACCAGATAGCATAAGGCGGGCCGAGGGACCATTCGGGGTAGGAGACACAGATTCTATTAAATGCTGAAGTTAGGCAGCTATATAGTAAATCCAAGGATTTGGGAGTGCCAAGCCTCCGCCATTCTTAGGGAATTGCATCTGTTCCAGTTTGATATTTGGGTGGGGGGGGGGGGGGGGTGAGCATTCCAGAGCAGTAACCTGAAATAGGGAATTGACCACCCTGAATGTTTTCAGTGGTATGACCACTGGGGAATTGTGAAGGACATATGGAAATTGGGTGGGGCATAAGTATAATTTTGATAAGGTTAGTTTTTCCAGCTAAGGACATTTTAAGCTTACAGTGGGGATCGAAAGTTTGGGCACCCCAGGTAAAAATTTGTATTAATGTGCATAAAGAAGCCAAGGAACGATGGAAAAATCTCCAAAAGGCATCAAATTACAGATTAGACATTCCTATAATATATCAACAAAAGTTAGATTTTATTTCCATCATTGACACTTTCAAAATTACAGAAAACAAAAAAATAGCGTCTACAAAAGTTTGGGCACCCTGCAGAGTTAATATCTTGTACTGCCCCCTTTGGCAAGTATCACACAAACTTTCGATCCCCACTGTATTCCAGATATTCATTTTATCCCAAAACCAGGTTAATAAGGACTGTACGTTAAGGAGGCAATATTCTGTGATTGTGGGGGAGATATGAATACCTAGGTATTTGAATGAGGTTACTATTGAGATGGGGCAGGAAAGTGTCACTGGCTGCCTCGGTGCATCATCCAGCAACAGAAATGCAGATTTGGTCCAGTTAATGGTGAGACCAGAGTACGTCCCAAACTTGGAAATAATGGACATAACCCTGGAAAGAGAGGAGGAAGTATCCCCCAGAAACATTAAGGTAGTAGTGCTCTTTCTAAATTATGCACAGTTGCATCTACTAGATTGCAATGGTAGTTCACTAATTTACTCTTTTTTTTTTTTTTTTTGCCTGGAATTCCTCTCACTGTGGTTTTTGTTACATAGGATGCAGACATTACACACTTTGTGGCTTCAACGCAATGAAATCTCAGAGCTTCCAGAATCCATCAATTGCCTGAAAAACCTCAGCACTTTGGTCCTGACCAATAATCTAATGAAGCAGATCCCACTTTGTCTGCAGAGCTTGCACAACCTTCGGTAGAATTTTTATTTTTTTTATAAGATTGTAAACTTTGTATTATTTGTAATATAATTTTGTCTGTATGTATAAATATTGATATACAGTGCTGTGAAAAAGTATTTATCCCCTTCTTGATTTTTTTGCATATTTGTCACACTTAAATGACTCAGATCATTAAACAAATTTTAATATTATGCAAAGATAACCCGAGTAAATACAAAATGCAGTTTTTAAATTATTTTATTTATTAAGGTGAAATTCCTAAAAAACTGCATTTGAAAGACCGCTGCTAAAAAATATACATACACTGAACAAAATTATAAATGCAAAACTTTTGTTTTTGCCCCCATTTTCTTTAGCTGAACTCAAAGATCTAAAACTTTTTCTATGTACACAAAAGGCCAATTTCTCTCAAATATTGTTCACAAATCGAAATCTGTGTTAGTGAGCACTTCTCCTTTGCCGAGATAACCAAAACTTAACCAAAACATAACCAAAATGCAGACCCTGGACGCACATTGGCTGCATCCAGGGTTGGTCAGAGGCTCTATTCCTATGAAATTGCTCAGATGACCACCCCCCTTCATTACTTGTGTTAATAAAGTGTTTCTGACAACATAATTATTTGATCCCCTGCAGCTTTTGTAAGTTTGCCCACTTACAAAAAAATTAGGGATCTATAATTTTTATCATAGGTGTATAGCTTGTAAGTGCTTGACTGTAGAGATGGTGTTCTTAAGGTCATAGTCAGCATTTTTCTTCCTCCAAACACAGCGAGTCCCCCTCCTCAAGAAGGCACATGCACAATTATGCCAATGAACAACTAAATGACTCAGAGAAGGATTGGGAGAAATTGCTGTGGTCAGATGAGACCAAAATTAGGCTCCCTGGCATCAACTCCACTCGCCGTGTTTGGAGGAAGAAAGATTCTAAATATGACCCTAAGAACAACATCCCTACGGTCAAGCACAGAGGTGGAAACATGATGCTTTGGGGCTGTTTCTCAGCTAAAGGTACAGGCCAACTTTGCTGCATTGAGGGGCCAATGGACGGGCCAATGTTTATGAAAAACTTGAATGAGAACCTTCTTTCCTCAGCCAGAACACTGAAGATGGGTTGTGGATGGGTCTTCCTGCATGACAATGACCCAAAACATACTGCCAAGGCAACAAAGGAGTGACTCAAGAAGAAGCACATTAAAGTCATGGAGTGGCATAATCAGTCTTCAGACCTTACCCCTACAGAAAACTTATGGAGGGAGCTAAAACTTTGAGTTGCCAAGAGACACTCAACCTTGGGGATTTAGAGAAGATTTGTAAAGAAGAGTAGACCAAAATCCATCCTGAGATGTGTGCAAACCTGGTCACCAACTACAAGGAACGTCTCACCTCTGTGTTTCCCCACCAAGTACTAAGTCAAGTTTTGCTTGGGGATCAAATACTTACAGTATTTCACTCACTGAACTGCAACTTAATTGATAGCATTTGTTTTATGTGATTTTTTTTCTAGTATATGTAGAGGATTTCTGGTGCCTCAAGCCAGGAAGAAGTTGGGATTTTTAAGGCAAAAATTTGAATGGTTTGTATAAGTAAAACAGTTTATTTGTACATTTTAAAACAGTACACATGTGTGTGTAGGGCTATAGGCCCTGTAGTGTAGAGAGGTGATAAAGAATAGAGTTTTTCAGTGAAAATAGTGACTTTGGTGAATATATGAATGTCTTTCTCTGTTCACCGGGCTTGGTTACAAGTTTACTGGGACAGAGAGAACATCCGCAATATCCAACGCTTTTCGGCTTGGCAGCTTTTGTCAAGGATATCACTGTATCTGTGGTTATAACAGAAGAATATATTTTAATACACCTACTCTTCCAAGGGAAGAAAATTTCCATACTGGTGGTGTTTACATTAAAACGTACTTTTGCTTATTTGCCTTTCCATGCATGGAGACCTTTTCCTCCTATCCTGTTTTCTGCAACAGGAACTAGAGTCGCTGCTTCTAAGGGTGAGATATATATATATATATATGTTACAAAGTATAAAGTATGATTCAAAAAAATCATGTCTGTTTTGTTTAGAAATATTTTTACTCACTGAGAAAAAGCAGGAAAGCGGGATGCTTCCGTGAGTTTCCAAAAAAATAATCAGTTTTTATTCCAAGCACTGTGGTATATTCCATATACCATAGGATATATACTTTACATGGAAGAAAAGAAGATGTGGATGTATAAAGATAATGAAACCAAAGTGGCTGTTCCTTTAAATGTGTGTCAGAGAGTTCCTGCTTGTGATGTTTAAAACAAGGGAGAGAAAGCACTTACATGTTTAGGCAGCTTGGATTGGCTTCAGGCAGCGCTCTGCAGGTCCGCACGTCTCCTTCTCCTGGAAGGGACTGGCGTACTGCTTCGTTCCCCGGCGTTATATACCCTCCGCGCATGCGCAGTACTGCGCATCGGGATAATGTGATGTTGCGGCCGTTACGTATGTCTAGTCCTACTGCGCATGCGCAGCTTGAGTTGCGCGCGCATCCAGGCAGAGATGCTCGGCCGTGAAATATGTATAGTAGCGCTGCCGACACAGTTAGGGAGCTGGATGCCTGGAAGGCACCCAAAAGGGAGAAGAGGAAGATGGAGGGTATCCTCCTTTTTCTCCGGAAATGCCCCAGCTTAGTGATAACTGGGGCTTTGTGTGCCGGGTGCAGAAAAGACGGGTAAAGTATCTGAGGAAGGTTTTTTCCATGCAATTGGAAAGGCTTTTTATCCAAGGATATAGAATATCTGAAAACGATTTTTGAAACAAAATAACACATTATTGTTTACATAATACAATAGTTTTCAACAGCAGTAATATTTGCAAGGTCAGAAATGACAAAAAGTGTCATGGGAGCATGTGGATAGTGGTAGAGAGGTGTGACACCCCATTTTGGTATATTGGGGTTTTGGAGACACTTGAATTATATGTTGGGCCTAATTTAGTATCTCATTAAAGAATCTTGGTACTCGGATAGAAGGTTCTTTTTTGAAGGACTTTTTTTAGGGAACAAGTAGGGGTGTTTCTCCAGCCATGGGGATTTTTTGGTTTAGAGGCAATAGATAATAATAATAATGGATGTCACGATTAAAAAAGGAAAAAGAAAAAGGTAGTTTTGTTTGTTTTTAGTCTGTTTTACCTGAAGTAAAACCTGTAATGAAGGGACGGATACTTTCAGTTTCATTTAAACCTGGGAAAGTAGTAGCTTTTAAATATTTAATCCATCTCATCTTGAGTTGGAGAAGCGTCTTGTTCCAATCCCCGCCTCTTTCTGGGATATGGATCCTGTCCAGGGCCATAAAGGTGACTTTTGGCATTCTGTATTTATGAAATGATGCCATGTGTCTTCCCAATGGGAGATAGTAGTTGCCGATTTCCATGCTATTCATGTGTTTGTTGACTCTGGTTCCAAACTCTTGTTTAGTTTTTCCCACATAGGATTTGCATTCGCACTATATGAGGTAAACCACGCCTCTGGTTTTGGAGTTTGCAAAATGTTTTTGTTTGAACAATTCACTATTTGGTAAGATAGTTGAGGTGCATTTAATAATTACCCGGCATCGTACACAATTTCCGCAAGGGAAGGTTCCCTTGTCTTTGTACGGGTCCTTTCTTGCGCCTTCTTTGTACTCACTGTGTACGAGTTTCTCTTTTATAGATCCTGCTTTTCTGAATGTTATTGGTGGATATTCTGGGACCAGAATTTTTAGACTTGGGTCTTCTGTTAAGATGGACCAGTGCTTCTTCAGAATGTTACGTATCCTATGGTGTTCATTGGAATATCGCATTATGATTCTGGTTATCGGCTGTTTGTCTTGGGTTTCTGTGTTTTTGTTGAAGAGGACATCATGTCTATTTCGTGTTTTTACATGGTTAAAGGCCTTTCTGAGAGAGGTCTTGGTGTATCCTCTTTGTATTAAACGTCCTGTAAGGGCGTTCGCTTCATTTTGGAAGTCTTCCGGGCTGCTACAGTTTCTTTTTAACCTCACATATTGACTGTAGGGTATTGATTTCTTTAAGGAAATTGGATGTAGCTTTCGGCATGTAAAATAGTATTGCCGGCCGTTTCTTTCCTGTATAGTGTAGTTTGGAGGTTCCCCGCTGCGTCCTTGAGTATCCAAGTGTCTTGTTATAACTCATG
Organism: Pelophylax lessonae; assembly: GCF_965119305.1. Taxonomy (NCBI): domain Eukaryota; kingdom Metazoa; phylum Chordata; class Amphibia; order Anura; family Ranidae; genus Pelophylax; species Pelophylax lessonae. Next base: position 179,955,464 of record NC_138775.1, read on the forward strand.
GTAAAGAACATGTTATATAGATTGTTATTCATTTCTTGTAGGCATTCCTCCAACATGATTTCTGGGCCATCCCAGATGATGAAAATATCGTCAATGAACATTTGCCACTATAGTATGTTGTCCGTATATTGGTGATTTTTGTCGTCTGATAGAAAATCCTGTTCCCATTTACCAAGATAAATGTTTGCATATGAAGGCGCACAGCTGGTGCACATGGCCACGCCACAAATTTGTAAATAGTAGGATCCGGCTAAGGAAAAATAATTGTGGTTTAAAGTGGGGTCCAACATAGATACAATAAAGTCATTACATTTTTTGTCGTATCTACTTTGTTGTTCTAGTGTTTCTTTTACAGCCGCTAGTCCTTTTGTGTGTGTGATATTATTATATAAAGATTCCACATCAATGGTGGCTAGGATGGCATCTTTTGGGATGGTCATTCCTTCCAGAATTTGTAGAAGATGTAATGTATCTTTCGTGTATGACGCTAATTTCGTAACGTGTGGTTTAAGGTATGAGTCAATCACCTGACTGGTTGTTTCTGAAACGTTACCATTACCAGAAATGATAGGTCTTCCGGGAGGGTTTCTTGCATCCTTGTGAATCTTGGGGAGTGCGTAGAAGGTGGGTATCGTTTTGTTGGATATGGAATGCGCATGAATTCCCACAGTGTTGTTGATATTGTTTTTTCGTTTAACACTCTGTGAGTTTTTTATAGAAGTCTTCATTGTAGGTGTTGATCATGAGTGGTGAGATCATTTTATAACACTTTTTGTTTTCTAGTACTTTTTGGCACATGGATTTATAGACTTCATTATCCATAAGGACGATGTTACCAACCTTATCCGAGGGTTTGATGGTAATGGTTTCGTTTTTTTGTAAATTTTGTAATGCGATTTTTTGTTGCTTTGTGAGGTTTCCAGTGGTGCATTCATTTCTAATTTTTTCAATGTCTTTTGTGGTCTGTTTCACAAATAGGGCTATATCTGTGTTGGTATTTAGCGGGGGAAATTTTCCTGACTTCTTTTTGAAGTTAGGATTGATAAGAGTGTCTTCTTCATCATCCTCATCATCATTAAGTAATGTTGATGGTTCCATAAAGTCTTCCAGTCCTCCCTCTTGTAGTAAGAGATTGAGATCTCTTATAGCTTTGAATTCAGCCGCTGTCATTGCAGGTGGTTGGTGGTCTTCAGGTGGCGTTTTAGTATACATAGCCTTAAACAGGAGGTTTCTGGCAAATAAGTTTATGTCCTTGATTGCCTCAGAAGTATCCAAAATTTGATGAGGTTTGAGAGTTTTACTTCTGCCTTCTTTTTTAGGCATATTTGAAGGGTCTTGTTGATCCCTTTCTCGTCTTTCATTTTCGCTTCCAAGATCTTCATCTCTGTCTCTAGTTTGGTCTTGTGGAGGCATTTTTTGCCAGGGACCTCTTCTTCTGCTTGTTTGTGTTTCTGGGCCAGAAACCAAGGAGGATGAGTCTGAAGAGTAGAAATTATTTGTTTGTTTTCTTCCCTGTTGGTTTCCTTTTTCGTATCTGTCTCGGGTTTGTCCATTTATAGGCTCTGTTCTGGCTGAATGCATTTTTATCTCTCCAGTACTTTTTTTCCAAAGTATTTCTTTACTATAATTTTCAAGGTGTTCCTTGAGTTGTTTTTCTTGTGTGCTATATAGTTCAACTTTTTTTAAGGGAGATAGTTGTTCATATAATAATTTGATGTTGTTATCAAGGCTCTTAATAAAGTACTCTTCTTGGAGTAGGATCATCAAGTTTTTTGAACATTCGTTCAGTTTGCTCTCCCACTCTCTCTTCATTTGTGTTGTTACATTGTCTAAGGTGGGGAATATTTGTATTCTTAAACCCACCGGATTGATGTCTTCTTTTATGTATCTCTCGAATGCTCTAATATGCCAATGTAGAGCAGATTTCCTTTCAAGGAGTTTTTTAAAGTTCTAAATAGTGCCAATATGTCAGAGTCCTGCTGTTCCTTCCCTTGAAAGTTGGTTTGTATACCGTGCATGAGGTTCTCCCACTCGTTTCCCATCAAGTCTCCCATTTTGTCAATTTCTGCGGGTTAGTAATCCCTTGATTTTAAACTGATCAAGGGAGAAGAGAAAACCCTCCTTATAAAGCTGGCTATCTTGTCAGCTAGGAGTGATGTCTGTTTAGGTTAAACAATTCTTTCCTTATATTTAAAGGAGAGATAAGTCCTTGTGGTTCTGTGCCCTGCTGTGCTGTTTGGCGCAGACAGAAGGAGATATGGGGGGGGGGTTTGCTTGAGAGACCTATGAGGACATGGATGTTTGACCATCCGGTGAACAATTGTATGGATTTTTAGGTTTCTCTAAGCCTTATTTATACATTTTGCCAACATCCCTGAATTAATGCAGAGGATTTCTGGTGCCTCAAGCCAGGAAGAAGTTGGAATTTTTTAGGCAAAGATTTAAATGGTTTGTATAAGTAAAACAGTTTATTTGTACATTTTAAAACAGTACACATGTGTGTGTAGGTCTATAGACCCTGTAGTATAGAGAGGTGATAAAGAATAGAGTTTTTCAGTGAAAATAGTGACTTTGGTGAATATATGAATGTCTTTCTCTGTTCACCAGGCTTGGTTACAAGTTTACTGGGACAGAGAGAACATCCGCAATATCCGTCGCGTTTCGGCTTGGCAGCCTTTGTCAAGGATATCACCGTATCTGTGGTTATAACAGAAGAATATATTTTAATACACCTACTCTTCCAAGGGAAGAAAATTTCCATTAAGGTGGTGTTTACATTAAAACTTACTTTAGCTTATTTACCTTTCCATGCATTGAGACCGTTTCCTCCTATCCTGTTTTCTGCGACAGGAACTAGAGATGCTGCTTCTAAGGGTGATATATATATATATATATATATATATATATATATATATATATATATATATATATATATATATATAGGTTACAAAGTATGATTCAAAAAAATCATGTGATTTTTTTTTCTGGATGTTTGGTTGATATACTGTCTCTATCATTTAAAATACACCTATGATAACAAATATAGACCCTTCATTTCTTTGTAAGTGGGCAAACTTACAAAATCTGTAGGAGATCAAATAATGATTTTCCCTACTGTAGCTACCACTCACTGTATGATTCCCACCATGGCAGGTAAACACCCCCACCAATTTTCAGTTAACAATATAAGTATTTGTTGCACTGGCCAAACTTCATTATGCTACGATGAACAGCAGAGGAGTCCACAATCAATTGCAAGCAAATTTAAAAAAAAAAAAAAAAAAAAAACATGGGTAGAAGTAAATCTGAAGGCTTTATTATAAAAAGGGAAAGGAATGACTCTACCAAAACTCCTTCACTTTAGAAGGAACATTATACAAAAGACATTATTCCTTGTAGGTGTCCAGCCAGAATTCTGGTTAACACTAGCCAATGTCTGATTTTACAAATATACTGTATTGTTATAAGCTAAATATACCCCAAAATATTAAAGAATATTGTAAAACTAAATAAAATGAATAACTTAATATACCATTTTGTTCTCAGGTTTGTAAATTTCAGGGATAACCCATTAGAGCTTCAGATCGCTCTACCACCTAGTGATGAAGAAGAGGATGAGAGAGAACTGTTTGGCCTACAGTTCATGCATGCCTATATCCAGGAGACCCTAAAATGCAAAAACTCAGGTATGTGTGCCACAATAGCCTTCAGTCTGTCATTTCTTCCTTTTGTATTTGCAGCCTCGCAGAGACGCAAATGTTTAAATACACTGATAGAAATTATACTAAAAGCAGTTTTCCTTGCCAAAGCATTCCTGTCAATTCAGTCCTAGGATTTAAAGCAACTCTTTCACCAAAGGTTTAAAAAGGCTTTCCTGCAAAGAATAAGGTCTATGCCTCATTCAGCCAGCCTATATTACCATATAGGTACACAGGCCGTATGTCCTATGTGATGGGCATGCAGGGAAGGCTGAGTAGACCCGAACACACACCTGGAGAGTGCAAAATCTGGTGCAGTTCTGCATAGAAACTAATCGGCTTCCATTTTTTTTGTCAAAGCCTAATTGAACAAGCTAAAGTTAGAAACTGACTGGCTACCATGTCCAGCTGCATCAGATTTTGCACTCTCCAGTTTTAGTAAATCAGGCCCATTCTTTGCATTAGGGACCACTCAACAACCTCTGCACACTGGTCACATTAAGATGAATGTTAATACAGCCACTGTGTTGCCATAGAGTAATGCTCAAGCAGCATAAAAAGGCACTTATTCGCATTGTACAAGCCACATTGTGAATAACGACTTATACTTTCCCCTCCCACACTGATGATCTCCACAGTATCAAGCACTTTTTTAATCAGATAGACTGTGAGGTTGTCTTACTAAAACTGGGAAGTGCAAAATCTGGTGCAGCTATGCATGGTAGCCAATTAACTTCTAACATCAGTTTGTTCAATTAAGCTTTGACAAAAAACCTGGAAGCTGATTGGTTTCTATGCAGAGCCATACAAGGTTTGCACTCTCCAGTTTTAGTTAATCAACCCGTGTGCTGAGGGTTCGCTCTATTGCCTCTTACATCACTCTTGTGCCTTGTTATGGCTGTAGATCACAGAGGCATGTGACACTATCTCATGCTACAGATTTTACAGTAAGGGTATCGAAACACTGGTGGTGCGAGGGTAAAAAATAACCCTAATAAATCACCCAGTCTGAGTTTTTCAGGTTACCCCAGGTACTTACACTAAACAGCATGTTTTAAGGGCAGGGAATGTGACTTTAAACAAATATTCATTGGTAATGAATCAAGCTGTCATTTAAACAAATGCACCTGGAAAATCCACCTGCAGTGAAAGTTTGTTGGATGCCACATTCACTGCTTTATAAATATTCACTGTATTAAAATAAATCATTTGAGTGACGTATTAATGAATGCAGAGCTGCATCTATTTGTGTCTTCAATTTAGGGTTCATCTCTAAAGAGAACTGGCCAGCCTTTTAACTCTAAATATTCTAACCAAGTATAAGCCACACTTTGGGCTAAGCCCTGCCCACATAGTTCTTGCTGTCTTACTTAGTAGTCTTTTATCAATGAGATTGGAGGGTGGAGTTAAGACCTGAAGGTAAAGGGGTTGTAAAGTCAGAAGGTTTTTTATCCTAATGCATTCTTTGCAATAAGATTAAAAGCCTTCTGTGTGCAGTAGCCCCCCTCTGTCCCCCTAATACTTACCTGAGGTCCCTCTTTGTCCAGCCATGTCCACAAGTGTCTCGGCCGTCTGAGATTCTCCCTCCTGAGTGGCTGAGACACAGCAGGGGCGCTGCTGTTAATCAATGTCAGCTAGCCAATCAGTAGAGAGGGGGGAGGGGCCAGGTCAGGGCTTCGTGCCTGAATGGACAAGGAGCTGTGACTCGGTTTGGGTTCCCCCTTAGCAAGCTGCTTGCTGTGGGGGTACTCAACAGGAGGGAGGGGATTACAGAAGACGGACCCGAGAAGAGGAGGATTGGTGCTGCTCTGTGCAAATCCACTGAGGAAGAGCAGGTAAGTATAACAGGTTTGTTTTTTTTTTGTATTTTTTGTAGGAAAAAAATACGAGACTTTACAATCACTTTAAGAGTTCTTAAATGGGAACCTGAGAAATTATAGAGGCTACTATTGCTGGCCTTTCAAAAAAGCTTGTTGCCTGTGTCCGTGACACAGAACAAGTATGCAGATTAGGAGTACTGATTTAAACTTTGCTTTCTGCCTGCTTTGTCTAAGTCAGTGGTTCTGTAAGTTTTGAGGTCAGACACAATTAAATAACTAGAATTCACACAAGGTAGTTAGCTATGGCACCCCCATATTTCCATTATTAATAGCGCACTTATGATCAGAGATGCGTATGAGGAAAAGGGATTTATGGCATCTTGTCATGTCTGCACACCTGGGTATCTTTCACTTTAGATTTTCTGGACAGCTCAGACTGTCCAGTAACAATCATCACCTTTCTTCTAGGTAGTGTTTAATTTTTCCTTATCTCTGCTCAGGATTTTTTTTGACCAAGAGCAGTCTCCATTCTCCCATTCGGGTAGAGCATTTCCATATGTTAGGATACCGATATCAGTTCTAAAAGGGACTTTTTCAAGGTTTTATTGTCTGGCATAGATTGATGTTTCTTATACAGTAGTCGGCACGGCTTTAGTGCTCAAATCTGTTTATCTATGTTTTTTTTTTTTTTTTATCAGTCTCTAATCTTTTGCCTCTAATAAGGTCTTGCTCCCGTTTTTCTTGTTTTAGCTCCATGCCATGTCCTTTCATTGGACTCCATCTGCCATAGTTAACTTCCATCTTTAGAGGGTCTTGGTGTGTAACATCACGTTGATCAAATTGAACTTTTAACCCAAATGTATAATATCCTTCTTGCATAGTGGATTGCGAAACTGCATATCTTTCCAAAGTTTGACATAAGGTCTTTTCCCACTGATGGTTCTTCATCTGTCTCTGGAGCTACTACCTTTCCCCCCGTTCTGTACAATAGAAGTTTATCTTTTCTGGACACTGAAATAAGTCACATTTTAGACTTTTTCCAACTGTGTTACAACTTCATCATAGCATAGAGATAAACCACATATATGCACATACAGGAAAAGAATGGACATCAAACCTGACTATGCTTGTTTTTTTGAACCATAATGAAGTTAGCCCTAAATACCTAAATGCTGTAAGAGATATAACTCCTTTAGGCAGATTAAAGCACATTAAGCAAGAAGTAGGGCTTTTTCAAGGGCATCACACACTAAGGTCTCTGTGCATCTATAACCATGGTAGTAAGCTAGACAGCTACAGTTTTACATCAACCAGTATGGAGAATATGTGGCAGACAATTTTAAGATTTAGGTCAGTGAAAATTATTTATTTTTGTTACCTATTTCTTCAGAGCCTATAAATGTTTGCTTTTTTTTAAATCTCCCAATCCGTCCTATCTATTGCTTAGTACCCAGGTGTGAACAACATGATGGGGAGCCATGTAAAGGGTCTTTCAAATACTTACAGTAATTTTACTTTCCTGACTCATGTCACCACACAATTTCTCAGCTGATCTGAAGTTGGTAATACAAGGATACAAATCTAAATCTCTTCTCTGAAGGGAAAATAAAAATAAATACCCATCCTTATGAAATTGATATACTACAACCAAGACGGTAGATGTAGTTATATACTGCTTCAGTGAATTAGCTGTCTGTGTGAATTAGCTGCCTCTGCGAATTAGCCAAGATTAGATGCAGAGGTACGGGCGGCATTGTAAGTACAAGAATCTGACACTCCTGGGTGTGTTGAATTGTTCCCTTTTCTGTCTGCCTGCTAAAGCTTCCCCATCCCTTGCTACTGTGCCTTCAGGCTCGGTCAGCTCCCATCATACCCTTGGGAGATGTCACCTGACAGCACAGAGGCTGTGTTCAGGAGTGCACTTCAACATAGGCAGAAACAATGGTTTTGCTGTGTTGGTCGATGCAGAATGCTTAAGCCAATCCCATTTAGAAGTGTGCTATCTGGCATAGCCTCTGTGCTGTCAGTGAACATCTCACAAGGCTGTGTTGGGAGCTCCAGACAGTGACATCTACAAATGCAGCCTTCTAGTCATTACAACCCCACCTGTAAATCTGTGACTACAACATGAATTAACTGAAGAGATAAGAATACAACGCAGGCCTTTTACAATAAGGAGCTAAAATAGGAACATTAAATGTGTTGACAGGACCTCTAAATAAGATTTGCATCAGAGGAGCTTAGGTTAACGATGTCATGTATTTCAGACACTACGATGGATTTTCAATAAAGACTTCAAAGCTGGATTAGTAGCAGGAACTGATTGTGTATATGCTCAGGATTCTGGAATTCCTCAAAGGGCTTTCATCCACTTAGCAGAAATAAACCTTCACTGCTAAGAGAAGAGATAGAATTGGACCTTTTTTTACATCCTGGATTTTGTGCTGGCAATAAGAAGGTAAAAAGAATTTGTGAACAGTCTACACGTATTTAAGAGTTTTTGCTTTACAATCGAGGTACTGCTTTCAACAGGACATTCTCTAAGGACACTTCAGGCTCTGTATAATATTCAAGACTAGCAGTATAGCCCATACTGTTCAAATAATCTAGACGTCCGTGATCTATAAGCAGTTTGCAAAGACGTCCTAAATTCTCTCTCTCCTCAACAGTCAAAGCCAGCCTGGAAAACAGAAGAAAAGACAGGACTTTTGTACAGTCATATGTGTGTATTGGAATATATAAATAAAGGTAATAAAGCACACATATGGGTTAACATACCCTTGTATTCCCTCTGAACTGCAGTCTGTGTTTGTCAGATCTATGTCATGCTCTTCTGCCTCTTCAGGTTCTCTTTTCTCATTCTCACTTAAAGTCTGCCCTGCTGTCCTGGAACCACAGGTTGCCCAGCTTGACATGCGCTGAAAAGCTCCAAATTCCTTTTGTCCTAGTCCTAGCTTCTGGAAGAAATCTCTGCCCACATAGTGGTGCCAATCACAACGGTGGTGACAACAAAGTGCAATTACAATCCCTTCAACAGGACAAGTGTTTGTTGATTTGTCTTCTGCGTTGTCTTTAAGATCTCCAGTATCTATCTTGAGGCGCTTACATTGTTGTCCCTTCACTAGATTGGAGTAATTTTGCACAAGACAGCGAAGAGCCAAATCTACAAATTAACAATTGAGTAGATGTTTACAAGCAGTGCCAATAAATTGTTCATAAACACAACAGCCATCAATTATTTTTAAGGTAAGAATAGTCCTGTCTCTGTATATCTATCTATATATATATATATATATATATATATATATATATATATATATTGTAACATTTGGGGTTATTTTAGCTTAAATGTAGAGCTTACCAGTGAGCTGAGTCCACTCCAGTGTTGCCTTTTAAGGGCTTGTTGGCCCACTTTTATTAAAGAAAAGGAAAACAGTCCATCCAGGATTTCCCACGCAGGGGTTTCAACTTTACACAGCAGTAAAGAAATAATAAGCGAATAATACCAAGCCACCTGGCTCTCTGGTCAGCACTGCTCCTCAGGCTTTGACCTCGGTCCTCTTGACCCTGTAACAGTGTCCCTGTATGGTACACCCTCTGTACCCTTCCTGACACTCTCCTTTTACAGCTTCCTTGCTGCTCAGGCCCACAGGTTTTGGCCCTCCGTCTGCTCTGTCAGACTGCACCGTGCAGACCTGCACACTTCTCCCTTGCTTGCCAGGACTCCTTGGGAGGGTGGAGACCAGAGCCCTGGTCCTGTCTGTGTTAAAAGGCCCAGATCCACCTGCACAATCAGTGTGCTGGCTATTCCTAACACCTGGTCCCAGGATTGGAGATATCCTGGGCGACATACACCCTCACAGCTGACTGCACTGTCACAATATATATATATACACACACACACACACACACACACACACACGCACACACACATATACTGTGTATATATAAGGGACAGTTTAATGAAATGTTGTCACTTTAAGAAAACTAAAAGTTTCTGATATGTATGAAGTAAGATTGTCTTTGTAACATTCTGCTTAAACTTTTTTGAATTAGTACTGCTAGTACCTTGGAGAAGGGGACATACCCAAAACGCTTGTCCTGAAAAATTGTATGTTAGTGCAAATAAAAAAAAGTATCATGGACAGTATCCAATTGTTTCTGTGGCAAGTGTACTAATACGGCTACAATCGACCATAATGTAGGAGTGTATTAGTGAAATATTTGAAGTACTCTTCCTTTCCAAGGAGGCAGTGATGAGGCACAGTGATGTTCATGGTGCTTTCAGGAAGCAGCCATAAGGCGGGGTTACTATTTTTATTTTATATATTTTTATTTTATTTTATGTGGGGTGCTCCCAGAAAATGCAAGGTCCGCTTTAAGTAAATTGGAACAAACATTCATTGTTAGTGGATCTCTTTGTGACTGTTACATTTAAAGGTTTTTTTAATTATAAATTTTACACATTTTTAAAGAATCTTGGTATGTGTTTTTACCTTTTTTTTTTTTTGTAATTTTAGTTGCAAATTTGTGTGCACTCGATATTTTTGTCATTGTGTTTTTTTATATAATTTACCCTCTGAATAAATTGGGATTATGTCATTTGTTTCTAGTGCAGTGGATTTTCCCTTTAATTAAATGTATTATTTCTTCATTTTCTGGGAGAAGTAATGTCATATGGGCAGCTGCATGCTTCCAGTTATGCCTTTTACTTTTTATATTGAAATGTCCCTTTCAAGAACTTTTGCCTCAGCTTTGTTTGGGCTTTACTTTTTGGCAGTGACACACATCATGATTATTTATTGGTGGCTAGAACTATAAAATAAAAAAAACTGCCATAGGGAGGTTTGCCAAATATGTAGCTCTAGCTAGACTTTAAGGCAAATGTTTTACTCTTTTTATTCCCTGGGGTCCTTCCTCTTCTGCCTCAGTGCAAAGAACAGTGCCCATTGTCCTGTGCGCCCAAGCGTAAGTAGTGACTCACACTGGGATTGGGGGGAATGGGGTGTAATGTTCTTAACAGCCTGGGCTCATAGAAAGTATACTGAATTTTACCTGTAAGACGGCAGTGGAGGAGGACACTGTGCAGTGCTGGGGAGGGTAAGTAGCATCTTTGGTTTTTTTTTTCAGGTTGCAGAGGGAAGAAACATAAAGTAGAGATCTGCTTTAAGTACCAACAGTGCTTATGAAGCCATTAAGAAAAAAAAGTGTATAAAATGTTGGATCAGTAGTTCTCAATGTTGATAGGTATTCTTGCATAAGGATTTGAAAAGGCTTTTCCCATAGCAGAACAAGACAAAATTACTGAGCAAAAGGATAGTGACCTCTTAGGGCTTAGGCTAAGTGAAAATACTTCTTCCCCCCCCCCCTCTTCATTTACCCACAGAAGTTACTAGCCTCAGCTGATACACAATGATGAAGCATGTTATATGTAGCCCTCTATCCTCTACAGCCTTCTAAAGTACACAGATCAAAGGGTAATTCTCAGTTTTAACAAGTCAGGGGGTGAGGATCTGGTGCCACACACTCATGGCACAGAGCAGAGAGCTGGAGTTTAATCTGTGACCCAAGTGGAGGGAATGGACACACCCCCTCCGCACAGTCTTATAGGGAAATATGCACAGCTAAGACTGACATCACCTGTTGTGTGCAGGAAGGGGGTGTGGGCAGTCTGTAAGGTTTGCCTTGTGTCCTGAAAATACCATCCTAAGTGACTCATGCACATAGCAGTGAAAGGAGAGCAGCCACAAGCTAAGGGGTTTATTTACTAAAGTTGGAGAGTGCAAAAAAGAGGTTAGAAACTGATTGGTTTCTATGCAGAAGTGAGCCCGATTTTACACTCTCCAAACTTTAGCAAATAAACCCCTAAGGCCCCTTTCACACTTATGTGACCTAAAAGTCGCGCGATTTTACCGCAATTTTACCGCCGCGATTTTGACTGGACTTAAGCTCTCTTGATGATAGCTCCTGACAGTCCCTCAGTTGTTTTAATCCCCACTGCACCAGATAATTTGACAGTGGGGAAAGGGTTAGAAAAGAAACAAATTTCACCTAAACCAAGAAGAATCAGCACAAGGGACACATCATAATAAATGTAAGTTATGATGTACCGTATTTATCAGCATATAACACGCACAGGCGTATAACGCGCTCCTTAATTTTATGAGGGAAGTTTCAGAAAAAAAACGTACCTACTAAATAAACAACTTTGATGCAAAATAAGGGCCAGTGCCCATCAATGCAGTCTTATCAGTGCCTATCTGCAGCCTCACCATTGCAGGTTGATCTGTGCCCATATGCAGCCTGATCTGTGCCCATCATTGCAGCCTGATCTGTGCCCATCACTGCAGCCTGATCTGTGCCCATATGCAGTCTGATCTGTGCCCATCATTGTGGCCTGATCTGTGCCCATATGTAGCCTGATCTGTGCCCATCATTGCAGACTGATATATGCCCATATGCATCCTGATCTGTGCCCATCATTGCAGCCTTATCTGTGCCGGATTACACAGAGGGATCTCCTGTTTACTTGGCGCTTGCAGTCACACAATGTCCCACCCCCTTAGCTGGCTCTTATGATAGACAGAACACTGCTCCAATGCCGGGACATGTGATGTCTATCTTAAGAGTCGGTCCAGGAGGCGGGAGTGTGTGTGACTGCGAGCCCCACCTCCTTCCCCTCTGAGGCAGCCAGGCATAAAATTGGTGTAGAACACGCACACACATAAACTATTTGACCCCTATTTTTAGGGGGGAAAGGTGCGTGTTATACGCCGATAAATACTGTATGTCCCTAGTGCTTGTAATTTAGGCTAAACTTATACTTTAAAGAGATTATAAAGGCAAAAGGCTTTTTATCTTAATGCATTCTAATGCAGCAGCGCCATTGGCTCCCCCTGCTGTCAATCATAATCAGTCAGCCAATAAGGAGAGAAAGAGGGTAGGCCTTGGTCACAACTCTGTGTCTGAATGGACACAGGGAGCGCTTGGCTCGGGTGCCCCCCATAGAAAGCTGCTTGCAGTGGGGGCACTCAACAGGAGGGAGGAGCCAGAAGGACCGAAGAAGGACCCAAGAAGAGGAGGATCTGGGCTGTCCTGTGTAAAACCACTGCACAGAGCAGGTAAGAATAAACACATTTATTATTTTTATACAAAAAAAAAAACCCCAGAGACTTTACAATCATTTTAAGTGTTAGGGTCAATGATTAGGGGGTTTATTTGTATCTTTAATGTTAAGAGAAGGTGTTAGAATGGAGATGAAATGTTAAGTGCTCATTAGGTTGTCAGAGTAAAGGGTAGGTGTTAGGGGTTAAGCGTTCATCTAAAGGGATAGGTTAAGTGAAAGGGTTCAGCCAGAGAGAGTGCTGTAGTAGTATTATTGTCGCTTTGCAACATAGGGACCGGCATGGAAGCTGTAGGTTTTATACCCCTTTTTCTAATTACTTACATACTGCTAAAATGCATTAAGTACTGTAAATGTGATATTATGCTGCAACGTTAATTTTTTAGTAAGGGAAAAATCATTAACGACCTGTCCTTAGAGCCACTGACCTGTGCCAGCTCCACAGAGATGTTTTCCAATTCCAATGACTGGCAGCTGTTTCTGGACTAGACTGGGAACTCGATCTGAAAGGCAGAAATTCAATATATTTTTCTATCTCATCTTTCCTCCTTCCCACCGCATCCCTTTATACCTTGTTAATTTACTAACCTAAAGAAAGATGCTGGATGTCAATATGTAGTCTCTCAAAAGTGGACTTTTTCTGCTTTCCATCCACCTTGGGCCAAACACAGGTTACAGCTTGTAAACATGCCTTTCAATGTCACTCTAATCTAATATACTGTATAATATGATTTGATTTAATAATATACCAACACCACACACATCTATCATAAAGTGCTATAATATAAATTGGTGCTAAAGATAAGAATTGGTTTTAATAAAAAGATAGTGTAATAATTACCTTAAACCTCGTGGTGGCTCTCTCTACCAGTAGGAAGTGGACATTATCAGCATTTTCTATGGCAATGTTTACCCAGTGGGATAACTTCCCTCGACCTGCTCCAAACTCCACAAAACAGTGGGACGTGCCCAACAGACCCAACCTATCCAAATGACCCAAAATAGAAGCCTGTAAACAGAGAATAGTAGACATGTGACTACACAACCTGTATAAATTGTTAATAAGTCACAGTACAAGAAGAGAAGAAATGCTACCAACCATTAGGATTTTAATTCTATATTCTGTTTTTTTTTGCGATATATGAGGTCACTAATTATATTGTTCGAAAATGTTTGCACTACTACCTGAAAACCTTTGTCTATTACCCCTCCCATTTTGGGGAGGTCTGGAGTTATCTTATGTTTTTGTAATTGTTATTTCTGAAAAATGAATAAACATATTGAAATCTAAAACTTTTAATTCTAAAAGGTGTGCTGCAGACATCCCTTCTCCACTGGTAATAACAAGGTGTTCCGACTGCCTACAACCTCACATTTTACCTGCAGGGGAGCTCAGGATTAACACTTTACAGTACAAATATAATAATGCCAAGTCAGCATCAATACATTATCAACACATCAAAGAATGGGGTTTACTACTTACCTTACGAAGTCTGAAAAAAAGCACACACAGTATAAACCCAAACCTCACAACATTTAAAGCTGAGAATTAGGGACACTTCAGGGGAACAGCAACCTACGACACGCAGGTGCGCTATGGCAAAAGTTGGGTGTAGTTAAATTTTGATGGCTAGGAGGGGACAATCTGGCACCCCCTGGGTGCCTCAACCACTACACATTTTAACTGCAGAGGCAGCACAGTGGATGTACAAATGTTGTGGCTGCGATGCTGTGCTTCACAGCTGCAGCATGAACTCTAACCCCTGTCGAACGTGACCCATTCCAATGCAATGCACATGATTTTGGCATACTAGTGTGGGGTTAAAGCAGGCAGCTGGGAGGCAATACAACGCCTCCTCACCACTTGTCAAATTATTTTTTGATTTTGATTGATTTTTTATTTTTTTTTACAGTCTTAAAAATTTTATTCATTAATTTTTTTACATGTTGGGGGCTAAACAAACCCCTAATGCCTGACTATTGAGACAAGGAAAGGAACTGATGACATTCCTCAATCCCTTTCTCTGACGCCTTAGCTGCACTGGACAGAGAACAGTTTACTATGCTTCAGTTAATAATAAACACAGGAGCAATTGGTACCAATCAGTCACTCACTGTGTTTTTTTCATGAAAGGGATCCTAAACCTGATCCTCCTGTGACCCTTTGCAGCCGGCAGCAGAGAGAGGAGGAAAGCTGTCATCTCTGCGGGTGGATGGACAGAACACCATGAACAGGGGTGGGTGGCTGGTTGGCACAACTGGAACCAAGTCCCCCGTGTGGCTCTCATTCTGGTACTGGGCTCTGGGATTTAGCCTGGATACAAGAGACTCCGGGATTTCAATGAAATCTCGGGATGGTCCTGCCTATTCCGGGAAGGTTGAGAGGTATGTAAAGAATATACAGACTCTGGGTCTCTGTACAAACCATAGATTTGCAATACCTGTTGTTTGAGATGCTTGGAGGCAGTGTTTCCATTTGTTGGGTCATTCAATGCTTCTTGTAATGCAGAGTGACATAATTTTCTGTCTGGCAGTGGTGGATCCAGACCTGCAAGATTATAGTATTAAAACAAACTGATGAACAAAACAGAAAGTGTCATGGTGGCTGTAGACCTATATATGTTACATAGTTGTTTACAAGCTCAGCACCTTTAGTTAGCGCTCTGTCCCCAGTTGTTTGTCTTAAACCCTTTTCTCTGTCTTATAAAAACAACCTAATGATCAATTAGCCAATAATAAAAACATTGGGTGTTTGATTAAACTATAACCTTTGAAAGACCTGTGATAGTAACTGGGGTTGGGGAGTTATCAACCAGTTACCGATATTTTTGTATAAGCTCTGCAACCAGAGTACAGAAATTTGTAGGTGTGCATATGCAAAGACAAGAATTTGCACCGCTTATTTAAACTAAATTGATTAAATTGTGTTTGAGCCACATGAGACCTGTGAAATATCATTAACATTAATACAGAAGGGTAGTAATCAGGATGTCTCAATCATATAAACCTGGGTATTTTTGCCCATTTTACATCACCTCCTAAATACTACCATTTTTTTTACAGTTCAGCTTGACGCATGAATGTCAACGCTAAATGTAGTAGGAAGAAGCAGCTGTAAAAGTAACTAACTGTCAGAGAAATATTAGCAAGGTCACTTAAAGTAGAACTTTGGATAAAAAAATATTTTTAGTTCTGGAAAGCGTGGTAAAAAAACATGTCGCTGTCTGTGACCAAAAATAAAGAGATCCACCTAATCTATCCTGGTGAATAAGAGGAAATCCAAACATTTACAGCTGTCACCAGAACAGGACTAGGAGCACCTGCTGGAGTGACAACAAACAAAAGGTGGAAATTCCCTTCATTATGGCTGGAGTTCCACTTTTAGTAATTTAAACTATGACAGCTCACTTACCACTGGTGACCCTTAGTAATGTTTCTTTAAGTTTCTGCAGTTCTTCTTTCGACAGGGAACTCAGGCTAACCTAAAAGGACCATAGAAATAATGTAAAAATGTTATCAGTGGGTTACCTAGGACCTAAAGATACACACAACAGACGTCCAATTCTGTATAGTTTAAAAAACTATGTAGTGGCATGACCCATGTACTGACAGCCACTGAACACATGATCACAAAGGTGTGGTTGTTTGATACCCTATCGATATCCGAGGTTACATCTCGTATACAATGGGTATTAATCAACAAGAAACTTACAGCTAACTGCAAGGCACCGTGACCTAATTTCACAGATGATGGGACCCCTGGTTCACTCACTTTCTCCCGAGAAACTTCAACCAATGCTTCCTTAAACTATATGTCAATGGGCTGCCCCAGATGGAACTACAAAAAACAAACAAAAGAGGACACACCAGCCTAGTGCATATCCCACAGCATTTACTACTCACAAACATGTGAATTAAAATCGCTCATCGAGCTACTCATCTATAGCCCAGTAGTCCTAGACTTGGCACACTCCAGAGTCAATGGTTTGGTGGTGAATTGGCGCAAGAAGAGGTCTCAAAAAAAAAAAAAAAAAAAAAAAAAAAAGTCTGGTCCTGGGGACCCGGGGGAGGGGGAGAAGGGAAACACCAGGGGTGGGGGGACCCCCAAACAGTTCAGGGGGTAGCTGTCCACTGTAGCGTCTGCCGGCGGAAGAGACAGAAGAGATCTCTGGGGGGAGACAAGAGGGAAGACAGCGCAGCGCCTTCTAAGTGCAGCAAGACATTTATTGAAGTATGTGCAGCAGTATTACACTCACATTTAGTCGGTGAATAAGATGCAGTTTGTCAAGTAATGTTGATCATCAGGAGCATCACTGGAGCAGGTCCTGGTGGTGGAGGCAGTGGATCCCGGTGAGAGCGGCAGGGGGTTCCTCCGTGTGTACAGGGATGGCCTCGGTGGTGTCCGTGGGCTCCTCGTCAACTGGTGGAACGCTGGCACTCGTGGGTCCTGGGATCCTGGAGTCACTCCTGGCGGTGATGCGGGATGCTACGGCGACGCGTTATCAGAGCATGC